>NC_089793.1:33154451-33194451 GCF_040412425.1 Macrobrachium rosenbergii | reverse complement strand
TTACATTTAGAAATGGTTTTGGTTTTACACATGGTCTACTATTACTTCAGAAAATACATGAAAAGATATCTTCAGCCAATCGTCTTGAGCTTTTGTTATCTGGTGAAAATTGGCGATCTTGTTTTGGCATGTGGATGCCCGGAGGGCCCAATTGGTGCCCTACAGTACTCCCCTCCAAAAAGTTGACTTGTGGAAATGAATTGTTGTCTGGAATGTACACTGGTTTTTGTCTCGCAGTTGAGACCCATGTAGTTTTTCCTTCTACTGACATCTGGTAGCACTTGTCTCTACATTGTAGAATTCGGTGAGAGCCAGCTTAGGAGTGTGAAAGAGGGTGCCAATGTGCATCTATTCTGACAAATGCAAAATTTGTCTGGCCCAGTTCTTCCAGGACGTATGATTTTCTGGCTGGTTTGTAAGTTGTTTCTGCTGGCATGATTTGTTCCAGTTCTCTATGGACACTGGAGGGGGTCGTTGGTTGTGTTGGATCTTGAAAGACGTCTGCTGGAATTGTTAACGACTATTCATAGAGAGCTTCTGCTGGTGATGCATTTAATGCTGAGAGTTGGGGGGAAGGGAAGTTCTTAGTCCCAGTAAAATCCACGGCAACTCTTTTCTCCATCTTCCGTCTTGACACTTGGTGGTGAGCTCTGCTTTTGGGAAGTGGTGGAGGCGCTGGACCATGCCATTTGCTTCTGGGTTGTAGGCTGCCATGTGATGTACTTTTGTTCTGAGACTAGTGGCGAGGGAGTGCCAAAGGGAGGACATGAAGTTGCCCTCCTGTTGCTGGTGATGTATTATTGTGGGACTCCATGCTGACTGACCCAGTTTATTAATGCTCTTTCACAATTTCCGGCCATTTACTGCTTGATGAGTATTGTTTCCAGCCATAGGGTGGTAAGGGGCCCACGATGTCGACATGAATGCGGGCAAGGCGACGATCAGTTGTGCTGGAGTCTCCTGTCCCTGGCTCTGTGCCTAGTGGCTTTGGATGTTTGACAGGAAAGACATTCTCTAGCGCATTTTTTGATGTCCATCTTCATGGCCCACCAGATGTAACGTTCTGACAGGATACGGGGGAGTGGAGCGGCCTGATGGGTGTGATAAGCCATGGCGAGATTGAAAGCCTTCTTCCTCAATGCCAATGGTAAATAGGGGTAAGGACGTCTGGTACTTGTCTCATAGGCGATGGTGGTGTTTTTGTCATCTATTGCAAAATCCCTCCTCAGGATGGTGGGATTTTCCAGCCAGAGTCGCTGAAGTCCCATGTCATCCTTCTGTGCTGCTGCTATCTTGGGATATGATATCCCGATCTGTACGGTGTTGACAGTGTTTCTGGACAGGGCGTCTGCAACATTGTTGCAGGAACCCTTCAGATATCTGATCATGCAGGAGTTTTCTGATAATGCAGATCGGTGGCGCTGCTGACACGCCGACCAGCAGTTTGCCTTTTTTGTGAAGGCATGGACATGTTGGATGGCACGTTCGACTGCTAGCTCCTCTCTGTTGAACGTGCATATAGCTTTTTGCTGAAGAATGCCAACGGACAACGACCTTCACCTGTGTCCTGTTCAAGTACTGTGCACATTGCTATGTTACTGGCATCAGTAGTCAGGGTTAGGGACTTTTGGGAGAGATGGAACATTAAAGTTACGGCAGAACTAAGTACATTTTTGGCTAATTGAACAGCTTTTTCATGTTTGTCAGACCAAGTCAGTGATTTTGGTTTTCCTTTTAATCATTCATATAAAAGTGACATTATTTCAGCAAGGCTGGTTATAAAATGATGGTAGTAGTTTTCGTGCCGGCAAATTTTTGGAGCAATTTGATGTTTTTTGGCCTTGGGAATTCGGTGATGGCTTCGATCTTCATCAGCAGGGGTTTTATTCCTTCGAAGTTTATTTGATGGCTAAGAAATTCTATTGTGCGTTGGGCCCATTCACATTTATCTTGTCAGACTACCAGTCTATTTTCTTTTAGTTTCTGTAGGACTTGCCTTACATCCTTGATGTGCTGTTTGTAGTTGGAACTTAAAATTAGAATGTCTATGTAGATGATACAGCAGGGTAATTCTACGAGGATTTTGTCCATAAGTCACTGGAAAGTCACTCCTGTGTTTAGGAGGCTGAAACAGCTGCAGTTGAAAGTGCATGTTCCGAAGGAGGTGATGATGGCTGGTTTTTCTATGTCTTCTTTTGCTGCCGGGACCTGATAGTACCCCTTCAGGAGGTCGATTTTTGTAAATACTATGGCTCCTTCCAGCTGGTTCGTTATGTTGGCGGTGTTAGGTAGGGGGTGCCTGTCTGGTACTATCTTTACATTGAGCCATCTGTGGTCGCTGCAGGGCTGCCATGTACTGTCTGCTTTAGGTACCATGTGGAGGGGGGGATGCCCACAGGCTGGAGGCTTTCTGGCAAATTCCTGCCTGTTCCATGTCGTGGAATAATTGTTTGGCATATGCCAGCTTGTCCAGGGCCAAACATCTGAAGTTTGCATGGATTGGGGGGCCATTGATGACAATGTGGTGTTTGATGTTATGCTTTGCGGGGCTGGTAAGGGCTTGCTGGAGGGTATCTTGAAATATTTTGGGGAATTCCTTAAGGAGTTGACGGACCTCTGGTCCCATCGTGTTCTTTGTTGCTGCTATTGGAGTGATGGGAGCTATCAGGCCATCTCTTGGAACCAACTGGTGTCTGGCAACATCCACTAGCATGTCGTTGGCTTCAGGAAATCTGCTCCCAGTAGTGGGACTGTAATGTCTGCTGTGATGAATAATTTCCAGGTGTATGGCTTGCTGCTGAATGACAAGTTCATTGTTCAGCTTCCATAAATCTTGAGCAGGGTGCCGCTGGTGGATACCTGGAGAGTGCTGGGGGTGGGGTTGAGGCGTTTATGTGGGTTGGCTGTCAAGAATGACCCACAAGCACCCATGTTGATGAGGAATTGTGTGTCTGATGTCTCATCAATGATGTAAAAACACACTGAGTGTTTTTGTCTGTACCTGAAAAAAAGACAGCGAAAGGCAGGTTCATTTCCTCCTACGTGGCAGCTGGTGTATCTGCCACTGACAGTTAATTGTTGGGGCCACCGCTCTAAACCTCCTGCAAGTTTTTTTTATAACAGGCAGCCTTTCTTGCATTTTCAGGCCTCACTCACGAATCTCCAGTGGAAGAAACAGGCCCTTTGGATGCTCTTCCTTTTTGGTTTTTTGTTTGGGTTTGTTCTCCCTCCTATAGTATCGGGAGTGATGTACAGGAGCAGCGAGGTCCTCTGGCTCGCTGTGTTCCTCTGTTCTGCAGGTGGGTGAGAGGGTTCAGATGATGTCTGGGCCAGATGCACTGCCTCCACCGTTCTCAGAAACTCATTGAGGGGCATTGTGGATATGTTGGGTATTGCGCCATCTGTTTGGTGAGGCAGCTTCATTAGGAGTACTTCTCTCACCAGAACTAACATCGTTTCTGGTTGACCGTCTGCAGTGGAAACTGTTAGTAACCCCCATAGTTGTTTGAATATGTGTGATGGTCACTGGTCTCCTATTGCTGCTCCCATGTTGTCTAGTTGTCTAGGAATTTTCTAGCACTGAGGGGAGGGGGAATGCTGAAAGACGACCTCAGTTGTGCTTTCAATGTCTCATATGTGACGGGGGTCTGTTGCTTGGCTAGCCATTCTGCGTGATGGTGCCCTGATCGTCTTGGACCTGAAGATGGTCTCCGCTTTGAAAAACCGAGCCTCTGGTTTGTTTGTTGTGAATGGAGGCAGGCTAATGAATGCTGCTGCGGCATTGTCATTGGTTGGGCTGGCTTTGTCAGTCATCTTTGGGTCACCAGTGTAGGTATGGGATGAGTAAGAGGCACCGTCTCGGTACCTACTAATTTATTTTCACAAATTTCTGACAAGACAAACTTCTGCAAATGGAAAAGTAGTAAATAACCTTAGAGCAAGAAAGACATGAATTTCCAGTCAGGTGTAATTTCTCACATCTGGAAAACAGTTAATAATTCTTTGTTCAAAATAAGGAAAGCTCTCCAATACAGATGGTTCGATAGCTTGAAGAGTTTTTACATTTAGAAATGGTATTGGTTTTACACATGATCTACTATTACTTCAGAAAATACATGAAAAAGATAGCTTCAGCCAATCGTCTTGAGCTTGTGTTTTCTGATGAAAGTTGGTGATCTTGTTTTCGCATGTGGATGCCTGGAGGGCCCAATTGGGGCCTACAAGATCTCATTTATTAAAAAAAAATGTATTAATAAATTAATAAATAAAAATGTAGAAAATGTTTTAAATGAAAGGAGAATAGTATTAGACAGATACTAGATTGTCTATGGAAGCCAAGGTTAGAATGCATGAAAGGATTGTTGAATCAACCCAACTTTACCAAAGTAAATTTTTATCGATGAATTTAAAATGAGAGGAAAAAAAAAGTTGAAGATTTTGAGGTATACTTTTTTGCATATTGCATTAAACAGATGATAAGTAAAACTAGTAGCAAAAAGTCAGTCTGGATGCAAGTCGGATCCATATTGTATCGTTATATGGAAGGAAATGGAAAGACATAGTTTGGTGAAAAGGGTGCATAGTTCGGAAGTGCTAGAAGGGAGGAATACAGGAAGAAGCAGAAAGTGCCGGACAGATGGTGTAAAGGAGGTATGAGAAAGGAAGGATATCAGTCTCTTGTAAGGGATTGGCAGTGTGCAAAATAGAAATGAATGGACTTTTATCAAATATGTTCCAAGAAGTTATTGGTATGCCTTCTGTGTTGGTGTACGTTGCCACTAATCTTATGGAAATTTTATGTTCAGTGCCTTCGTCCCAGTTCATCAATGGAAGCATGAATGTGGCAGTGTCTGTTATGGTTTTATTTTCTCACAATCTATCCCCGTCAATAGAAAACGGCATACAAAAAAAAAAAAAAAAAAAATATATATATGTATATATATATATATATATATATATATATATATATATATACATATATATATATATATAAATATATGATATGTGATCATAAAGTATCAGACTGTCGCTATAGTAATGGAGCTAAAATACGTACGGTAGGATGTGGCCGCTTGGCACAAATTGATCTTGATCCCCATTGTGCATGCACATTAAATTTTTTTACATCCTAGCTCACTTCCGCTCTTTACAGCAGTGCTTGGAAGGAACGTGTGTAGTGTGGTCATCGCATTGACTATAATGGAGAAAGTTGAGCAGAGAATCTGCATCAAATTTCTCCAAAAGCTTGCAGATACCTGGACACAGACCCACGCAAAGTTGCAAAAAGTGTATGGAGAGGAGTGTATGAGCCGCACATGAGTATACGAGTGATTCAGAAGTTTGCAAGATGGTCGACAAAATGTCGATAGTGACGAACGTTCTGGGAGATCCGCAACCAGCAGAATTGAGAAAAACATAATTTTCTTCGACTGCAAGGTAATTGATCATCATGAGTATGCTCCACCTGGTCAGACAGTAAACAAGGAATGCTACTGTGACATGCTGTGGAATTTGCGGGCCAGAATTACATGCGTCTGGTGAGTGGCAATGGCACCATGACAACGCACCTGCCCATTCAGAGCAGCTTGTGCAGCGGTTTTTGGCTAAGCACAACATCCCCCAGTTCCGACAGCCACTGTATTCTCCAGATCTCACCCCTTGCGACTTTTTCCTCTTTCCAAAAATAAAATCCCACTTGAAAGGAAGAAGATTTCGATGAGATCCAAGTGAATGCGACGAGGCAGCTGCTGATTATCCCGGAAAACGAGTTCCAGGAACACTTCCATCAATGGAAACAGTGCAGGATAAAGTTTGTGGCTTCCGAAGGGGACTACTTTGAAGGAAATTAAATGCTAAAATGGTACATGCTATAGTTTTCTCTTTACCGAACCCCAATCTTTCTGGCACAAAGGTCATAAACGGAGTTGGAACCTTTCTCAAATGAAAGACCAGACCACTGCCAACTAGGCCACACAATTCATAAAAGATGTTGGAACCTGAGTACCACAGTACCTAAGGCATTACCTGGGCAGGGTAATTGCTTGCATGCCAGCATGCTTTCCCCAACTTCTTGCCTCAACAGTGACCCATTGACAGCATTTCATTCGAATTATCCTTTCGAAGTGAAGTTGGGGAAAACACGCTGGTATGCAAGCAGTTAACCTGCCCAGGTAATCCTTTATGTACAGTGGTACACAGGTTCCAACTTCTTTTATGACTTGTGTGGCCTGGTTGGCAGCGGTCTGGTCTTTCATTTGAATGACCTGGGTTCGACCATGATGTGAGTCATAAATTTATTTCTGTTCCACATGTGATTGTGTGTTGATTATTTCTATCACATTCACTCAGAAAGGATAATGCGAATGAAATGCTTTAGCCTGCCCAGCTAATATCTTAGGTACAGTGGTACTCAGGTTACAGCTCCTTTTATGACTTGTGAGGCCTGGTTGGCAGTGGTTTGGTCTTTCATTTGAAAGACCTGGGTCTGATATTGATGTGAGTCAGAAATTTATTTTTCTGTTCCACGTATATATATATATATATATATATATATATATATATATATTTATATTATGATTGTGTGTATATATATATATATATATATATATATATATATATATATATATATATATATATATACGATTAATTACAGTATATATATATATATATATATATATATATATATATATATATATATATATTTATATATATATATATATATATATATATATATATATATATATATATATATATATATATATATATATATATATATAATAAGTACTGATGAAAGAGTGTGTAGAGTATACTGTGTAGCATATATATATATATATATATATATATATATATATATATATATATATATATATATATATATATATATAGGGTACGGATGTACACGTAGAGTGTGTGCATGTACAAGCTCGTATTGTGTGTTCGCGGCGCTTTTTTATATAGATTCTGAATTTCAAACAGTTAAGTGGAATAACGAGAAAACTAGTATAGAATGGACTGATGAATGTTCATTGTCGTATACAGACGATTTCATCAGTTTATTCCTGTTGTTAAAAAGACGGCTATTTCACAGAGAAAATTTATGCAGATAATAGAATAGAGAACAGGGACATTTTTATTTTCCCCTCATTGTTGTTCCTTCAATGGTCATTTTGCTGGCGTTGTTGTTGTCGTCATCGTTACTGCTCCAGCACCTATTATAGTAAGTGTTGTTGCACATTGTTGTTAATATTGTTATTGTTATTATTATTATTATTATTATTATTATTATTATATTATTATTACGTATTATTATTATTATTATTATTATTATTATTATTATTACGAGCTCCAGCTATTGAAGTAGTAGTAGGAGTAGCAATATGCGCTGCAGACTAACATATATTTTGTTTGGAGAGAGAGAGAGAGAGAGAGAGAGAGAGAGAGAGAGAGAGAGAGAGAGAGAAGGGTGGTGGTGGGGTTACCCTTCGTGACTTCTGATTATTTCGACTTGGAAGCCAGTGGAATATACCTGGCAGGTGGTCTGGGTTTCCAGAATAACCGTAAATTTCGAAAGTACACCAGCTGTTTGAGTGAAAGTGAATTTTGGTCAGTCGAACAAAACGTGGGAGAAAGGTTTTGTGGGAATTAGCTCCACAAATATACTTGCAAGTAATAATTGCACGCAAAACAATAATTTTAAATTCTCTCTCTCTCTCTCTCTCTCTCTCTCTCTCTCTCTCTCTCTCTCTCTCAAAATTAGAAAGTTAAAGAGAGTCGAGTGAAAATCTCTCTCTATCTTTGCCTTTTAAAACTAGTGAATAATTTAAATAAATTTTTGATAACCTAAGATTACAGTCATCAAGCTTGATTAGGAGTATCACTGGGTTTATCATATTTCAAAATCATAATATTTTTCCAATATCCATCCCTTATATCTGAAGTAATTTGCTGGAAAAAATCGGAGCAGTGATCATAATTGCAACTTAACTATCTGAAAGTGTCCCTAATTATACAACTATGTAGTGAAATGATTAAATACGATGGAACTTTCATGTTAAACTTTCTAAGAAGCTCGGTTTTCTATATACGGAGATAAACTTCGCTTCAAGCATTGCCCGGGACATCAGAAATAGTAAACCATGGTTCCCTTACGAGGTAGGAGGATTACTATAAAATGAATGTTAAAAAAGGACAGTGTTAAATAAAAACAATTAAACTAAAAATCATAGGTACTAAAATTTATGAACCTTGCCCATAATGGATTTCATGATACCTGCTATAAAACAAACAAAGGAAAAAACCTTTATATTATAAAATTCTGACTCGTTGCATCCTAAAACGTCACACCCACTTAGTTCACTACTCTTCGCAATATACACTAACACTACTGCACTAATCTTTAAACCTTTTCATAAAATATTTCGGTGGTCTTATTTTCACTACTTTTCACTATTTATATCTTCTTCATAGTAGGCTATTATTCCATGAATATCTTAAGTAGTTCAGCATGCTTATTGGGAGTATTATTGAAGTTGGTTAGGAAAGTGATGGCAATTACATCTTATTTCTTTTCCTGACTAAGTAATTTTAGTTTAAAGTGTAACAAAATTTTGTTAGATGAGATAGTATTTTCATGAAATTCACACAGGTTGTTAATTCTAGGTGAATAGGTCTATATTTTGACCCTCTTCATTATTTTCCAAAACATTTTTCATTCGACTGCTGTATATCTGGGGGAGGCCAGAGGGCAATGGGCTTACGTGATGATTGCAGCGCCATCTGTCTTTCGATAGGCTTTCACAGTAGTATCTATAATCCACAATTCTAATGTAAAAGATTTCCTGCAAGAATAAAAAGTAATCCCATAATTCCATGTTATTTACCAAATATTGCTGAATGGTCGTATTTTTCTCAGCGAAAGCCAATAGCCAATTATCTTTTGTCTCAAAGCTTGGAAATATTTTCCGAATTTTGGTGATCACTGATATGGGTAATATTAAATCTGATATGACTGATAATGAAAAATTTATAATAACAAGGGGAGAAACACGCATAAATAGGTTTTATATAGTATATATATATATATATATATATATATATATATATATATATATATATATATATATATATATATATATATATATATATATATATATAATGCGATTTATACGTATCGGTGCATGAAACAGCATTTGTTATGTTTTAGCCTTTGTCCAGTTTCTACAAGAAGCAAAAGAAGAAAAAGTCTCCCAAATTTCCTAGAAGTCGTTCATAATCCAAGTAGTAATAAAGCGTTGACGTTATTTATATCATTCGAGAGTTGTTCATAGGACTGGGATAAAGTTTACTTTGAAAGTTGGTATAAACAAGATAGATCAGATGGAAAAATGTTTTGTATTAGTTTGTTATTCCTTTGTTAATTTTTGTATCCTTTTTATTATTATTATTATTATTATTATTATTATTATTATTATTATTATTATTATTATTATTATTATTATTATTATTAGTATTATTGAAATTTCATTAAAAAAGTAGCTGCTTTAGTAGCATTAAGTGTGTATTGATCTTTTTCAGCTTTTCTGATGATTTTCTTTTCTTCGGAATAACGATGAAATATTGACTGTCCAATATTCATTAGAGGTTATAGACGCAATCAGGAGTTACCTTTTAAATTTGAGAAAATACAAAGATTAATTGACCCCAAAGAACAAATTGGGTGGATTAAAGAAATGGTGTGGGTTAATTTTCTGTGCCACAAGTATGTGGTAAGTTGGTTTTATCTGCTTGCTGGCCATCTGGTGTTGATTGATCAGTGGCCTGCCACTACAACCCATAGGCCCAACTATGGTGGGAGTTTTGGTGTTGCAGCCACAGTGACTTTCTGAGGGATGGTTGGTTATCTTAGGAAATTAAGTCTCTGTTCAAGAGTGGTAAGGTTCAGAATTGTTGCCAGCCTGTACAGTCAGGGGTGAACTATTTCTCAGTGATTAATGGTAATAAACACGCCCCTTGAATAACAGTGAGATTTCTTAAGCCTCAGGTTAGGTAGCGCTTCAAAGAAGCAGAGGCACTGGTTTGCAGTGTCTACCTGTGACATCCATGGCTGATATAAGGATCCTTCTGGTAGGAATAATATTTTGAACCTCCTCACTTTATTATCGTATTTAGTTAGACCATATTCTTTTTCTTTAGGCCTTTGACCAGAGATGTTACACATTAGGAGCCTCATTGTTGTCACCCCGGGAAGGCTCCTTTGGAGACGCCATGAGGTGGTTCACATTTTTCCAACTAGGCAGAGCCTAGATGTCTTATATATCACATTGATAAACACTGCCTTTCCATCCTCGAAGTACTCCATACCCTCGAGACTTAAGTACTCTCTTAATGTTACCCAAGATATGTTTCTATTACCAACCAGTACTCGGAAGCTCTTTCACAATTTATAGTACATACCCAAGACACCAACCAACCCTCAGTGAGATCATCGCAACGGCAACGGCGGAACACCAGCGATCGAGTGGGTACCATGGTTTGTGATAACATCACTTTACTACTAACTAGCGATGCATAGATTTATCCAGATTCATATTTAATGCAACTGTATACCCAACTTCCAAAGAACACAGTGTGTTCTTTGTGATATTGTCCTACCCCGATGGGATAAAATGTTGCCGCTGTTTAATATTCTTTCAACATTTTTTCTTATTAAAAGAAAAGCTCTTAATTGTACCTGTAGTGTATGGGATGAATATTCCACTTCCTATCTTTCGTCTTTATCCTGAAAAAAAAAAAAAATGGAATGATATGAAAAACTGAACAAGTTCCACGTAATTTGAATTTGCTGAAGCAGCAATGATTTTTTTATGGAACTTGTTTAAAAGGAGTATCTCATTCCGATTCATAATAGTATTAATTATTATTGTTATATTAATTTTGTAATTGTTTATTTCAGTGGAGATTCTTGTGCAAAGAATGTATCCAAATTAATACTCGCCCAGTCATGTTTCAATTTAAATCATATACCAGGCATTGACAACTGTGATTCATTTGACAGTACGAAGGAAAAATATCATATTGCACTGATGTATTGTAATAGATACATTGATGTCACCTCATTTGATTGCCATCGCACCTTATTTAAAAAAATATTGTACTGGAAATGGTAGCTTCAATGAGGAATGGGAAGCATTCCTGTTTTTTTTAGACATCGATGCGGATGACAGATGCCTTAGAAGGGTTCATTTATATTGCATGTTCTTCTGATGATGCTTACACGTAGGTGCGCAAACATACGTACTTACATGCATACACATATACATATATATGTGTGTATACATATGTATATATGTATAAATATGTATACACAAATATATAATTATATATATAAATGTATGTATGTATGCATGTGTGTTTCATCCAAATTATATTCTTATAAATACCCAACATTTTCACTTTGCCTCAAATGGGTAATTGATATGTATAACCCCAACTCTTTTAGCCATTTCTTTCATCAGGAAACATTTCTGGCGCTCTCACTCTTTTGAATCTATGGGCCACATATCCAAATATTTCCTTCTGTAACTATTTACGCCAACACCATCATTTATCTAACTCATTAGTACTTTTTTTGTAAAATTAAACCCACAGTCTTCCTGACACATGGAGAACTTTTCCCTCCCTTGCCATACCCTATGCGTCGCAAAAGACGCAATCATTGTTTGCCCTTCCTAGTCTGGAAAACACTACCTTTTCAATTTAGTTAAATTAATCTAGCTTTCTCATGTATATCTGTATATTATCTTTCTATCTATACATATTATATATATATATATATATATATATATATATATATATATATATATATATATATATATATCATAAGTTTTTATGAGGTATATGGTGCTAGAAGGATAATGCCTTTCCTTTGATTCTCAGCAGTTCTCTGGAGATGTGGTCGACAGTCGACTGTCCTTATCTTGATAACCAGCTGCTGCTGTCACTATTCACACCTAGGTAGACTGGTGACAGTAGGCCGGGTACGAGCCATAGCCCCGTAGCCCATCATGTTACTGCTGAAGTACAACTAGACACCCACGCCCTCACCCACACCCACACTCACACCTAAACCCACCCTCACATACACACACACACACGAGAGAGAGAGAGAGAGAGAGAGAGAGAGAGAGAGAGAGAGAGAGAGAGAGAGACTGGCACGCAATTTAATATTGTATACTGTGATTCTGCTCTTCATGCACTCTGGACATCATTCATAACCCGAAACAAAAGCGCATCGAAAATACTAGAGGCTCCAACAAAAGAGAGAGAGAGAGAGAGAGAGAGAGAGAGAGAGAGAGAGAGAGAGAGAGAGAGACTGAAAAACAGAATCCATTAAGAGGATGGCAGATGTGTGAACCGTAAAAGTATGAGAAATGACTACGGCAACAGGAATGCTGACGAAAAATTGTCAGCCCTGTGAATTATGACACTTGATGGCTGTGTAAAAATGCACCGGTATTATCATCCGCGCAAGAATCACCGTGCGGGTAATGGGATTCCGTGTGTAATTGGCTTTTGTTGCCTGTTTCTTTTAATGGGTTATATGTTTCATTATTAATGCATTGGTAAAGAAGATGGTTAATGAAAAGTAGTAGCTGTTATTGATACGAAGATTTTACTGTTCGTTACTTTTCACCAGCTTCAATTTTTCTTCCTTTACCTATCTTCACATATTATAATGGGATGACCATGTCAATTTGAATAGAAACCTTTATATGATAACCTTTAAAAATACTTCTTTGTTCCTTATAAAATAATTTTTTTATTATTTTTCGATACGTCCTTATTTTATTTACTATGAATTCCTGTTCAAATGATTGTTGAGAGAGAGAGAGAGAGAGAGAGAGAGAGGAGAGAGAGAGAGAGAGAGAGAGAGAGGAAGGGGACCCGTAATTAAACACAGAAAGTGAAAGATGGTGCAAATTATTTTCCCTTGCCTAGAGGACAATATACTGTATGTTGTATCAATTTTGCGTCCATCATATGTTGCGGAACGACAGGATCCATTAGGAAAATATCTATTGCGTACCCTTCTTTTAATGAATATGCCGGAAGTCAGGAGCATGTGCCACGTGACATTATATCTCACCTTGTTTTCAACTCTTTGCTTTTGCGGAATGGGAAAATTTCAAATGTCTCTTAGTAGGAAAGTCATATTTTGGAACCTTTGGTGTCTTTCACCAGTTCCTTATATTACTTCTTGAATCTTCTTTATATATGTTTGTCCCACTTTCTTGCCTGAATAGACTTACATGTTCGCTAAATTCGGTGACCGATTTCTTTTCTTATCTGTGTTGTGACAAGTTTAGTACAGGGACGAGAAAGGTCTGAAATTTTAAAAGAAACGGACCGGTTAGTGTGCTAGATACCATTATCTTCTATTCTACAGCCCCGTCTTTCTTTTTCTACATTGAGGTTTTACTGATATACTCTCTGTAAGCTAGACGACTGGCTCAAATCCATCTAAATAAGCTGAGCTAATTAACGCGCAAAGGAGTCCAGCAATCTTTCGTAGCCTTTTGAGCAAGATAGAAAATATAGCTATTTGTAAAGAAAAAAATAAGAGATCCAAAAGCTGAGACAGTATAAACGGAAGTCTCAGTCACACACTTTATTTAAAATAAGTAAATTGTTTTTGTTCCAGACTACTATAATTAATGGTCAAAAATGTTAATTAAAATACCGTTCAAACGACATTCATAGTTTTGTTGCTGTAGAGCTTGCCCAAGAACTTTTACGAGGTATCTGGCTCCTTTAATTTTACCTGTATATAAGAATGGAATTAATTTTGTATTTTGTAAATTGAAAATTTGCGGTTAATTTTAAGTAGATTATTAAAATATTGTCTTCGGTAAGTGCATGTCGTTAAAGCGACTTCTCTGAATTACTTTCATATTGTCAACGTCAGTATTCTTTATACATACGAATGTCATTCCAAGGCCATTTTTCTTCCCAGAAGCTAGTATTATGTGACCACTTACATATGCCAAAGCTAATGTATTGAAATATTGATATTTTATCACATATTTATAAATTGTATTTGTACAGAGACATGCAAATACTCTCCCTTGTTGATTCATCACATAATAAAGTTTTTTATGTGACAGTTAAAACGAGGAGTCTTATTACTTTCTAAACCCACTTGGCATGAAAATGATCCACTTATCGACTTGGTAGGGGGAAGGGAGGGGGCAGGGGGCTGGATGTCGTTCCTTCGTGTCTGAATATGTTAATGAAACAATTGGAATGCCTCGCAAGACATTCCAGGCACAAAGTCGAAGATGTCGGTTGCATATTTCGTCTTCATACGCGAGACAGGGCGCGATGAGAAGGTCTAATATAACCTTCTTTTGCTCTAGTTCTCTCTCATGGCGTTGTGGGAAGGAGGGTGGTTGGAGTTTGGAAAGGCCGTGTGTGGAGAGATTGAAGTATGTCTGTTTATTAGATAACTTGACGAGAACGCATTACAGTTGTGTTCGATTCAGTTTTTATTTCCCGTTTTCTATCATGTAGTTTTTTCACGTGCACATTCATGTATGTATAAAAACTCTTGTGCTAATTTACCAATAAGTAGAGAATAAACATCAATGTTCACATATTTTAATTTAATAAATAAACCGCAATGCCCAGAGTGAATAATATTTCTTTTAAAATGGATGGAAGGCATGTTCGTTGTCGTCAAGAGCACCTTCCAATACTAGTCAGGAGCATGTATTGCAGAGACGAATTCCGAGATATTAAGGGGAAAAATTGAGACGTGTCACTCTGCAAAGGCGTAATATACGTCAGTGTCTCTCCATGGATTAGTCTGGAATCGAACCGCCATAGATGCTATTTGTTTTGGCGTCGCTGCTTGTACCTTGATGCCGTATGTTTTGCTGCGGTGTTGTTTATGTTGTCCTGATGTTGTTGTATGTGTTAGTGTCATTTCTTTGCTGGTTTTTCATGGAATTTTTCATTGCGTGATATCAAAGCTCTGATGCCACTGGAAAATATTTTATTTTCTGATGTTAATGTAGAAAACCAATAATGAGAGAGAGAGAGAGAGAGAGAGAGAGAGAGAGAGAGAGAGAGAGACTGTACATTAAATTTAAAGTATTTTAGTTAAGACTTCTAATATGAACTACATAAGCATCATTCAGTAGTTTTGAATGATGTGGGTAAATTGTGTTCATCGTGACGACTGGCAAAACCTAATGTGCGCTTGTATGATAAACTGTAAGTAAAAGATAGACCCTACGTGCGCTGGAACTATCAGCTCATTTAAGGAAACTTGATACTATAAACGCAATTAGCTTAATTTTTAACGGTTAGGCATGTGTCCTGTTGTCCATATTTCCTTATTTGCGTATTATCCTTTTCTGAAATCTTTACTATGGCTCATTTTTGGGATGTTATTTTACATGAAGATAACTGGCGTAGAAAATAATTGCCTACTCGCAAATGTAGCAAGCTTATGCATTACAAAATGAATGCATATTTCAGTCTGTAGGATTTTATAGTTATCTGTACCTGTTTATAATGAAAATCTGAACAATATCTCTTGGAGGTGTCAGTGCTTTTATGGACGATATTACAACTTCTTGATGAACAAGAAAACTATTCCTTTAATTCTGACGACAGAACAGTTCTTTCCAATCACCAATATTACTTCAGCAATGTAAGATGCACTTGGAACCTCCTGTAATATCCAGTTGATGTTTGGTTTACCCACAATAAGAATTTTATGAATTTCTTGGTCTCCGTTTTCGGCGCTATCTCGGCCTTTGACCACTTCTGCGATAAGGCTTTGTTAGTCAGTATTTTTTCCTTACGGTTGTTGAACGCCTTGTCTCTTTCAACTTATTTTTAGTTGCTCTCTTATCTCGCTGGGCTGTATCTATGTTATTTATAAGGCAACGGCTGCTTCCCTTCTCATATCCAGAGGTATTTCCGAAGGTTATGTATAGTCAGTTTGGTCTTTTTTCCTCTTCTGCCATTGACTTTCCTATTTCATATTTGTTCAGACTCAGACGACTCTATTTCTGCTACTTAACACTCAAGCCTTCATGTGGTCATATCTCATATAAGGAATGGATGAACTTGACACTGTAGAAAGGCGATTGATATGAAAATACTTACTGTAGGCTTGTTTTGATTTCTCTAATATTGGAGCAGATGATGACCAATGCATTTTTGAGATTAGGAAAGAAATTTGCAATGCATGATCATAAGTTGATAATGTGAGTGGCTACATCATTAAAGCTTACTGATAAGGGCTGGTGGGAGCAGTTTTACTGTGGTACATTGATAGTTGTTACCTGTATTGTTCATTTTACTATTTTCTGAATGTTACTGATGACTTTATAAACGATGCGATTTTCAAGTTTTAATATAGCTACATATATATCTATATATATATATATATATATATATATATATATATATATATATATCTATATATATATACATATTATATATATATATATATATATATATATATATATATATATATATATATACACATGTATTTATAATAACTTTTTACGTGATTCATTTATCACACATTACCGACAATACTAAAGGGTGTGTATATAAAATTCCATGCAAGTCTTGTGACAACTTTTATATTGGCCAAACGGGTAAAGCACTGCAAAAGAGAATAGAACAGCATAAGAAATGTGTGAGATATGCACAGGGGAACAGTGGTATTTTTGTACATGTTAGTGAGAACAATCATGCTATCAACTGGGAAGGGGCAAAGAGGATTGTATATTCTAATAACGCACTGGAAAGGAATATCATTGAATCTAGCTTTATAAAAGAAAGTTACAGCCATAATATGAATATCAGCCAAGGGGTGTATAAACTTGATCCTTTAATATCAAAAGAAACTTGTAGATTGTTTAAATTTTAAGGTAGGCAATAGAGATGTATGAAAATACGACTATCATATCTGTAAACACAGTACGGGGGCAGCAGTGATAATGAGTATTCCAAACTCCGTCTTCCTGACACCTGTCAGGTGTGGATCTGATGTCGCCTATGGTCGGTATGTTTATCAGTATTGTCCCCTGACAGTATACTGTGATTTTTAGCCAAATGATTTTTGAAAGCCACTCCTACCTTGACACCGGCCTGTGGGTGGATATGTGGCTCCTAACAAGTTGTGTATGTTGTCAGCACTGTTTCGTAGTATATATATTTGCGGACTTCTAATACTCTGTATCGTCCTTCTGTCAATGGTTTGGTAATAAATGAAAACCAGTTAGGACTCACACCCCATTCTTATTTTTCACACCTGTGTAATGTAGATATATATATATATATATATATATATCATATACATGTTGCTACGTTGTTGCATATGCTACATATAGAGAACAGCCAATAGTTATTACAGGTGAAAAGAATGGATAACTGACAAGCTGACTTGAGTTGTCATTGACGAAAGTGACTGACAGCAGTAGTGGTGAGAAGTCACAAATATATATATTACAGAATAAACATACACAACCGTTGTAGACTATATAGTCTTCGAAGGGCTTGTTAAAAACACACAAAGCTCAGGGGACAATCTGATAAACAAACATACGACATCCGTTCAATATTCTGACAGAGGTGAGCTAATATTACATTGCTACCTCATGTGTTTACAAACATGGTAATCTCTTATTTTCACAGCCTGTCGTCTCCTTCTTAAACACTTTCAAATTTCTTTTGATGTATTATCTGGCTTGACCGACAGTGGTTAAACTTTTGTTAGATCAGATATCTTTTCTTTTTCAAAGAATATGTTGCTTTTCCCAAAGATAGATGATTGTTCTCACTAACACACAAACATGTACATGTTAGTGAGAAACAATCATGCTATCAACTGGGAAGGGGCAAAAGGATTGTATATTCTAATAATGCACTGGAAAGGGATATCATTGAATCTAGCTTAATAAAAAGAAAAGTTACAACTATTATATGAATATCAGTCATGGGATGTATAAACTCCATCCTTTAACATCAAAAGAAATTTGTAAATTGTTTAAATTTTCATGTGTGCAGAGAGATGTATGAAAATAGATTACCATATTTGTAAACACAGTACAGGGGTAGCAGTAGTAATGAGTTACCAAACTCCGCCTCCCTGACATCTGTCAGGTGTGGACTTGAGGTCGAGTATGGTTTGCTTTATCAGCATTGTCCCCGGAGAGCATATTGTGATTTTAGCCAAATGAGTTTTGAAGGCCACCCTACCTCGACACCGCCTGAGGGGGATATGTGCCCTAATGGTTGTGTATGTTCGTCAGTACTGTTCCTGTAGTATATATTTGTGACTTCTCATACTTGTATCAGTCCTTGTCAATGGCTTGAAAATAAAGTCGAAACCAGTCAGGACCTACATCCTGCTTCTTATTTTTTCACCTGTGGTAATGTGTGATAAATGAATCACGCACAAAAGTGATAATAATCATATATATATATATATATATATATATATATATATATATATATATATATATATATATGTATATATATAATTTATATGTATATATATTTATAAATAAATATATATATATCTATATATACATACACACACAAACGTCTGAGTATTTGTAATAGCACGATGACTTCTTAACCTCACGATTCTGCCACTCTTTTAGAATAGGCTTGTCCTTACAAAGCCTTGAACCCATGTGAAGAATAAACGAAGAAACCCCCATCTACCGTGCTGATATTCGACCCAAGAAGTGTGAGCAAATTGTGTTTTTAAGGGGTCATTATGGATACATATATACACATATACATATATATTACATATATATATATATATATAATATATATATATATATATATATATAATATATATATATATAATATATATATATATATATATATATATATATATATATATATATATATATATATATATATATATATATATATATATATGTTTATATGTACACACACAATAATAATACATATCAATAATAACATATATATATATATATATATATATATATATATATATATATATATATAATATATATATATTTAGATAATTTATTATATAATACTGATTTAATTTGTAGTTCAGATCTGTTCAGTTGATCTTTCATTGCATAAATCAGATAAATTTCGCTATAGTAAAATAGTTGTAAGACGGATAAACACTGCCAGCAATACAGCGATTGCTTTTGTTTACTACATTTCTTGGGCGTAGTAATATTTCAGGTATATATGTCATCTGCTCATGAATATTCCAATCATGTACCCCGAAGAAACAAGCTTATTTTACATGTTTCATGCGCTGCGTAGCTCCTCAGAGAAAGAAACAAGATGCGTACCTGAGGCATAAATATCATGAGTTACGATTGAGGATTTGGAGTTAGAGAATACGTTCTGAATAAAACCCAGTCAGAAAAATTACTTAATTTTTATAGCATTAGTCATCGTTTAGAGAGTTTGCTGCTGTTGTTGTTGCAGATTGTTATTAATTAAAGAGTATATTGTATAACTAGATGTTTCATATCCATTTAACACCTCAGTGATATTAATACGATGATGGTTGCTTGGATTGTTCGTCCCACGTTAATCTTAATCCATTAGGGCTGGTGTTATACAGCCAATCACTAATTAGTAACTTACTACGTTCTGGAAGTTTTAAGTTCTTACTGATCACTTTGGGCGAAGTCAGACGTAAGGGGAAGAGGCTGGGGAAGGATAATACTGTATTGTCTTAAACGCCCCCTTCTGTCCCCTGCACTCCTTACCATTCCACCCCCATCCCTCACCTCTGCCTGCACTCCCCTCACCTCTCTCCTGCACTCTCTCTCTCTCTCTCTCTCTCCACGCACACCCTCGCACACAGAGAGAAGGTTCTCTTATTAACAACGGAAATGCGAAAGTTTCGGTCAGCAGCGAGGTCCAAAGCCATTAGGGAAGGATCTTGAAGCACTCTTGCCAACTTGATATGACAAAGATCTTCCACGCTAAGCAGGACGCCGCCACCTAAGCACTTTAGGTTCAGCAATACAAGAAACCTTTAATACACACATGTGCATATGTACTGTACAAATAAAAAAATATTTATAAATATATATATATATATATATATATATATATATATATATATATATAATATATATATATATATATATATATATATATATATATATATATATATATATATATATATATATTATATATATATATATACAGACAGAGAGAGAAACAGACAGACCAAGACAGACAAACTAGCTAACGTTACTTATGTTTCAGTTATTCTTAATTTCAGGGTTTAATTTTCCCCACAAGTAGTTGCACATTTTCCATCGTTGATATATATAGGCATTTTAACCAATAGGTGACTATAGCCATATCACTTGTAAATACTGTATGCGTGTGTGAACCTTCAAATGTATTTAGATACAGCTAACTTTATTTTTGCAGCTAATTTTGTCTTGGAGTTTTGGTAGATGTTATGCCAGTATTTAAATACGTTAATTAATAAGAGTGCTTAGTAAAATTTCATATCTGTGTGTTGAAGTGGGAAAAGTGTAGGAGGTTTTTGCTGAGGACTGTACGGGGAAAATGAACCTAGTGTTCTTTTTTTTTTTTTTTTTTTTTTTTTTTTTACCGAGACGAGACCGACAAAGTGTTTGTCATTTACATAATTACCGGTCCTTATTTAAATGCAAGTAATTTCTAGAACACTTAGTGTATAACAGTTTTAATGACTATACATGTATGCAAGCAAGTATGCACGTATTTCAACTTCCGGCCGCAAATAAAAGTTAAAGTAGAATGAACAACAGTAGAATAATGGCGCTTTTGTTCTGGCTACAAAATAACTTTGTTACCCCAGACATTTAAAAGCGATTAAGCTTTGTTGTGCGATTAGTGCTCTTCCCTATTAAACTCTAAAATACACAAAATCCACAAAATATGCGTGGACGTCCGCGCACAATATTCAGAATAAAGAGACTGTCGTGTTGATACCCGCTTTGAATCCTTCATTTATTATTGTTTTTAGTGTTGCTACTGAAACCGTTAGCATTGTTGCTCTTATTGATTACGATGTTGTTATTGTGTTTTTCACTTACTGATGTTGATGTTCTTTTTAAGACAAAGCTCTTTCTTGGGGATTTAAACTGCTGACTTGTGATTGATATCAGTATGCATGCCATTGTTACTGTTGCAGAATAACATATTGCTTTTTCCATCGAGTTTTATTCACACACACACACACACACACACACACTCATATATATATATATATATATATATATATATATATATATATATATATATATATATATGTGTATGTGTGTGTAGACATATGTGTGTGTGTGTGTGTGTAAACATTACAACATCTATCTTAAACCACTGGGTTTAATCATATTGTAAGTTTTTGGTTCGTAATATTATCACATAAGCGTAGCGAACGTGTGTATTTACTGACAACATAAAATCTTGATATTTTTTGCAGTATGTCCGTCTTTGACGTTTTATCGTTTTTAAAACTGAACTTTTTGTCAGTGTTTGCGTTATTTGCAAGTTATAAGTCCTGACTCCCTGCTTACTTAGTTCAGATACCGCAAATGTTTTCGTTCTGTAAAGATTTTTTTCTTTTGTTTGGTTGAAGTTCAGGGCGAGTGCCTTTTTCTATGACCAAAAAGGACCATGCAATTGTACTGAACCAACATAATTGGAAATTCCGTAGATTCTCGGCAGTCACGTTTTATCATTACGGTGGACAGTTGAACTGTTTTCTTTTATAAACTATTTAGATATTCAGCACACGTATTGTACCTAGTGATAAGACAAAAATTATAATTGACGAAAAGTCGGTCGTTTGGTAAAATGGAGATGATGAAATAGGAATGTAGTGCGCAGTATTGTAAAGATAAAATAAGTCTACAAGACATTGAATGTTTCCCATGGGCCACAGTATTTTCATAACAGAAAAGAGGCAGGCTTTATGACTGGATTTTAATAGTTTCTGTGGAACTGAGCTATTAATGGTCATGTTAGTGCCAAGATGCCATGTATAAAGTTACAAGGCCTCCTTCACGTGTTCATAAAAGCATGATAGACAAACATGATAGACACAAAATCAAAGAAGGCAAGATTGTAAAATTTTGATACGGCGGTTAAAGTGCGCGCGCGTGTGTGTGCGTGTGCATAAAAACTCATATACATATCTATGTTTGAGGGCTTGAATCCATCACGGAGGGAAATGTCTTATTCAGTTGTTTCCTATCGGGATCCAAGTTCTGAAATGATAAGTTTATCCAGAAAGGCTGATGACGACGAGAAGTTGAAGAAAAACTGGATTGTAATATAAAACTTAGACCAAAGGCCAAGCGCTGGTACCTGGTCATTTTGGCTTTTGAAAATACATGCACATCTTGTGAAGGTAACCAGTAGAGTCTCTGTATACCTATCTATCTATCTATCTATCTATCTATCTATCTATCTATCTATCTATCTATCTATCTATCTATCTATATATATATATATACATATATATATATTGTCACGATGTGTTCCAAGTACCAGGTTATTACACAACTAATCACGGATTTCGAAAATTTACATCACTTCAGCCAGATACCTGAACTCTCATAACAATAAGAATTACGACTGAGTACTCTAAAAGTAACAGTGATCCCTTAAAAAAGCTCATTAATCACATGAAAAATCAAGATTAGTTTATCAAGACTAGTGTGAGGTATCAAAAATTAAGCAAGAAATACACTAGAGTAAAAGGGCATCACTCCATCAAACAACTTTTAACTGTTTCCCTCGTCTCAATTCACTTCAGCAAAACTCAAGGAACAAAACATGTTTATCATTTTGCCTTATGCACACAATTAATCCTATTCACTGATGGTCAATAACTGAAACACTGTTTTTTTAAATTTTAAAAACAAAAATTTATTTTTAAATTCAAACTTTATAATTAGAATTCACAATCTGAAAAATTTACTGTTACTTGCAAACAACACAGAATTTAATTAATTCTTGGGTTAAATTATTAAACAAAACTAAATCATAAAAACTTTAATTTATCAAGAAATTAAATTAATCAAGCAAAATTTAATCTATCAAGAATTACTCAGTATTTGAAAAGAAAATCTTAATAAATGAAAATTAAATCAATTAGGCCATGTTAAATTATTAAAAATATTTAAAATGCTAAGTAAATAAATGTTACATCACAAATATATAAAATGTGAAAAATCAAGAGATTGCAAACACAGTAACACACAAAAATACAGAAAAGATTTATCATTAATAATTTCACCAAGGCAAAAATTCTCTCAATACACCTTATTATACCATGATAATAATAAGTAAAATTCACTTTACCTTACACAAGCTTGTGAAAACCTTTGTAAAATCACTTGCAGCTGCTTTAAATTCACAAAGCACACTTTTTTGTTGGGCGCCATCACGAATATACAATTTTCATAAATGGAGATCTCAAAAGCTAAGATTACCACCAGTGACCACAAATATTTTATGTTAATAATTTCTCTCTTTTGAAGAAAGAGGTGGGGGGGACCAATTCTAATGGTCTCTCAAATCAGAATGAATCAATCTAAGGATTCCAGTATGAAATTAAACAATCATATGACGTCATTAAGGCATTTTGAGAACGAGATACGAGAGAAGGTTCTAGAAAAAGGAAGTAAAATGTTTTGAACGCAATTGGGACAATAAATGATCAGAGCAATGCAGTCTTAAGCATGATGCAACTGCCATGAGCTTCAGTGCAACACTTGTTGCATTTTTCTCAAAAGGTACACGTCTTTACCAGAAAATCATATGGTATACATGTAACATTGCAAAAAGAGAAAGCTTTTACAAAAATCTTTACATGATCAAACAGACTGCAACCGGCTAATTATGACTGGCATGTTTTAAAAACAAAATGAAAAACCCGAGTTGGTTTTCAGAACTGATCAGCAATTGTTATTCCCAATTTGTCAGCGCTCTATCTTAACTGGTGACAGATGGCACATCTGGTCTAAAACTCGAATCTCTCTCTCCCGCAACTACGCTATTATCAGAAAAGATATTATTAATTCTAAATTACGCTGTTAAGTTATCTAAATCACTAACTCTTTTGAGATCTGCCACTACACTACATATGATACTTCAACAGTCATTATCATTACACATAACACATGATAAATAGAAGAGTAAATATATCAAAACTATGGAAAGACATGCATATTACAAGGCAACATCTTGAATATGAATATATATAAACATAGCTGAGAGGGTAGGTGGCTGCTATCAACCAAGGCAAACAGGCCAAGATGTCTTGAAACGTAAGCACAAATAAAGGTATGCCGTTGTTATGGATGTCTTCCTCTGCCCTTGGTCCTATATAAACATATATATTTATATATATATGTATGTATATGTATATATTTGTGTGAATGTATATATACATTGCTTCATGGTCAAGTGGTACCACCCTCACCTAACCAGCGAGAGTCATAAATTCAATTCCAGGTTGGGAGTACGATTTGGGAATGTTCTATGAAAAGTCTACTATGATCTTGTGTTCAGTCAGCGTTGAGAAAGATATAGGGCTAGCAGCCTCATCCCAAAGCACATGCTTAGAAACTTTCAGGTCATACCTTCTGGAGTATTACTTGTTAAGGAAAAAAGCATATATTTCTATCCAAGCTTCTTTTTGAACATTTAATAACGAAATTTCAAGTTTAGCATATGCGGTAGGTCTTCAGGGTAGAAACAGTTAATCCAGCGAGCATAAAGGGAACACATGGGAGCTTTCAACATAATTTCTGACCGTTAAGTAGATAATTACTCAACTACCAGGATTAGGTGTCATGCAAGTTCTATGGACATGAAAGGAGACTGTGCCTAGACATCCGTACATACATGTGCACCAATTCTTTGCCGTGACTGGGCTTGGATTGTGGTATATACTTTGTCCTTTCTAACAAGGCGGCGATCACCCTTTGTTGTTTTGATGTCAAGTTATTTCATTAGTGAAGTTAATGATTTCACTATGAAATTTTTCCGCTTGGTAACTGATGAATAATAGTTTTGCTTTTTATCGTATAGTTCTGGTACCTCTTTTATTGCTATGTTCGTACTTATATATATATATTATATATATATATATATATATATATATATATATATATATATATATATATATATATATATATATATATATATATATATATATAACATGATGCATTATTTTACTTCATTGAAAATAAAAACATGAACTTTTCTACTAGTGTATGTTATTAGAAAGCAAAACAAAGATTTGCTGGTATTCAATTAGTTTTGTAAACATGCAAACACAAGCGTGAAAAATAATGTTTGAATCTAAAACAAAGAAAAACGGGAGAATTTCTCTTCCTTTGTCTAAAAAAAAATTTGACTCCCTGGCCGAATGGCAGCCAGGAACAAGAGAGGGAAAAAGATATTCTGGCAGGATGCAGTACACAGACCAACACGTACATGCGGTTTTTTTAATCTCCTTTTTTCACTCTTCGCCTGAAATGGAGTAGAAGGGAAAATCTCCCCTGCTGACGACTGACGAAGATGGAGGATTTGCCCTGACTTACCCTTGGCCCTCAGTCATCCCTTTCCTCTATATCATTCTTTTCCCCTTGTTACCCCGTTTCCCCTTTCCTGTCTCCCACCCCAGCGACATACTCCACTTCCTTCCCCTTCCGTGTGTTTACACCCCCTCCCCTCCCCACTTGCCATTACCGGACCCCTCACCGCAAGCTCGTTTCGACACCTTTGTTTACTACCGCAGCGAAACGCCCCTCTGCAAATCACCATGACAGCAGGTGTTGGGAGGCTCCCCGTTCGGGGGGAAAAACTCATTAATTGAATATGCAGATGCCTTTCTTAGACAAATGACTGGGATTTTCAGAGGGTGTTTCTGCGCGTACATTTTAAGGTAAACTCTAATTGATTCTGTCTTGATTGTTAATTAACGAAGAGAAGAGAGAGAGAGAGAGAGAGAGAGAGAGAGAGAGAGAGAGAGAGGAATCCAGTCGGTTTACCATTATAATGACTAAGTGTTCAATGTTTTCGGTAAAATTTGTTTGGGGGACTCAGGTTCGAGGCTTTGACAACCAAGGCGGAAATCGGCCACGTGAGTCATTTTGAATTGTCGTCTGTAATGGAATACAGGAATATGGAGGGGGGAAATGATTTTGCTTTGGAATTTAAAATGATTAAAGTTTTCTCCAAAGCAGAAGGTTTTGTATCTAGATAAGTTTTGTAATTACGAAAATAGGAAAACAAATTAAGGCAGAACTAATATAGATTTTTAAACATTTTCCTGTGCTGAACAGAATTAACAGACGAATCGAGGAAGCATCTTGGAATGTGTTCTCGACGTGTGATTTTTAAACCCAATTTGCTAGCTCAGATCAGTATTTTTGTGCGCTATTTCATCGTCATTAAAGCTGAATCCGGTCAGGACAAAGAAGCATTACTGCTAAAAGTTACGGATGCCATAAGAACGTTAAAATAAAACGTATGTGGGCTTGGGAACTGACGACCAACTTCATCTAGATAAATACCAGTATAGAACGGAGTGATAACTTCTGCTGGATTCATTCATTGTGAAGGCGTATATTACAGACGATTTTTAAACAGTTTGTTGTTTTTCACGATTAAGCAAAAATTAAGGGAAAACGTTAGAAGCTCTCGAGATGAAGTGTTTGCTAGTACGTGTGCAGTAAGAAATATTCAGCGCGTGAAAAAGTAGATACTATGAAGATGTGGTGGAAGATAGGCTTAGGTAAAAATTAAATCGTTGTCTTAAAGTGGTTTGGTCACACAGAGAGAATAGCGCCCTGAAAAGGGGTTTAGGGATTAACGAGGAAAGGGTGACCGAGAAAGTGATGGCTTGATGGATGGAAAAGGCTCAATACTCGCGAAGTGCAAGTGTGTACGAAATGAAGGGGCGTAGCACATTGTTCGAATCGGGGTAGCTGCATTCAGTAGGTGAATCCCTCGGCTGATTGATTTTTGATACACACAATCGAAGGTTTCTGATTTGCCCCTGTGGAAATCGTCATGTTCTCACTCTCTTTTAAATTGTCCTGTTTCTTTTTAGTGGAACGTATTTAAAGAAAAAGGGTGAGCATTCTCAATAATGGTGATTAATAGAGATGCAGAGTATGAGGATAACTATACAAAGTCCATGTGAATTCACGCACACGTGGATGCTGTTAAACAGTCTGGTATATTTCTTCTAAATGGTGCGGTTTGGTCAGTGCTGAGTGGCCCTGTCGGAGGCCTGCCTGCTTAGTGCTATGGTTTCACATCTTATTTCGCCATGTTCTTAAATATTACATTTTGATATTATAGTGGAAGACCCATGTAATATTAATTTTATAAGTACTGAAATGGTGAAATCTAGGCAATATTCTCAACATGAAATTAACTAGATTAACAATGAATTCAAGAGGGTGGATCGTGCACCATATCTGCAATCGCTAAAACATGGTAAGTCATATTTCCAGGGATTTGCCCTGAGTGAAAACAATGATAATAGCGGTTTGGTTACTATAATAGGTTGATTTATGATTTCAGAATAAAAGTAGATCGGCATTTCGGCTGAATAATGAAATCATTCGTTTGTATGTACAGTAGTACATCAAACCAATTGATATAATCGTTCAATTAACTGATTAATTAAAAGCGAAACATTTTGGCAACAGATAAACCTAAATCTTGCCAGTCAGTTGAACTATTTCATTTCCAATTTAATTAGACCCGATTTTCACGTGAAGTAAAATGGAAGTAAAAAAAATGAAAGGGAGATCATTGTCCCGTAAATATTAGATCGAGAATGGTCCAAAATGGAGTCAGATTACCAAAGAAGGATGGTAAAAAATCACACGAAAAATTGGGTGATAAAAAATGGCCGATACGGACCCGCCTCCCCCCATGCCTCCTCCTCCTCCAAGACTGTTTTTTTCTCTTCTTTTTTTGTAGAAGAAACCGAAGTCATCGATTAGAAGTCACGATTAAAGGAGATCCAGAGGCTTTTAGAATGAAATTGGAATCCATTAGACCTAACGATGTGAGGTGGGATAGGCTCTCTGTGTATGTGCGTGTGTCTGTGTCTGTGTGTTTATCTAGTTTTTCCGGTTGGCTGCGGTTTCATATTAGTGTGTGTGCATATATAATTTCCTATATTGACTTGTGCATTATTTACGTGTATGCAAGTGTGTGTGTATATACTGTATATATATATATTATAATATATATATATATATATATATATATATATATATATATATATATATATATATATATATATATATATATATATATATATATATAATTTATATGTGTATAAATATATGTATGTGTTTGTTTGTTTGTTTTAGGAAGGAGAAAGGAGGGAGATTTAGTAAATGCTGGATAAATGGTGATAGGGACATTGAGAAGGAAGTGCATTAATATTTAGGAAACGTAAGAGCTCTTGCAAGTGATAGGAGTCAAGGCAAAGTGTCTTTGTGTGAAGGTGAGGCTCGAATAGTGCTGATAAACCTTCTGTGTAAAGTAATTAAATGAAACAACTGATAAGAAAGTTTTCTACGGAGGTTGTCCGTCCACAGTTCAGCAGTGAAGCTATGAATGTGGGTAAGACTGCTGTTTTTTTTTTTTTTTTTTCTCAGGAGCCGCTTCTGGTCAAGGGAAAGAGCTTAATGCTGGCATCTGTGTACACCCAATTTAATCTATGTGACCTCTTTAAGACAAGTTTTAAGTAACTAACACCCAGTTATTGGTATAAACGAGAGATTCCTTTCCACACCCATAAGCAACAATCTGAGTATTGTACCCAAGGATATGTAAAGTATACTAATTTCTTGCCTCGACTTTGTGAAGTACCTTTTTCCTGTTTTTTTTATATACTTGCTTATTACAGAGTGAATTTGTAGCTTAAATATTTTTTATAATTATTCCCAAAATTATAAAATACTTGGGAGAGTTTTCAGTATTGTAATTTTCATGTATCTTTTGAACAAAGAAATGGTCGCTATCCGTAGAGTACCTTCATAAACCCCTTGATTCATTTACTTCGTTGGATTCAAATTCGAACATTCTGAACAATATGGTAATACATTTTGTTGAATCGGATTGCACTGTAGCGCATGCAGTTGGGTAGTGTAATGTTATCTTCGATTAAGATGCAGTTATCATAGACTAAGTTTTTATTTGTAAAATTACATAGAAATTTCAATGTTCCCAAATGCCAAGAGGTGATTTTAAAGTTCCCAGTCAAAATTTATACAGGGACTAATTTTCACCATCCTCAAAATCCTTAACGGGGCATGCGATCTGGGCACCAGCCACAAGACCATCCCCATTGGCAATGAAGTCTTGAGCCAGGTTCCATTTTTAATGATCTCTTACTGATATTTGCCGTTTTACTGTAAATTGTCAATTGCTTTCCAGTTACTGTATTGTCTTGCCCCCTTTTGTTTTTAATTCATGATTTCATAATTTCACTCTTGTAAGAGACGTGTCCAAACCCTATCACGCTTTACCTAATCTGCACGAACATGAGTTTAGCCCCACGTTCTGGTTAGGGAGGAAATCCTCAAGATTAATTTTGTCATATTTTCATGCGCTGCTTCATGTACCTACGTAGATTTTATGAAATAATGAAATTGAACTTATTACTTCAATTATGGAACGATATACTGTATATGATAACCGATTGGATATTGGGTAAATCTGTTTGACTTTGTAACGTTATTGCAAATAGAACAAAGCGAGCTCGTCAGGATCTTCCCATTCTTTTCCTTTGGATTATCAGGTTATGAGTATGCTGATATACAAGTGTTTCATTTTATACGATTTCTATATTGCTATTCTCCGGCACTTGATATATGTACTTTCAATCCTTACCTGCATCGCGCAAAAACTTTGAGCCACGTATTGATTGCATTAGTTAAAGACAAAGTATTTTATGCCTCCCTCTTCCTTTCCATCTATCAACTCTTCAAGTCTTTTTCTATTTGGGTATTCTGACAATTACATGTGTTTTTACAAGGTGACGAGGACTTTTGATGATACTGAATAATCTTACGAAAAATACAGTTTAATCGAATTGTTAGAATTTTGAACTAGCCCATTGCTTATGTTTCTTAAGTTTACAGAAAACATTTTGGCACCACAGATGACAGCGTTATCATCAACTTGTAGTATAAATGCACTTTTGTCCAAACAGTTCCTTTTTCACAAAATCATTCGAGAAAACAAAAATGTACAATCTCCAAGGGAAACATTGATCCACGAACGATATGCCCAAAGCCCTTGGTATTGCTGCGAGGGGAACAAAGGCAATAATTATAGAGGGGTAAAACAGATGCTAGAAAAATCACCTCTGTTTCGCCACTGGAATTGTTTGGGGTTTTGCTGCCATAGACTGTATCTTTGTATAACCAATTTTTCAAGCCAGGGATCCAATCTACAATATTGTACGCTGTCGGTGTAAAGAATATGTTACGATGGGTAAAAGATGAATCGATCTAAGAAATCGGTGAGCGTATTATACAAGGAATAAATTATTTTTTTATGTCACCTTCTTGGTTTATTTATGTTACAGTTACAGTAACCCATTCCGTAGAACAGAACAAGGAAGGAACTTTCACACCAATTACTAAATATCTCATGTTAAGATATTTGTGATGGCTTTGAACAGTGATAATCATAATAAATATTGATGAGGAGAAGTTATGCTAATAGTAGAAATATTTGTTTTTAATGTGCTATTTAAAAAAAATAATCTTTGAGTTAGGAAACTCATGTTCATCCATAAGAATGATATAAAACGGAAGAAGAACAACAGGGAAACTTTTTTTTTCTTTCAGTAATGTGAAGACAAAATAAGGTACCTGAGTTGGCCTTGAATGACGGGTACTAATGGGCTCATTCTTATGCCCTGTAGAAAGCTATCGGACTTCGTTTAACAACGACGTTCATAGAAAATAAGATATTCTCACGACTGAAACTGAAATCGATTCTTTCTAATGGCATAGGAACTGATTAGAAGATCGAACGTTTACTAAAAAAAAATTGTATATATACGTATACATATATGTATGTATGTATATATATATATATATATATATATATATATATATATATATATATATACATATACATATATAGATATATATTCAAGTACCTAATTTAATTTCGATCCTTATGACTATTATCGAAGTGCATTTTGTCGTGAAATAGATATGGTAAGGATACTTTCGCTCATGGACAAATTGCAATGAGTGTCGCACGAATCAAAGATTCCGATTCCGACTAGGAACGTTGGAGCGATGGAAAGTCGGCTCTTCCTTTTATCCTGCAGGATGAAAGGAGCTCATCACGAAAACAAAAATCTTCCTATTAACGTATATTTAATGTGTTAAAGATACTGTTTTTATTCTTGAAAATAAAGAATAGAATATGATATTTTATTCTTTAAAATAAAGAATCAAATATAATGATGTTTTATTCTTTAAAACTATAAAGTAACGTGTGTAATATCATTTTCCTGCACTGAAGTTATTTTGCTATTTTTTGTTCGTTTTATCTATACATTTGGGAGTAGACTCTGAATTCGCCTATTATAAGACAGCGTTACTAATTAAAACAATTAGTGCGGATCAACGTAATAACTACTAATAAGCTCATTTGAGGGGAGCGAGTGGGCCAGAGAAGGGCCACTGCAAGGATGCGTCCTCTTGCTAACTAAAGGACCATAACATCCCAGAAAGGGGATTACCAAACACAAGTTCTCTCGTTGCCAGAAGAAAAATATCCCAATTCCAAAACGATTTTGTTTTTCATTCCCGGACGATTTGCAGTAACTACGATTGGGGGTTGTTAAAGTTCCGTAAAAGGTCGGCTCTCACGGTTTTATATTTGCCGTCAGGTTTCCATAGTTTTCTTATCTTTGTGGGGCTGTGGACTGAATTGTCGGGGCGTAGGTTGTGATTCTGATTGGGCAGTTTTTGTCATGTTCTGATACAGCTTGTTTTGGGAGGTTCTGTATGTGTTTAAGGCATTGAATATGTATGTAAAAAACGATTTGTTACATAAGAATAATTGTTTTTGTTCAGTATTGTATAAAAATAGATGTAGATAACGGCTTACCAGCTTACGCAAGCGTGAATTTAATTACTACAAGAAAGAAAAATCTCCAGTTTGTCAAATACGTAGTTTGTCAAATATCTATGTAACGCAACAACCGCATAGATTAGATATTGAAAATATTTAATCGAATTTGTTAAAAGTTGTCAGTAAGTTTTATAAATTTTGGGCGTATGATAAAGAAAGAAATCGTTAAGTCACCAATTTGAACTTTATGATAGTGCCTGTAACCGTCACTTCCTAATATTAAAAAATCATATAACAAGTATTTATTTATGAGTGGATATGGCAATAATTTGTTGAATTTGTTGCTGCTTTGACCATTAAATCTTCGCAGGCTTTTTCTCGTATAGCCACAGATCTGACCATAACGAAGAGTTTGCCATGTTCGTCATTCAAAGCATCTGTTGTGGGCTCCAGCGAAAAATGTCATCAGAACGCATTTACCTGTTGAGAATGTTAACATGAATCAGACCTGTTTGTTATTCATGATTTTGCAGTTGGTTCCAGATATTGCTAGGGCCACAACATGTCGCCCTGGGGAGTATCCTTCGCCTGTGCTGCAAACCTATTTTTGGATATTCATTCTCTTTTCGTATATTCCCGAATCTCTCTCTCTCTCTCTCTCTCTCTCTCTCTCTCTCTCTCTCTCTCTCTCTCTCTCTCTCTCTCTCTCTCTCTCCGTAAGGACTCTATAGTTTTATTTTGACATGTAGATCTTGAAGTAAGGAAGACGAATAATATTTAGTAAAACTGTTTTCACATTGATTTTAATTAAAATTCTTGACCTCTCAGTAGTCACAGTGTTAAATTTCAGAAGGTATTTTTTTTAATTCAGAACAGGTATCGACATTCTTTAATTTCTATACTATTAGTAAAATCTAACTTTTAAGAATAAAGGTGCAATATTTTTGTAACCTCCACAGTATTTCTGTATTAAAATTCTTTGGTTCTTTTATGAAATACATTTGATTATGCGAAAATATACGTATAAATTACATTTTATTACGATCGGGATTTTGAATAGCGGCTTTATAAGATGGAGAAATTCCATGGACGCGATCGAAGGTCACAGAGCATTAATCATTCATAATCTTTTATCGAGTATGTTCCAGGAGAGGTTGTAATATTCTATGCAAAAGTCATTATACTTTTTTCTTGAAGGTCATTTTATCGCCTCATTAAGTGACGAAGTCTTACGGAGTCCAGCTATTCTGAGTAACCGTCGTCTTGTTAACATTTGCAAGAGTTCGGATTTCAGGCTCTGGGTACATTTACACATTCCCGGGGAGAAAAGTACGTGATAGTGGTCACTGTGGTCCTATGTGAGTCAGAAGAGTTTAAAGACATAGACGTATTGGGATGAGAACTACAAGACGGGTGGATGGAAACAAGTGAAGACTTGAGTGGTAGAATTTCATAGAGGCCTTTTGCATTGAAAGGCGTTGCAGGTGATAATGGGTAAATTTAGTATGTATTAAATGTAACCCACAAGTCACACTCGCTGAAAGATGCAAATTTCAAGATGTTTAACTATGTAATCTATTCTAGTTTACCTGAAAGGAAATTGTCCTTTAGAAAGAGAAAAAAATCTAGTGATAAATTATTCCTTGGGGTTCCCACATCTAATACTCGATTTTGATTCCTAATCACACCTGCGGCGTATATCTAACATTGTGTAACGAACTGTGAAAATTTATCTACAGATAGAGAGTGATTTCAGTATGACGACTTGGTTATCTAGTAAAAATGAAATGTTGGTAGAACAATTACAGACAGTAGATTTCATATTTTGAATATAATTTGTACTTTATAATACGCTTATAAATTGCATGCATCCTGTTTTGGAGCATACATACATACATACATACATACATACACATACATACATACACAAATATATGTGTTATTTGTTACATATAACTCAAAGTTCGGATAGTTCCAGAATACATAACTGAAATAAGATTAGTTTGTGTTGTAGGTAATTGTGTGTAAATTTTGCCTCTTATTTCAGATATTCAGAACAGTTGTATTCTCGCGCTAAAGTCAAATAGATTTTCAGTAAGGTTTCGGTTAACCTCTGGATTCTTTGAAACCTGAAATAAAACTAGCCAGAGAGGTTAGCGAAAGTAGAATCACAAAATAGAAAATAATAACACTAAAGTAGGCGACAGTTATTCTTGATTATTACCCTGCAATTTGCATAATCCATGTACTGTTATTTGCACACAGAAGAGTACGTAAAAGTATGCAAATACTTTGCCTACTTGCATTATAATGAAGAGTTAGGAATGAAGGTTTATATATATATATATATATATATATATATATATATATATATATATATATATATATATATATATATTTATTTATTCATGCATAAATGTATACATGTATGTATAGTATGCATGTATATTTGGGTGTAAAATATTAGATGTAAAATGCTTACGTAAATACAAAAAATATATAGAAATAATCTCGAAATAAAAGATATAGATAGGATCCAGAGCATTTTGTTGATATTTTCTTTTCCTTTTCATTTCAGGTGAGTGCCAACACTTGCGCCTCTTCCATCATGGCCTGATTCAACCAAATGACCCCATTTGGGATCCCTAAGGTATGCCCCAAGATTTCCGAGACTTTTTTTTTCATATTTGACTTTCCTTTCATAGCTCTCTCTCTCTCTCTCTCTCTCTCTCTCTCTCTCTCTCTCTCTCTCTCTCTCTCTCTCTCTCTTTGTCTGTGTCTCACCCTATTTCTCTCTTTGTCTGCCTGTCTCATTGCACATAGTTTTTGAACCGACTTATCAAATTATCCTCCCTCCCCTTTTCGTCAACAATCCATTTCCAGCCGCGAGGTTCTTTTTCAACCTTTGTTTTGTCTCTCTTTGTTTGGGAGCGAAATAAGGCGAAGTGGAATTCCCTACCGAATATTGCCATCGCTAATCTCATGTTTATTCAAGTAGACGAAGTCATTTAGCTTGTAACCGGATTTGTATTCTCATTACACAAACAACGTGCACGCAGGAGGAGGCGAGGAGACGCCTTTCGGAACAGGGATAAAGTCCCTCCTTTATATTGCGCCAAGTTGCAGCCGCAGTGAAAAGTTCCTCTTTATGGTCGCCACTTGCACCGCAGCCATCATCACCCGTCTCTTTCGGATTCCTTCGTGAATATTTAAATGGATTTGTTATACGACTCCTATGTTTTATGGATTCGGTTCGATTCTCGTGTTGCATTGGATCCTTTCAAAATTGCGTTCATTATTGCTTTTCACGAATAATTATGTAGGGGAATGCAAATTATACGTGTAATGCATTTGTAATATCTATAGCGGATGTAAGTGTTGCTGTTCTGGTACATGTATTCAAAGTGTATTTGCATGCATCCTCAAACATTTAACCTATTCTCTAAATGTGATCTAGGTTACGTGTGTATGTATGAATATTGAAAGATATTTCAATTACGTACGTCGATATCTGTAATGGAAGGGGTTTTAGTAGGTTTCTCTGTGTTTAGCTTAACTGGGTAAAGTTTCTGTCTTTAGCAGTGAACGCACTTTTTATATAAGAATCTTGAAGGAAAAGTGAATTTATTATTAATGAATTGTGTTTAGTCTACTTTCTGTAAGTATAAAAATATCACGTGAAAACTTAGTGACAAGCTATCATACAATACACACCCATTATGTAGGCATTATGCATGCATATATATATATATATATATATATATATATATATATATATATATATATATATATATATATATATATATATATATATATATATATACTGCAATATATAATGATGTTATAAAAACGAAACCAGTATTGTAAATAAATATTTGGTGTAAGAATATTGAAAACTCTAACGAAAATGTTCTTGTTAAAGATACGATCGTGTTTAGCTTGAGATGATATGTAGCCATGGAGAACAAAGCAAAAGCTCGTGAGGGCTCTTGAACCGGCGAGAGGCTTACAGTAAAGATGTCTCCGGGGACCAGCATGAGGCGTAACGCATATCAGGTTTTGGTTATATTCCTGAGAATATTTCCCTCGCTCCTCCCTCGTTAGTGCCTTCTGGAGATTCTATCAGCCTGGCTACTTACAAATAAGAGAATTCCATTATACTGTGTTCTCCCGTATGGTGCTTATATATATCTCTCTTTCTATTTCGTTCCTTCCATCCTCAACTTCTGGTCGTGGCTGGTTTAAACCAAGCCTGCTTATGCCAGCACGGCTCTTGCCCTGAGTCCGCCCGTAAGGTTTGGTAAAGTGGTAAGGGAAACGAGAGGTCTGGTGTAGACCTTTGGACTCTCACCCAGCAAGGACCTCCGGCCTTATAACTCTTCCTCCGGGTGTTTCCGACGAAAGGGATCCACGAGAGATTAGGAGATCCTTTCAAAAGAGCGGCCGTCGGATTCTGTTAACTTGACGGTGTCCAAATAGAAAGAGGATCCCTGCAGGCGTTTTGCCAGAGAAAAAATAGACGCCGAAGATAAACGGTGATCTCTCTAGTTTGAAATAGAAATGGGCTACTTGATGGCTATTCTCTGAAGCCAGATTTCGCTATAAATGCGATAGATCTCAGAGGTTAGAGGTTAATTAAGGTATTAACTTAGTCTCCTGTAGCCCTGTTCAGTCGTTTCCCAGAGACAGAATCTCAGAATTTGATCTCTCTCTCTCTCTCTCTCTCTCTCTCTCTCTCTCTCATCCCCAGTTCTGTCATCTTTCTACTAATCATCCTGTCCTTATCTTCTTGCCTTATCGTGGTTCTCTTTTTATCTTCTACCTTTCCTCTTCTAAGCCACATTCTCCTCTTCCCTCTTATCACCTTAGAGTTTTTCGCTTCTGTGAATACCCTACATCTCTGTTCTCTTATCACCATGTGCGCATGGGGATACGATTTATAAATAGTCGTTTGACTTAAATTATAACCTTTCTCTTTCCGATTGTCGCTTCCCTCGTTCGATATTTTTACCGTTCAATATTATTTTTAGCATTATGCCTCATTTTTCAGGTTTGTTTGCTCCATTGCAAGGTTGTTCTTTGCTCTGAGGGGACCGGAGTGCGAACCCCGCCGGAGACAGAGTGATGAAATCGCCTTTTATCAAACCCCCATTGTGCCTGTTTATATTCCATCAGTAAATTAGGTACTTGGTAATTAGTCGATTGTTTGGAGGGGCATCCATGGTGTAGAATGGCAATATGTTGGCAACCTTTTCCCAGATACTTGCTAAGAATCGGAAGGTTAACTGCGTTGGCAGTCATCATCTCTAACGTTCATACATACGTATATATATATATATACAGTATATATATATATATATATATATATATATATATATATATATTTATATATATATATATATATATAATATATATATATATATATATATATATATATATATATATATATATATATATATATATATATATATATATATATATATATTATATATATGTGTGTGTGTGTGTGTGTGTGTGTGTGTGTGTGTGTGTACACTCAGCAAGAAAAAAGTGAGATACAGTTTTCATTGAATTTCGTTCATCGAATTTTATTTTTTTTCTTACAGAAAACGCATAATCTCGGTAAATTTACTCTAGAATATGAAAATACAATGCAAAGTATATCATATATGTTAAATCTGCAAAACAAAAGCGTTCAGATACTTAAAAACACCATGCATGTCCGAAGTAATCAGAATTTCTCAGATGACTTCGTTCATAGAGATCTAAAAGATAGTGTGTGGATATTTCGGTGTAGTACAGTTCATCAGAACGGCAATATTTACTCGTTTTCCGTTATGAACAGGCTTATTATTGCATCATCATACGAGGTAATGATAATTTCTTTAATTTTACACATTCATGTTTGTATTTCACGGTGTTAAAAGTCAGCTGGAATTAATGGCAGTAAATGTGACACCTAGGTAGGTTGACCAAATCTATTTAAATCCAAGAGCATTCTCTTTGATGTGAGGTGGCGCGGGAGCTTCGGCGGAAAACACAAGTAACTGGATGTCTCTTGACGTTGCCATAGTTCTCTCTCTCTCTCTCTCTCTCTCTCTCTCTCTCCATTGCTAAAACATACTATACAAACATAGTATAGCTCAATTTCTAAAAGAAAAAAAATAATGAAATGAGTAGCTCTACTTATAAGCCTAGGCTTACACAACAGCAACTCTCTCTCTCTCTCTCTCTCTCTCTCTCTCTCTCTCTCTCCATTGCTAAAACATATTTTACAAATATAGTATCAACTCAATCTCTAAAAAGAAAAAATAATGAAATGAGGTAGCTCTACATATAGGCCTAGGGCTTACACAACAGCAACTCTCTCTCTCTCTCTCTCTCTCTCTCTCTCTCTCTCTCTCTCTCTCTCTCTCTTCCTCTCTTCTCTCATCATAACATTTGCATTCGTTCCTTTATTGTTCCCACGTTTTCGTTGGACATTGCTCAAATTGATCTCTTGATTTCATTATGGAAGATCGCGTTTCCGATTATGCAAGCATTCGTTCATTGTGGTGTCACAAATTCATTTGGTGTAAGGTTATTGCAGGCCGAGTTTTTATTTGCTCAGAACTTTCACTGCAAATTACAACAGAACGAATACTGTAAAGCTTACTACTGCATTTAAGTATCAAATGATTTCAGAACCGTAGAATATGATTGAAGAGAAAGTTATGGAGGTCAAGCAAAAAACAAACACAATAAGATTGAAGCTCCTCCTTTCTAAAGTTGCCAGATGTCGCATTATTGAATGTATATGTCCGAAGATTTAAAAAAACTGATCCTCATTTCCTTGCCGGTGTACACCGGCGCTTAAGGAAAATACAGTTTTTGTAAATCTTCGGACATATACCTCAATAATCGATCTAAACTTTAGAAAGGGGAGGAGCTTCAGTTTTATTGTGTTTGTTTTTTGCTTGACCTCCTATAACTTTCAATCATATTTCTCCCACGATTCTGAAATCATTGATACTTAAATGCAGCAGTGTTTTACAGCATTCATCCAAGTTGTAATTAGCAGCAACAGTTCTGAGCAAAAACATTTTTCGACATAACCTACCAAGTAACCTTACACACATGAATTTATGACACCACAATGAACGGAATGCTTGCATAATCGGAAACGCGATCTTCCATAATGAAATCAAGAGTTAAATTTGAACAATGCCCGACGAAAAACGTGGGGAACAATAAAGGAACAAATGCAATGTTATGATGAGAGAGAGAGAGAGAGAGAGAGAGAGAGAGAGAGAGAGAGAGATTGCTGTTGTGTAAGCCTAGGCCTATATGTAGATATGTAGAGCTACTCATTTCATTATTTTTTTTCTTTCAGAGATTGAGCGATACTATATTTGTATAGTATGTTTTAACAATGGAGAGAGAGAGAGAGAGAGAGAGAGAGAGAGAGAGAGAGAGAGAGAGAGAGAGAGAGAGAGAGAGAGAGAGAGAGGGAGAGAGAGAGAGAAACTATGACAACATCAAGAAAAATCCAGTTACTTGTGTTTTCCCGCGCTGCTCCTCACATCATAGAGAACACTCTTGCGGATTTAAATAGATTTGGTCAGCCTGCCCTAGCTGTCACACCTTTTACTGCCATTAATTCCAGCTGACTTATAACACCGTGAAATACAAATATGAATGTGTAAAAATTAGAGAAATTATCATTACCTCGCATGCTGATGCAATAATAAGCCTGTTCATAACGGAAAACGAGTAAATATTGCCGTTCTGATAAAGAGTATTACACCGAGATATCCACACACTATCTTTTAGA
>NC_089793.1:33141951-33149451 GCF_040412425.1 Macrobrachium rosenbergii | reverse complement strand
TCTACTATGTTCGAAGGAATATAAAAGAAATATTTGAGAAAGATCCAACTCTTCCGGAGCAATAACAAGGAAGTGTTGGAGAAAAAAAAATTTGAAACAGGTGGAGATCCACCTTGTCCAAAAGAGTAAATAGGAAGTATTGGAAAAAGGAATTAATAAAAGAATGACAGGGATATTTTGGAGATGAAGCAATATAATAATTTCAGTTTAATTTAGTTGACATTTACGAAAAACAGTTTATCAGTTCTTGGCTACTTTTTGTCTCCAAGAAATAAACAGTCTCTTAGGGAAATAAAATGCAGAATGTTACAGTAATTTAACTGTGTACTTAAACTGAAAGTTCCTCCAAACATCACTTAGAGAAGGACATGTGAAACCTTATGATAGATGATAATGTCTGTGTTTTTCGTGATCGTACACGTTCAAATACACACCGCTATTGTATAATTCTTGAGAAGACATCGATTGTGGAATGCCTTTGAAAATCATAGCTGAACAGCAAATTACCTGTAAGAATCATTCAAAAGGAAGCTGAGAACATTTCCGATGTCAGTATAGAAATGATGCAAGGAGACCCTGACTTACCAGACCAATTGGGACGCTAGCGCTGGTTGTCAATAATTCATATCTTCATTATTCATTTGTCTCTTGATTGCTTATGCATTCATATGCGATGCATTCGCCGCTTGGTGTGTACAGATTTTCTGGAACTGAATTGCACGGGGAAAGGTCTGTATTAATATTTTCACGGTATCAGAGGAATATTAACCAAATCTTTTGCGAGGTGCAAAGCGAAGCTAAAATTTATTTTACTTCTCTTCAAAATATATTTAACTAAAACTTCACACAGCAAATATTCGCACAAAGTTAACGCATTTGTTTTCCAGGCAAATTTATGTATATAGGAATAGCACAAATGTAAAGTCAGTACAGTGTAGTGCTCCAAAACATCAGCTGATACTCATTCCTTATTCTTTTGATTTCTTTGACACTAAAGGAAGATTGAACGAAAAGTATTCTGTACATAATTATCTAACTATTAACGGAGAATTTAAATACTTATACTTTCGTAAGCCCGATATTCATTTCGGCTGACAAAGCCAATACTCATATAAACAGGCAGCCTGACTCTTGCAGTACTAGGCTGGTGGCAGAACTGCACTCTCATTTGTCAACATTTGACAAAAAATTGATGGCCACCAAACCAACACAAACCCAGCGGAAATCCCGGCAATAACAGTATCAAAAACTCCAGGATGCCAATCACCACTCGTTTAAAATCACGATGTATGAATGAATCACTCATGGCGGTCATGCCACTCGGGGGAAGCAGGTCAGCATCCATTGCTTGCAGCATCATTCTTGACGAGGTCCAGGATATCAGGTTAGCTGCACGCCAAACGAACCTCGGCGATTTCTATCTCAATTCCTGTGTGAGTGGAAACTTGGGGGGAAAAATGCTCGGACTGTGTAATTTCACGCACAGAGTTGAAAGGTTTCACTGGCGTGCTTTCGACAGCGAACGGACAACACGTTCATTGTTTTGGCATGGACAAAGAGAGAGAGAGAGAGAGAGAGAGAGAGAGAGAGAGAGAGAGAGAGAGAGGAGATAGAAAGTCATAATTGCGTTCCATTTGTAATATGATTTTTCGGAAAAGTTATTCGTCACCTTTATGGGTTAGTGCTTTACAATAATTAACTAGAAGGGAAGATTATTTACCTGATATTCAAAAATACTAATTATGATTTGTCACACTAGTTGTATGCAACGTGTTGTAGTGAGGCTTTTTACCTGAAGCTAGTCTGATCTACATAAAAAAAGGATTATTTATGGATTAACAAGAGCAAGTGGTCATCAGATGAATGTCATAAGACAGTTCTGTATTACTCGATTTTTTTCAGAATAATACAAAATGATTTCTTTCAGTGTATATATATATATATATATATATATATATATATATATATATATATATATATATATATATATATATATATATATATATATATATATATATATATATATATAGAAACTTTCTTCATACCCTACGCTGAAAGGCCTAAAGCTGAAAATAGTAATCCGGAAGGCGAAATTAATGGGTTGGTTAAGCCACGAGGAACCAGCTTGTCATAACCAGAAGGATTTTAGGCCTGAAAACTAGTTGGATAAATCCTAGTGAGGTTATGCTGGAAGTGAGGTGGATTTACTCTTGAGGTCGAGGACTACCAATGTGAGCTATTCTAGATTTCCAGAAGTAAATGAGGGTATTTAGTCTCTTTTCCACTTTATTTCTGAGAGCAAGTTAATAAAAGCCGTTTTATAATTTCTGATCTGGATGGAGCAATTATTATTAACATAGAAAGTATTTTATTATAAATATACACACGTATATATATAAATGTATATTTTATATATATATATATATATATATATATATATATATATATATATATATGATGATTATTATCACTTTTGTACGTGATTCATTTATCACACATTACCACAGGTGAAAAATAAGCAACGGTGTAGGTCCTGACTGGTTTCGACTTTATTTCCAAGCCATTGACGAAGAGTGCGTGATATATATATATATATATATATATATATATATATATATATATATATATATATATATATATATATATATATATATATTTCAGCTATTCGGCTTTTTACGGATGATATGGGTGGAGACAGAAATTGTTTGCTTTCAGTTCTTGCAAATTTATTTTGAGACGAAATTGTTAGCACCTGCCTATCTTTGAGTTATGGTGATGCTCCTCGTTGGACGAGTTGGTAGAGTTCTCGGATAGCCTCTGCTAGGCCAGTTCGAGCCTCCCGGCCGGCAATGAAAAAATTAGAGGAATTTATTTCTGGTGACAGAAATTCATTTCTCAGTATAATGTGGTTCGGATTCCACAATAAGCTGTAGGTTCCGTTGCTAGGTAACCAACTGGTTCTTAGCCACGTAAAATAAGTCTAATCCTTCGGGCCAGCCCTAGGAGAGCTGTTAATCAGCTCAGTGGTCTTGTTAAACTAAGATGCACTTAACTTTTTAACTTTTAGCTATGGTGGCAACCAGCACAGTAGACTAACTGCCGTGTGCTTAATTGACTGCGTAGGTTAGGTCAACAGAGGTACAATATAGTTTAAATATACGTTCCCATCCGTTCCCCTTCGCCCAGGACTCGAACCTGGGATCTTCAACTTAATAACAAAGAAATGCTACCATATATATATGTATATATATATATATATATATATATATATATATATATATATATATATATATATATATATATATGTGTGCTGCTACTTTTATTCACTGGCTATGTGTTAACTCAACCTTTGAGTTTGTTATTACATGGTTATTTGTCTCTAGCTGTAATAAGTAAAAGCTTGAACTTTTAGTATATGCCCATCATATTCTTCCTTTGATATTTTATTATTTATCATATTTGAACTTGATCTTGTTATCCATAATTCATTCAGTATTCATTTATTGCCCTTCAGAGAATGGCTTGTTATTTTATATGAAGTGTGCTGTATTACTTTATCAGTGCAAAGTACCAGATTAACTATGGTAAGTTACTATAGCAAGAAGTTCAATTTATTATGTACCCCATCCTTCCTAGCAGAAGAACCTGGCCTCAAATATCGGTCGATGCTGGAGTGATATGGCCTCTTTCAACTAAAATCAGTTCCTGGTAGTTGGTCGACTGTAAGGCTCAAAACGAGGTATAAAAGAGGATTGAGGGCTTGCGACCACTTCTATAAATACTGCATAAAAATAATAATAAAGGGACCATCCTGGGCCATTTTTTTCAGTGGGAATGGGTACGTGTGTTTATGTTTCGGTATTGTTTTTTATCAGTCTTCGTTCCTGTGTGTGTGTGTGTGTATGTGTATGTGTGTAAGGTTTTGGGGGGACGGATCAACCTCTCATTTTTATATTATCATTTATATAGAAATACACGCCATATTAATGGCGAATTCAGAATAAACCACCTGATCCCTTTTACTGTTAATTGCATTATTTGGTAATAAACAAGCAGTACCATCAGTTAATTATGGTAATTATCATTGAAAATAATGACTAAAGGTGACATTTTTCGTGCATATCTCGTATATTGCACGTCGTCCAAATGAACCCTGATATGCTCTTTGAACATTCCCAATGGCCCTTGCAAAAACGGGGTTGATCTTTCGTTATGAGAGAATTACAGAGATTATGACTGATTCGTTGCGACGGACGTCATTCTCATAAGTCTTAGCGGTGCCAGATGCTAAATTGCCTCGCATTGACTTCCAATATAGCGCCTGCCATTTGAGTGGTTTCGAGTTAACGTAACACATAACTGCTCGGAAGAAATACTGTTAGCCATCATTGACGGTGCTATTTTGCTTCGAAATTCTTGAGCTCCACAAGTTTGGAGTACCGAAACTCTGTGGGATATCACTTGAAACAGATTTTACATTGATGATGATTTTCACCGGTTGTCCACGTTGAATTTGATGATAACGGTACACATTTATCAGTGCAAGAAGTAATTCGATTTTTAATTCGATTTTTGCATAAATTTATCCGAGTTGGTTAAAAATTTCTTCAGGTATTAAAAATGTCAGTATCAACATATTACTTTTGGATATCAAAGCTAGCATAAAAGTCTTTCTTTTCTATGAATATTCAAATAATTATAAAGAAATCATATGCTCTCATAAAATTGTGATATTCTTAATTATATCGAAAGGTCAAACACATTACCTTTCAGTTGGAAGAATATAAGATATGGGATTTTCACTGAGGATTTTATTTCCATAAAATCGTTAGGGAGCATAACAAATTTTCTTTTTATTTTACCACAGAGGAATTATGAGAAAATGAGGTCACTTCGCTATAATTATTACTCAGTTAAAATCCTCTCGTACATCTTCACTTCTATACTAATTAAGGTTATACCTTGATAAATTTTGCTGTCTTCTTTTGTAACATTTCCCTTTTCGTGATCTACAGGCCTCTTTGTTCTCATTTTTCCTTCGCTAGTGCCAAGCAGGTTATTGTGACGCATTTGCTAGAATTTACAAAGAAAAAGTCATAAGTTCCAGTCGACAAACCGGCAAGTTTAAAGAAGAGAAATTTATTCTATTTTAGGTGAAAATCCAACCGGGAAATATCTTCCACTCTCTTTTTTCTTTTACACTTTATAATACTGTATTTTTGAAGTATTTTTATAAACATTCCTTTTGCAGTAGGAGGCATGATAGTATAGACGAATACACTGCATTATTATCATCCGATATATTTCCACTCTTCTGGAGGACTATTACCCATTTCTGTTATTATAATCGTACTCTTCAGGTGAACGTTGACGATAGCATGTCTTCAGCTATCCTACTGAACCCTTTTTGGATTGTAGGAAACTACATATAATGACACTTACCATGGCGGATGATCACCAAAACAACATGCCCTTCTCTTTCAGCGAAAATCTGTCAGGGAGAAAATTTGGCTCATACTGTCAGTGTGTGTGTCTATTTTCTTCGACAGCCTCTGCCTGTTCCTCTGCCCTCCTTCCTTTTAGAGGTGGGAAATAATTGACTACCCCGAATGGTCGTGGGACTTTTCGTATTGTAAGACAGAGCTGAGCTACCGTGCTTTGATTCGAACAGTTTTAGACAGAATGATATCAGTGACAGAAAAAATGAATATCTAAAACAATAATAAATTTCTTGAGCGAGGAACAATTCGTATGATTTATTGATGCAGGCCTCTCGTAACCATGATTCTGATAGTTCGTTGGTATTAGTAGTAGCCTATTCTTAGGTTCTAATTCATGAAGTTCAACCCAGAATGCATACTGTTTTTGTATCATGTCTTGCCAATGTTTCCTGCAAGTCTGTTGGACAACAAAAAATAGTAATAAGTTTTTGTCGAGGTATTCAGGGTTCCAACAGGTAACACGAAGTGTGACATTTCCGCGGCTTTTGGAACAAAGACAGGAATCAAATATACAACGAAATCGTTTCGAGCATAAAGTCAAGGATTTTTCAAAGGCGAAACTCTACGCTGCATAGAGAGAATTTCAAAAGGATAAAGTGGCCAGTTGCAGTTTTTGGAATTAGAGAAGGGTTCAGTGACTTTTTCAGCATTCGAAGTTTTTTCTTTCCCTTTGAGAAAAAACATCCGGTTCTTGGTGGGGAAAAGCTGGAAAGCTGTAAATCAGGATGCGACATTTTCTGGCAAAATAAAAGGAAAAGGATGATATCAGAGTATACGTGGTTTAAATTAACTTTCTGGGTGTTTCGCATTTTTCCTTATATTGAGAATCCAGGTAAAATTATTTTGACAGTAATGGTGACTATGTGTTCTTTTTTAATATTTTTAAAATGCCACAACAAGTTATGGTATATACAAGTATGTCTCAGTGTTGTGGTCCACACATTTAAACGAAGGGCATAATTATTTGACAAGAATGGTTCGCAGAAAACCAGTACTTGTTCTAACCTCTTCTGTGACAGGACTTTCCTCATAACAAGATAATAAATGATCAGGTGAGTATTTAATCACCTGACTATGGGAGCACAGAGAAAGTTACAGATCAACTAAATTTAGAGGTTGACATGTACCTTTAGACATAGCTATTTATACATACAAAGCCTAAACTTTTGGTGTTCTGAGATTATCTATTAGAGAGTGAATACGATATACATCACCGCTTACAGATATTTATGTTTGTATTTAGGATGCATTTGAATTACTTCTTAAATGAGATCAGCAGCTACTCTTCCCTTCACTTGGAAACTTACTGGTTAATTTCCCAGTCGGAGTCGCTGCTCCAAATGATCCTCCTCCTGCTGTTTCTATCTTGAACGGGTTATTTCATAATTGATTTTACCAGATGTTTTAAGGATGTGTGCCCTTAGTAGTCCAACCCTCCCTATTTGTCCGAGCTTGGGACCTCCAATGAGTTGGGCTAGCTTGCCCTCTCTCCTCAAGGCTAGGGAGAACATTTTCCATCCTTATACATGGTGGTGTATATTTGATATTACAAAAGAAAATAATGTTGACAAGTTTAGGTCACTGGTTCTTTCTTTTGAATCCGGCTAAAACAACCCTTTCTAGAATATACATTAAGTGTCATGCAATAAATCAGTGATCCCTATTTTAAAATTTGCTTGCACAGTTATAGTCATCATGATGGAGACAAATCCCAGTGATTTGAAACATAAAAGTGAAAGGGTATTATTGATCAAATCTGGTGTGTTGCTGTAACGGTTGTGCTGTCCTAGTCTTCACAAGGGACGCATGGTACAGATGCAGCCGGTCCATCAGAGAGATTGCATAATGATCAGCTAATTAGAAGAGGCTTTTATTAAACAAGTTACATTGAATTTTTGCGTAAATTGTGCCATTGTATTCTAGGCAGGTCCAAGTATTTTTAATTGAGTGCAGTCGTGCAAATATACTTCTGTAGTGACGAGAACTTTAATCGGGAGTT
>NC_089793.1:33124451-33139451 GCF_040412425.1 Macrobrachium rosenbergii | reverse complement strand
CTAAATAAGGAAGTCATCGGTTTCCCTGAACATTGATGCCTTGTTAGGCGCCGCTATTATGCTCCCTGTTATTTCCGAATCATAATCGTAAAACCCATTGTTTATGAATAATAATTGTTTTCGATAGCTATGAAATTTTCCTCATTTTGCAGTTTTATATCACCGAACCTTCTGTCTTTTGGAATGAAAATGCAGAGATATTTCTGTTTAATTTTGATTTTACTTGGAGCTTTAACATACTCTATTATTCAGTGGTATAATAATAATAATAATAATAATAATAATAATAATAATAATAATAATTATGTGTATTAATAATAATAATAATAATTATTATTATTATTATTATTATTATTATTATTATTATTATTATTATGCCTCAGCATAGAAGCTAATGCGCCATTGGTTATATACGATATTTTTATGGTCACCATCTGTTGGTCAGTTGCAACTATTTGTTTTCATTTGTTTTTTTTTCTCTCAAAAAGTTCTTTTTTATTTATGTTTATTTCTGAAAACGTTTTACATTCTTGGCATTTTACCACGAGTAATCCCACAAGAAACATTGGACAAATGAAAGGTATTCAAAGCCTGAGTGAGCTTTAGGTTTGGAGAGACCGAGAAAAACAGTAAAATATCCAACTCTATTTTTGTGACATTGCGGGGAAGAGCATCAGGGGAAAACAATAACGGAATCACTGTTTCTTCTTCCTTTGGTTATTTCTTTTATTATGTTCCCAAATCTTTTCAGGGACATTGTTTTCGAAATAACATTATGTTCCCTCACCCTCACTGCCAGTGTCGGACGTGGCGTTGCATTCCGTTCGCTTGGGTAGCTCCCAGGAGCTTGATCTTTATTCCTGGGGTCATTATCTCCTGTATGCTCAACTTGTTGATTTTGGAAATAACGTGTGATGAAATTTGTATAAGAGGAAATTTCATTTTCCTTTTTTTTTTTTTGCAAGTCTAGCTTGCCAGCCTTGACCCAATACAATCATCTTGAATTTTGACATGCCGCTTCATTGATTAATATTATTGAAATAAACGAGCGCAGGTGGAAAACAGAGAAAGCGGAAAGCTGCAAAGAACTTATGAATAATGGCAGAGATAAACGGAACATCCCTGTTAAGATACTTTTATAGAAGAAGCTCCCATTTTATGACTTTGGCCAGTAGTTTCAATCAAAATTACCATTGTCGGGAGGCAGAAAATCACTACTTTGGGCATCTTCTCTCCAGATGATGATCCCAAAGTTCTGTAGACTTCCATCTCTGTAGGCGTATGTAACCTCACGAGTCAAACCTAGGTTTCAGGTAGCCTTAGATGAAATATTTTCTACTTACCGTGGAAAACAAAGCTGTGATTTGAGGGTAAGGCCAAGTTCTATTAAAAATCGAAGTATAAAGTTATCTGTGCAATGCAGTTTATTCAAGAATCTTGAAATGATAATTAGAATATACCCTCCTAAACCAAGTTTGAGAACCTATAAATGACTTTTCCGGAACTTCTGAGAACATTGAAAGGACACCCCATTAAGGCTAGTGCAGTAATATATGTTTTTTACTCGCCTGGGAAAGGGATTGAAGTATTTTTAAATTGCAGAAGTAAAATACATCACAGTTCCCTGTACCCATTTGTCAGTGTTATTTAGGGGCTTGAGTTTTCAGTGTCTGTTGAACAGAAATTAAACCCAGTGGAAAACTACTACTTCAAGGAGATCTTTGTACAAACCCCATATTTTCTTGTGAAACCAGAGATCCCACTTCCCCACAACCCAGTGTTTTGAAATAACGCTGTTGGCATCACTGGAGTAGATCTACTTTCCATATCCGCCTGATCTGAGATCTGTAGCATTTATAAACCTCATAATATATGAAAGATGGAACTTATTAACACTGACCAAAGTCTCTTATCTGGAAAAGTGTTCTGGGATCCAAGACATGGGTTTACACACGTTTATGTCAAAGTTGATGGCTAGAATGAGACTTTAACTAAGTTTGCCAAAACTGTAGAGGTCGTGTATTTTCGTAAATGTAATCTTTCACATGAGACCTATTTTTGAATTTTCCTCTGAAGCCTCTTGGCAGTGGTAGACTCCATAGTTCTTGCTGAAATCAACTAGCTTTGAAATGAAATAGAAAAGTACTGTTTAGCACGAGGAGACAGACAAGTACTGTTTACCACGAGGAGATCGACAAGTACTGTTGAGCACGAACACTTTACCCGACATTTTTGGGGCCATGGACCTAAAGGCGTGTCCGCACCCTGACACAAAAACTGATATTGCAGCCTGAAGTTTTTATGAATGTCTTGAATCCAAGAGAATACGAGGTAGCGAATCAGAAATTATAGTCTTACTCAACTTTCTGTCTAAAGAAATAAATTCTCTCTGAGTTTTCATTGTTAGCTGCAAAAACACAATATATCGTATTTATTTCTAAAAATAACTGCATATTTGAATCTTTTAGGGATTCGTCTTATAATCTGTTTGTACTGTCTTTACTTGCGTTTTGCGTCAGCGGTTGTGTGAGATTTATGTGCGTGTTTGCATTGTGACCAAACAATAACGCGCCGGGCTGCTCTTTTGCAGAATTCGCACAAAATAACTGAAACCATTTTTGACTTTTAGGTCATCTTAGAATGTCTGTCACTCACAGTCACTCAGTCAATGTCGAGATAAGAGTCGTCATGGAAGAGTTTGCCTAAAAGATGACAGACAGAGTAAAAAATAGAAAAAAGAAACAATATAAAATGGTCAGCGTGTGTGTGTGTTATATATACGTAGGTGCGTGTTTGTGTATGCGCGCTCGCGCGTGCAGAGTTTGAGATTTCTAATGTCAGTATAGTACAAAGGAGCGCTAGGATATCAGGATTTATTTTAGTGGTGACAATTCCTTTTCTGATCACTTCTTCTTTCTTGGCCGTATTAAACAGAGGGAACATGATGAAACCCCTAATATTTATAGGCAATGGAGATGAACAAAGATGCTTAGAATAGTCGATAAGGAGCGGATGGTGATGGCTCTGAAGGCCAGAATGCAAGGAAAATTCTTGTAATTAACTGATACGTGCAACAGACTCGTTAAAGTTATCATTAATACCTGAAAATATTTTATAATGTCTGTAACAGCATCAACAACAGTTTTTCTAAAAAATTGAACTTCATTAATACTAACGCCTTAGCCATCTTCAATTATTTATTCGTAATTCAATATGACGTAAAAAAAATAAACTACCTCAGATAGCTACGTTGATAGTTTAGTTTATTGGATAAAAGAACTTTGTTCTTTTGAAAAACAAATCAGATTCATCAGTTACCATTTCCATTATTTGTTTTTGGTGTTATTTTCCCCCAATCTACACTGAAATGTTAGTGGTTACAACTTGATTCAACATGTGAATAATTTAAATGTTTTCGTAATTGATAAATTTGACATTTAAACACTGTTACGAAATCATTGCCTCTTTTAAGGTTTTCAGCCTTAGGTCGGAAGCAAAAACATTCATTAATAATCTAGTACGAAGGCCCAAAATAGCAAAACTGTGATGGCTTTATTTGAATGTTATTCATAAGTAGGGTTTTTCATTCTTGAATTTCAGATAGGATTAGATTATTCTTTTGTTACATTTTGACGAGCTTTCAACACTTTCTTTTCATGCTGTACGTTTATGCGATAATTATAACTGAATCATAAATATTTCCTGTCGTTATTCATTGATAAAGCACAGTTGTTGTATATGTACATAAACACACACACACACACACACACACACACACACATATATATATATATATATATATATATATATATATATGTATGTATGTATGTATGTCTTATGTATGTATGTATGTATGTATGTATGTATGTATGTATGTATGTATGTATATATGTAGCATGCTATAATGGAAAGTGAATATAAGTTTTGCACCATGCTATGAGGGTTATACAATGGAAGTCGTATAATGGGAGACCTCGAAATCAGACTCGCGTAGCACTTTTCATTGCGGGCTCTTTGTTCCGCAGATGAAGTCCTGTATGCGTCTGGGCGTGTGATGGGAGGTGGGGTTAATAGGGGCGCGTTGCTGGATCGCGAGGGTAAGTGGGCAGGGGAGAGAAGAGAATGTGCATTTTACAATATATATATATATATATATATATATATATATATATATATATATATATATATATATATATATATATATATATATATATATATATATATATATATATATATATATATATATATATATATATATATATATATATATATATATATATATATATATATATATATATATATATATATATATATATATATATATATATATATATAGTATATATATATATATATATATATATTATATATATATATATATATATATATATATATATATATATATATATATATATATATATATATATATATATATATATATATATATATATATATATATATATATATATATATATATATATATATATATATATATATATATATATATATATATATATATATATATATATATATATATATATATATATATATATATATATATATATATATATATATATATATATATATATATATATATATATATATATATACTATACTCTCTATATATATTTGTGTGAATGGGAAATAGATATGAACTAAATGAAAGGGTTAAATGCCAGCATTCACCAGGTTGGAAATACTCCCTTCCAGCCCTCCAACTCTCCCCCACCCCCACCCTTCCCGAAACCACCAGCCCACCCAGGAGAGAGAGAAAGAAAAAATAACGAACGGAAAAACTTGTTGAACAGAAATGGACACTGAAAAATTCCCTTTGCATTTTCTGCCCTCGTGCAAATTTTGTCTTTGGAATCTTTGGTAGAACATGGATATCTAGTTAAGCTTTGAAAGAATTCTGTTAAATGCGTGATGAACTTTCTTTCTCTTTCCAGATACATAGTACATATATATATATATATATATATATATATATATATATATATATATATATATATATATATATATACTCTCTCTCTCTCTCTATATTTCTGTGTGTACTCATAATGTATTTGTGCACATGCGTGTGTGTACTCACGTGCCTGTGATTGATCATACTGTTCCATATAGTAAACGGTAAGATATACAATAATTTATATACGTGTACACTTAGAACTTTGTCTCTGTTCACGCGCCCTCTCTCTCTCTCTCTCTCTCTCTCTCTCTCTCTCTCTCTCTCTCTCTCTCTCTCTCTCTCTCTCTATGTACACTTACACCCATAAACTGTTGCTTTATAGTTTCATATTACAAGAGTTAATTCATATTCAGGCAAATTGGGAGTTATTTAAGCTCTGCTCAGCTGGAAAGGGATAGGGCCCAGAGGAGCAGATGAATCGATGTGTCTGTAGATTCTAGAAGTTTAGGATATTGGCCCTTGGTGTATGTGTCTGTGCAACGGTATCTCATGCTGGGATGGATGGTCATTGCTACGTTTGGCTCTGCATTATTTGTAAAATATGATCTCATATGACCTTCAACGAATTAATCTTAGCACCAATATTATTATCCTCTCGTATTATTATTATTATTATTATTATTATTATTATTATTATTATTATTATTATTATTATTATTATTATCTTAGTTTTTATCCAACATCGTTACAAAATAATTTAAAACTCGTGATTTCTCTTACAGTAGAGAAAGCAATTCGAGAAATTATATAGCCCGAGAATGAAAATCGACGAGTTCTGAACGTTTTGCAGTGCAGTTTTTTCTCAGGTCCAAAGAGATTTTATAAGATCTTTAATGTCTCCCTGTTTCTGCAAGTCTCAATATCTATTCCATTTTGGTATTGCTGAAAGAATTCAGTCAATTTGTCAATAAAGTAAACGTAGTGTTGGGAGTATTTTTAGTGTAATTTTACGAGCGAGAACTAGATTTCAAAAAATTCTGCTAATAGCGACTGTAATTCAAATTATATTAAACAATTCACTTCACCAGCTATTTGTGCGTGGGGCAAAGGTGGGGCTAGTTGTTTGCAGAAGGTGAGAGCGTCGCGAAAAATGTCTTCCATTACACGACACCCCTAATGTATTCATGTAGAGGGGGCGATATGAGAATTCGTCCTCGGACCCGTGCACGCTATTCCCCACCAATCATAACCAGAATGAATCTCCCGTCGCATCCCATGGGAGATCTTGCAAGGACAAACAGGTGCATCGAAACCGGTCATTCCCAATTTATGTATTCGTACGAGGTGTCATCTAACATGAAAGTGATGCCAATATCGCACTGATGCAGGCAATAAGGGATGGTGCCAGCCAATCACGGATTCCTTCCACTTCCACTCAACAATGGAATGATAGTCAATTTATATGGAATATTCGCGTGAATAATTCTGCTCAAATATGAAATATGTAATAAAACGTATAGCCAAATGTATGTTATGGAAGAATGTTATCGGTGACAAGTAGGTTTTACTTTTAATGGATGGAAGAAGGTTTGTGAAAGTAACTTCAAGGGATTGTAATTAAAAGAAAATCCATTGCGCTCAAATGAAAGGTAGAAGTTATGAAGAAGGATCAGAAGAAATCTGTGAACAGCAAAAGCATTTTATACGAGGGAATCCTGAAAACTATATTTTGAAAATTCTGAATGGTTAAGCAGGGTTGATAAATTTTCCAGACTTAAACTTAGATGACTATGGCAAATAACATATTCTTTTCAATATATTGATTTGATTAAAATTTTTAAGGCTATATTTTCATAGCTACGAATATGCATAGTAGGTATTAATTATTAAAGTCTACATCTATATCTGTAAGAAATAACTCAGATATAGATAATACGAAACAGTCCTTCTGGCAAATATATTATTAAATAAACAGAACAAAATTCGACTGTTGGGTTTTGATAGTTTCCCGGAAATAAAAATTAAAACAAAGTACAAGTAATCGGACATTTTTCTGTTATTTTAGCAGAAAAGAGATCACGCACACCACCCGAAAACTGCAAAGCCGTTGATACCTAATATTGCATTTATAATGTAGAGGATTTGCCTTTTTTATGTTTAATGATGGACTATTATCTCCATGACTTTTGATTAAATTTCTGGCTACTGGCTTTGAAAGGTGATATTGTCAAGGTTTATACGTGGTAACTTCATTTGATATGCATACAAAATTAATATACTAGGTATTATTGTAATGATGGACACAGAGCCTCTGTTTATTAATAGTATTAGATAATATTTTGGCTATAGATACATAATTATTTTACTTAAAGAGGAAAATATAGAAGAAATGCAGTTGAAGTATAATTTTTTTCTAGCTTTGGTACATAAATGAAGAATCGCTGTTTGAAACAAAACTAAGTCGAAATTCGAATATGCGAATTTGTGAATACTTGGCGATGGTAAATATTAAAAGCAGGCAAAACCAAGGTAAGGAATTTTCAATGATCAGTCACAGTTTTTTCGATAAAGTAAATAATGAACGTTTAAAACTAGTATATTCGAAATGAGGTGCGGTAATGACATCCCTAGGTAGAAATGCATTGGTACATGTAAGGCTGTAGCGCAGTCCTTTCATTAAAAAAAAATTTAAGAACTCAGAAGATGTAAGTCAGCCATGATACTTTTCATGCAGTTGCATAATTACTGCTCCCTAATGTTGCCTCGAATTTAATTCGTAAATTATCGAGCCATTATAAATGTCTTCAGTGAATTATTGGTCTTTTGAGATACAAGATATTTACAAAAAATAGACCAGTAATTTATCTGACGATTACTACAATATTTATGAAGGCAAACATAAATACGGCTTCGTTCAAAGCAACAATGATTTTTTATAAAGGCATCCTAAATAGATTTAAATGAAAATGATGTCAACCTCAAAAAAGTGTGCCCTAACAGTACTTACGTACATTAATAGCTAAATACTCTGACACTCACAGAAAAGTGCCTCCTAACAGTACTTACGTGCATTAGTAGCTACATACTCTCACACTCACCAAAAAGTGCCTCCTAACAGTATTTACGAACATTAATAGCTACACACTGTCACACTCACAAAAAAGTGCCTCCTAACAGTACATACGTACATTAATGGCTACATACTCTCACACTCACCAAAAAGTGCCTCCTAACAGTACTTATGTACATTAATGGCTACATACTCTCACACTCAGAAAAAAATGCCTCCTAACAGTACTTACGTACATTGATAATTACATACTCTCACACTCACAAAAAAGTGCCTCCTAATAGTACCTACATACATTAATAGCAACATACTCTCACACTCACAAAAAAGTGCCTTCTAACAGTACTTACATACATTAATATAAAATACTCTCACATTCAGAAAAAAGTGCATCCTAACAGTACCTTAAGTACATTGATAGCAACATGCTCTCACACTCACCAAAAAGTGCCTCCTAACAGTACTTCGTACATTATTGGCTACATGCCCTCACACTCACAAAAAAGTGCCTCCTAACAGTACTTCGTACATTATTGGCTACATGCCCTCACACTCACAAAAAAGTGCCTCCTAACAGTACTTAAGTACATTAATACCTACGTACTCTCACAAAAAAGTGCCTCCTAATAGTACTTACATACATTAATGGCTACATACTCTCACACTCACCAAAAATTGCCTCCTACTTACGTACATTAATGGGTACATACTCTCACACTCACCAGAAAGTGCCTCCTAACAGTACTTACGCACATTAATAGCTACATACTCTCACACTGACAAAAAAGTGCCTCCTAACAGTACTTACGTACATTAATAGCTACGTACTCTCACAAAAAAGTGCCTCCTAATGGTACTTACATAAATTAATGGTAACATACTCTCACAATCTCCAAAAAGTGCCTCCTAAAAGTACTTACGTACTTTAATGGCAACACACTTTCACACTCATATACACATAGAAGATCAAATAGACAGAGAGATTAGAATTTAAGATATTAAATTTGTAGTCTTTTATCGTAATTTTTGAATTAGCTTTCCACCAAGTTAGTATTTGTTCAGGTTTATCATTACTCATGGTAACTCATTCACTTTATCTTGTGCATTAGTTGTTGACAATGATAGAAGTTTACTCATGATATTCTATTACTGATATAACTAACGATGGTAGTAGCAATAATTTTTCGTAATGAAAACAGTATAATTTGATTCTTAAATGCAGGTAAAGAAATAAAGCAAAAATGTTTCTATTTCATAGCTATAATAATTTTAATAAAACTATCAATGATATGAGTAACAAGAGTCACAATGATAACAGTAATGAATGACTAAAACTAAAATCTTGTGAATAGTCTGTTAATAAGGTATAAATTTCGGCGGTATTAGTTATTAAAAATCTCTATTATCTAGGATAAATGCTACCTCTGAAATAAAAGATAATGATAAGTGTTTCTGTGCAACATTTTCAGATATGTAACGATAGGACCACCAGTAATTAGTATTCATGAAACAGTAATTTGTATTTAATGAATACCAATGGGCAAAGTTCTCGTATATACAGTACCGTATAATACATGCAACCACACAGGAGTTAACTTTTTTATGTATCGAAGGTAAGGATTTATATATATATATATATATATATATATATATATATATATATATATATATATTTTATATATTTATATATATATATACCTGTATATATATATATATATATATATATATATATATATATATATATATATAAATGTGTGATTCAGTTTATGCATTAATATATATGTGTGTATGTATATATATATATATGTATGTGTGTGTGTGTGCGTTTCTTTGGTGTAGTGAAAACGTACCTTTTTTTATTAAAAAAAAACATGAATATATATTAACATTGATTATATCGTATTCCGCAGAGGAAGTTAAGGGATAAAACCTCTTGTGTTCTTATGTAAAAACTAATCTTCGTTTCAGAGTATGAAGGGAGGAAACCCAGTGAGTAAAAAATATAAAAAAAAAGTGAGAAGCTATTCAGATGACTGAGAATTGAGTTCATTATAACCATGTACTTACGACGTTTGCTCCGTCAGAAGAGCATACAGGCAATTAGGGAGCCATTATTTGTAGTCTCCGTCTATTTTTCGATTGCGGAACTGAGATATTGGGCACTGAAAGTGCAAAGTCAACCATTTCAAGAAAGGGGAACCATGTGAAGAGCAAGAAAAGTCAAGTTATTTAAAGTAGAAATTACTAATTCAAACTTAGATATTTACTAATATTCTTGTGCATCAGAAAGTAATTCATATTTTGTTAGCTATAATAATAATAATAATAATAATAATAATAATAATAATAATAATAATAATAATAATAATAATAGCCCAAGATTAGCTCCATTCTAATTAAAGTGTTTGCATAGCAGCTAGTTTCATGTAATGAGAGAAAGGTAAGTTTCCCAAGCAACTGCTCATTATATCAAAGTAACAAATGACTCCAGAGAGAGGAGGCTTTTGAATACTTAGAGAAATCACAACGTTATTTGGCTTATGATCTTGGAGCCATCTAACCATGTGGATAGATAGAGGATAAACTAAATATTGAATAAATCTAACCCGACAAGTGAAAGTATCAAGTTCCTTTACGCTTTAACTAAAGGGGATCATCACCACAGCATGCACGTCACATGGATTTTTATAAATGACATAAATGACTTCCAAACGCTTATATTGCTGTTGTTCATTTGCCTGATGGAAGTCGAGTGTCATCTGCAAAATTACACCGCCTGTCATGTGTTGAAAAGAGTCGAATGTGCAATTTTTTCCTACGGTGTAATATAGCGAATAGCAGTTGACTTATTTTAGCCTTTTGAATTTATTAATTTAGCTAGCAGTTTTTTTAAACCTGACAATTGATAAGTATTATGTTTTTCATGCTTGCTTGGAAGGGAAGTGGGATGAAATGCAAGGGCAAAGCATATTTTTAGGCATTTCTAGATAAAATGCCTAAGAATATGCTTTCTCGTAGGGTCGAATTCATTTAATTTCAACACCTAGCTCGTTCAAGCAGTCCCATAGATACAGAAATCTTTAGTCTCTAAATGAGAATTATACATCAACACTGAATGATTAAAAATTGTTGAATAGCGCAGGACTGAATAGTATTCATTCTGATGATTTGTTTCAGACAATACAGTAATGTATTCTGCTATCGAAAAATGAAAAATATACCGGCGCTATTAAGCAAGGTTTTTCTTATCGCAGTTTTCTGTTGACTGACTTTTAGATTTTCTTTTGTCCGGAATTTCAACTGCAATTCGTAGAATTGTAGATTTCAAGAAGAATGCCTCTCCGTCGAGAGACAGGGCACTAAGAATGAAAGAATGATAAGACCTTGGAATAAAAGGAAGTGTGTATTGCTAGACTTACTTGCCTTAATATGTTAACATTTTAGCCTGAGGTACCTAAGGGAATTATAGAAGAACAGAAAATCTTTCTATTGTCAAGAACAAAAGATAAAAGTGTTATGAGAAGCTGTTGCAATGATGCACGAATGCCATTCGAATGGCATGATTGTAATAAAAGGCCCTTGTGAATATGAAACTTCCTTGTATGTTAGGAATAAATACTAAGATCTGCATAAAGTGAAATGCTGCGATTAACATGCAAATCGTTTGGAAAGTATTAGAAACTTTTGTATGAAAGGCTTTTGTTATTATTAATTTTAGATTATTAATGTAGTTTGCTTTATTTTGAATGAGGGTTTTATAATTAAATAGAAGATGTCAAAGCCTTTTCTCTGACGGAGAGCTCTGAATTACAAAATACAGAAAAGTGATGGAATATCAGAACTGATGAATACATTCAGAATGGCAATTATTAAAGAGTTAAGTAAATTGACTAGGCTGTATACACTATAGTATTTTCAGGATTGACTGAAAGTAACTGTATGATATAAACCCACAAGAAATTAGATAGTTTTTTCAGAGACGCAAGAAAAGTAAGAAATAAAAGAAAAACTTCAAACTTTTCATGAAATGCCTTTGAGCACTATAAATCAGTGGATTATAAAACAGATTTTGATATCCCGATATATGGTGGAAAATCTCTTGAAAAAGTGGCTGCTGAAAAAAAAATGAAACTCTAAATGAGTTTGGATTTATTATGAATGGTCGGCATGCTAAAGCCCCTTAATTTATAAATGAACATATGCATTATGCTACTGGAAACTAAGAAGGATTCCTAAGCTAAATTGAAAATTACAATTTTTTTTTTAATACCGAGGTGGTAGATGAAGATCTCAAGGGAAACATTGACGTGTATATCTGCTACCACTGTAAATGCATATGTGAAAGGATTTAGTAATAAGGAGTTACAGCTCGTGGAGAGAAAGCTTACGAAGTAAAAATATACCTCGATAATAGTCAAAAACCATTGAAAAATAATGTGAAATTACAGTTTGCCTAATGTATCCTCTTAGATATGCAGAAAAGTAAACGAAAAGTTTCCGCAAATCATAATAAGGGATTGAAATCGAACAGAAACTTCAGCTTGATATATATGGAGGAGCGGATGAAAATACTAGGCCAAAAAATGTAATAGGTCCCTGAAAACTATACTTTAATGGACGAAACTTATGGAAAGTTTTTACTTCTAAAATTGGATTACTTTTTTTCAACAGATTATTTAAAACTTCATTAATATCTCTGTAAAATTATAGAAACGCTGACAGAGTTTTTCCTTAAACATGTTTGTTTTTAATCAGTTCTCTCTTAATGAGCATTACGAGCTGGATACTCTTAGTTAGTCACTGACTCATTACGCAGCATTTTTTTTTTCTCCTATTCCCACGTGTATGCCAATTGTGATTATCATTCCTTATCCATTTTTCATTTCCTGGCGCCTCCTGCACCGGTTGATTGTTCTGTACATCGTTGTCTCATTATATTGCATAGCTGCCGTTCCTCAGCCATTTGGGGCTCCAATCCGCTTGCAACATGGGTCATTATATTGCAAGGTTGTCTCTCGCTTTTTTCGAAACTTCGAAACATGGTACATCATTATGTCGTCTCTAGTATTTCTAGTTGGTTTTGTGGAGAATTTCCTTCATTATACCGTTTTACGAATAAAAGTTTTAAATGTATTATGCACTTCCCTTTCACATGTCAGTCTACGTTTCTCGTTATTTTCCGAAAATATTCTTAGCCTACATTATTTTTGTACTCCTACCTCTTAATTAATTACCGTAACCCTGCTCTGTTTCACTACTCCTTTCTCCCTCATAATTAATGGTTGACATTTTCTTCCCGATATGGAGTCCCCGACCTCGCCCAAATATCTCCTCGACAAATAGCAAAAGGAAATGGTAATGCTTTTTTATTGCCATTTTCGTCCTAAGGTTTTATTATATAAATCCCTTATGGAACTTACGCCTTTGCTGAATATAGAATATAATGATTTTGCATAAGAGTCCAGATACTGTACAATTTTCATTCACCGTTTGCTCTATTTATCGGTTGTAATAAAAGAATATTATTTATAACTGATTTGCTTGAGAGTCCGAATACTTTAAATCATTACCAAGACACAAACACATTATCTTTCTCTTTCTGTTAAAGAATTTTTTGTTCTCCTTTGTTAAAAGAATCTTTTGATCTTGGAATAATAGTAAAACATTAAATCCTGGTTCCACTGATCAGATTCAGTACAAGGATAGCCTCTAAGTTACCAGGAGATTTTAATCAAGGTACAAAATTGATTCCGTGTACGATGAAAAATTGTTATATTGTGTGGTTCTTATGAAACACTGTAAGTATTCTAGAATAGCCTGTAATTTGGTCAAAAGATTTCAAGTATGTAGAGTGACGCCCAGATTTCGAAACTGAGTATTAGGAATTTAAATTAAAAGTTATATCAAAGAGTTCAACGTCAGTTTGACGATACGTCAGATATAAAGTGGGTATGAATTATCCGATAAGACCGTGCCAACTAGATCACGCGATGTCAAACCATTCCATCTGGTGATATCCGAGTCACATCATAAGAAGAAGCATTACTCCTGCCTTTTAATTTCAAGAAATTTTGGTGATGCGGTTTTATATTTTATTTTATAACGACTATAATGGATTTTATGTTAATCATGGTTCTGTACGGATGCACATACAGTCTTACATATTTTGATTAGCAAATGAGATTATAAATATAAATATATAAATATATTTTTGTGAATGAATAATGTCGTTGCATTTGGTCGGCTATGAGAATTCATTCGTGTATGAACAGTGGAGATTGTAAAGATTCCTTTGTAAATTCGCTTTGTTAATCATTTACGTTGTTTTTATTGATGTTGCTGAAAGTCTGTTAGTCAGAACTTGCAGCAATTTACAGTTTTTAGAATACTGGCCGATGCAATTGGAATTTTTGCGCCGGTGGAGTACTGACCTGAAACAATATTTTTATTTTTTATTTCACGGCTTTCACATAGAAATAGATTTTTCCAGATTTTCGAGGTACACATGGTTTTGGTAACAAACTTCACTACACAGTATCATGAAAGTTCAATATACAGTTCAGCAATAACTTAGGAATTTATTTGCCGAGAACAGGTTCTTATTCTTATTAAGTCAAAAAACAATATCTGTGATTATGTTCTGTGTTGCCTCATGACAGTATCAGCCATCAGCGATAAGAATAGCTGTAGAATAAGTCATGAAATGTGTTCGAGTAAATTGTACCAAAATGTTTGGAATAGGAATTCACACTAAAAACTACATAGGAAATTTACAAATAAATTTGCATTTGATGGTTTCCATTAGGCAAATTCTCTAATGCTACACTTTAATAAAACCTTTTCTTCGCAGTAAATTATTCTTAAGTGATATTCTTCAGTACCCCTTCAATATCTGAGAGAATCTTTGATATACTTCAGATATTCTTTAGAAAAACAGTACACTTTGTATTGTGATAGTCGTTGTGATTTTCATTACAGTAATTTCTTTTATTGGTTACCTTTACTCAGAAATATTCTTACGGTA
>NC_089793.1:33114451-33119451 GCF_040412425.1 Macrobrachium rosenbergii | reverse complement strand
TATTATTATTATTATATGCAAGCAGGAGTCGAGCTCCCCTCGAGATTTTCTTTTCTCAGCACTGGCTCCGTAATTTTCCTCATTAGCTGAGAAACATCACTCAATTATCCTCTTTAACTGAGAAGCATCTCATGTGCGCAGCCCATTTTAGGCCGCAAAAGGGTGTCAGTCATCCTTAATTACCGAACAAAGGCGTTCAAGTATTTTATTTACTTCGTTGTTAGGTATTCTTTTTTAAACAATGCGAGCATTTAAGAACAAGTGGTTGGGGAAGGTGTGGCATGTTGTCTGTTTGTCTTTATGTAAGACTGTTTACGTATTTTTTTAATCTTTTTTTTTAACCCATAATACAGCTGGAAATTTTTCATTTTTTCCCATGTGTAAATCTCTTAAGTCGTGTATACTAATAAGCTCTCTCTCTCTCTCTCTCTCTCTCTCTCTCTCTCTCTCTCTCTTCGTCTTCATAACAATAATATTTTGCTTGTACCCGCATTGCAGATGAAAATCGTAGTGTTAGGGGATTATACATAGCGAAAACATACTTATCAGGAAACATCTGCTCCCGTCTGCTAAGCCAATTGATATCGAGTATGTGGACTTCATTGTATACAATTATTACAATTACTTCAAAAGAAACTGGAAAAGAAAAACAGAATTTGACCGAAATTATCATATTGCGCGTTGACAAATGAGATTAATACACATTTTACCAGCCATTATGTAGATTTATTACGAGTAGAATGAGCAGATTTTTTTGTGTGGTTATTTTGTAATTTCATCATTAGACGAAAGGTGATATTTCGGTCATTTTTTATTAAAAAGGGTACAGCGTCCTAAGGATAATGCTGCAGGGCGCGTGTGTATCCGCAGATTTATGAGATTCCAGGCAAATTCTTTGTGCGTTATTTTACCGAGTTTGCGCAAATGTGAAGTCGACTTCTGAGCTCTCGGAATAGTTTTTCACCTTTTTCTGTATGCTCGAGCAGACAAAGCACTGTTCATGCTTCAGGTAAATTTTTCAAATTGCTGCTGTTAGCGAACAAAAATTAATTTTTTTTTTTTTTACGTGAAACGTGGTAGGTTGGTACCTGTGAGGTGGTGATTGTTTTTTGTACTTTTTTTTTTTTTAACTAGGATCTGTTTTGTACCGACAAAGTTCATTGCTGTTGATACTAGTTCTGATCATTTTTCCCTCTGTTATTGATGAAATTTGATTGGTAGGTACCTTCAGTATTGGTGATTCTTTTTCTCCTTTCTGTACTGATACCTGTTTTTCAAGGTCTGTGTCAATTCAAATGTCACAAAATAAGTTTTTTTTCTCATTTTGTTGAGACGTGATGATTACTTTCGTTTACTTTTTCCATGAAATCTATTTCATGGTCGCAAATCAGTCTAAAGACTCTAACATATTTTTTTATCTAGATCTCAGAAACTATGATAGTATCTTTGCCTAGATCTCAGAAACTATGATAGTATGTTTGTTTAGATCTCAGAAACTATTATCGTATCTTTGTTTAAGCCTTAGAAACTATAATAGTAATTTTGTTTAGATCTCAGAAACTATTATCGTATCTTTGTTTAAACCTTAGAAACTATAATAGTAATTTTTTTAGATCTCAGGAAATATGATAGTATCTATGTTTAGATCTCGGGAACTATGATAGTATCTATGTTTAGATCTCAGGAACCATGATAGTATCTATGTTTAGATCTCAGAAACTATGATAGTATCTTTGTCTAGATCTGAGAAACTATGATAGTATGTTTGTTTAGATCTCAGAAACTATTATCGTATCTTTGTTTAAATCTTTGAAACTATAATAGTAATTTTGTTTTAGATCTCAGGAACTATGATAGTACCTATGTTTAGATCTCAGGAACTATGATAGTATCTATGTTTAGATCTCAAGAACTATGATATCTTTGTTTAGATTTCAGAAATTATGATAGTATCTTTGTCTAGATCTCAGAAACTATGATACTGTAGTATCTTTGTCTAGATGTCAGAAACTATGATAGTATCTGTGTCTAGATCTCAGAAACTATGATAGTATCTTTATCTAGATCTCAGAAACTATGATAGTATCTTTGTCTAGATCTCAGAAACTATGATCGTATCCTTGTCTATATCTCAGAAACTATAACAATATCTTTGCCTTGATCTCAGAAACTACGATAGTCTCTTTATTTAGATCTCAGAAACTATGACAGTATCTTTGTCTAGATGTCAGAATTTATGATGGTATCTTTGCCTAGATCTCAGAAACTATGATAGTATCTTTGTTTAGATCTTAGAAACTATGATAGTATCTTTGTTTAGATCTTAGAAACTATGATAGTATCTTTGTTTAGATCTCAGAAACTATGATAGTATCTTTGTGTAGATTTCAGAAATTATGATAGTGTCTTTGTTTAGATCTCAGAAACTATTATAGTATCTTTGCTTAAATCTTACAAACTGTGATAGTAATTTTGTTTAGATCTCAGGAACTATGATAGTATCTTTGTTTAGATTTCAGAAATTATGATATCTTTGTTTAGATGTCAGAAACTATGATAGTATCTTTATGTAGATGTCAGAAACTATGATAGTATCTTTGTCTAGATGTCAAGAACTATGATAGTATCTTTGTTTGGATCTCAGAAACTATGATAGTATCTTTGTCTAGATGTCAGAAACTATGATAGTATCTTTGTTTGGATCTCAGAAACTATGATAGTATCTTTGTCTAGATCTCAGAAACTATGATAGTATCTTTGTCTAGATCCCAGAAACTGTGAATGTATATTTCTCAAGATCTCAGAAACTATGACAGTATCTCTGTGGGTGAAGCGGCAGCGTATGGTGGATGAGAAGTTGTAATCCTCTCTCAATTTACCAAACACCTTTTGCTTGTTAAGTCTTCCAAACACTATTGTTTTTATATTTGTTACTTCTGGTTTTATATAAAGGAAAACTATTAAGATAGCTTTGTCTGTCCGTTTGCACTTTTTCTGTTAGCACTTTTTCTGTCCGCCCTCAGATCTTAAAAACTACTGAAGTTAGAGTGCTGCAAATTGGTATGTTGAGCTTCTACCCTCTGATCATCAAACATACCAAATTGCAGACCTCTGGCCTAAGTAGTTTTTATCTTATTTAAGGTTACAGTCCGTGGCTGAAAGTTTCAGTACAGAAAACTCCATTGCGCCGAAGAAACTTGTCTATCATTATTAAGAAAAAAGTAAAGGTTTAGGCTATCATTGATAAGTTCAAAAAGTCCTTAACTAAAAATTCTTGCGCTGTATGATTACATTTTAGCTCAGTTGCATTATGAAATGTTTTGTAGAACTGTAGTACTTAATTTTCAGTACAATTACGGTTATTATTATTATTATTATTATTTATTATTATTATTATTATTATTATTATTATTATATCTGTCGGTGTTTTATCGTGTAGTTGACTTGTATTATTAATATGAGTTTCTGGCAATACGCAAATAGAACATTTTGGGCCGAATGATGAACACTTTTGACTAATGGCAAAATATTTTAAGGACTCTAGCCGCTTAATATTAACTGATTAGTTTCTTTTTAAGCTATATGTTCACTGTTACTTGGCGATAGAATATGCAGTGATTATCAGCAAAAAATTAAGAATTTCATTTATTACTGGTTTGTAATGTATTTTTTGCAAGTTTCCATTGTAATATGTTTATATTTTTGCTTGTTTAATATTGGGCAGCAGTTACTCTCACCCTTCATGTTCTGCTAAAACTGGGGTTCATTACCAGCTGTTATATTATTTGATAATATAACTTATTTTTGCATTATGTAAGGATTTTCCGCTTGTGTCCTGCAATTTGAATACATATTTGCATTATGTAGCATACAAAACCTTGTGCATCTTTCCTCTAGCATCTTTATTTGTCCTGCAGTTGTTTATTTCATACATACATACATACATACATACATACATACATACATACATACATACATACATACATACATACATACATACATACATATGTACTTCACTCTGTTTTGATGAAAGTTGTAACTGGGTGAAACAAGATTGGCGATGCTATTCAGAGTTTTGGATGTTTATAAAAATTCCTCCCCACTGGAGTGGGGTTTGAATAGTCGACGATTGAATGGCAAAGAATGAATGAAGTTAAAGCTGAGGAATAGATGAAAAATAATTAAATGAAAAATCCAAGGATAGCCCCGCAGATGGTTTAAGCACTTCGGTATATACTGGTATAAACTTTATTATTGATGCGTGCTGTTTAACATAAAAATGGGGTAGTGAATATTGCATACAATTCGCTTGTTCTCGGCTGTTTCATGTTAGAATCATTTCGAGGTGTTTATACTCAGATAAAATAATTTCCATTTACCAGTATTGCATAAAGCGATTGTTGTTTCCATTTCCAGCAGATTAGAATTTGATTTAAACCATTACTTCTCCATAAAGAACTTTTAAATCTCTTCTTAGTGTTAGCATATTATTTTCGTCTGTGTTTATCTTTATGTGCATAGTAGCCTGAGATAATATATTTAGAACGATTTGGCATTCGATATGTGTCGCTTGAAGGTTTATTATCACCATAACTAAATAGCTCTCTGAACTAAATTTGCACTTAGGGAAAAGTTAACTGGAAGTGAATGGATGGACGCATGGCTAATCTCACCACTGCACTTGAGTGTTGATTGACCTTATTGACCTACTTCTCGAGGACACAGACATATTTTATGCCAAATCATTGCGATCGGAAGTTTTTATGCCAAAATATTATGACCGGAAGTAAAACTGATAGTATATATTTTATTTTGTTAATGTGCTCATGATATATTACTAATTTCCCGGGATTAGCGATGATATGGTTTAAGAAAATCACAGATCTCTTTGTCCAGTTTTAGTGATTTTGTCTTTTAGTGCTTTTTTCATTCGCCCCTTGCTATTTCCAGGTTTTACATGTTTCGTAATTATGATCAATATTAAATATTTTGAAGGGCAT
>NC_089793.1:33096951-33104451 GCF_040412425.1 Macrobrachium rosenbergii | reverse complement strand
TGCACATTTGTTTCTTCATAGAGGTAATGGCAACTTTCAGTAAGAAAGCACTTCATTTATGGCACATGAATTTTGTATATGTACCGGGAACTAGTATTTTGGCTTTATATGTGGCACCAGAGCTTTCTCTTTATTTACTTTGCAAAATATTTTTTATGACAGTTCATGAATAACAATCTCGTACTTTGTTGGTACCGGTAACAGTGTTTTGCCTCTACTTCATATAATTGTATACTTTTTATCAAGTAACAATTTAGAAGTAAGAAGAATGAATTGATTTTAAAATTTGTATGCAGGGTTAAAGGGAATGCAGTTTTTTCACACGTAAACCTTTTGCATTCTTGAGATGGTTCTACAGTAACTTTCAGAAGTATTTCATGTTCAGCAACGTTTGTTCTTTTACCGATATTTCGTGATTTACCTTACTTTGCAGTCATCATCATCATCATCACCACCTTCCATCTCTGATTTTGTTTTTGTTATTATTAAACGTATCAACAGTAGTAATAATAATAGAAGTAGTAGTAGTTTCAGCAGTAGGTATTATTGTTGTGTTCGTATTGTTTGATCTGATACTTATTCTTCACGAAGATGTTCCAGGAAATTAAACGCTCGACTTTGAGCCAGTTTTCAATTAACGAAATTAAATCTTTATTTAACTTCACATTGCACTATTGACGAATACTCGATCTTATATCGACGTGAGTATAGCGTTGAGCATTAAATATTTATTCCTGCAATCTTCCATTTCTACTGAAAGGGAACCATAAGCTATAGTGAATTTAATTTTTGTTTTATTTTTTAGTTTCAATGCTCGTGACAATGGATTTTGTTGCACTGTCAGATAATAATTAGTAGGGATAAAGATCAAAAGTTCTGAAATATAAAAATAAAATCAACAAGGACTACAAATACAAATTTCAATCAGCTTTCTGGACTTGACTAAACTGACAACGACGAGGGGGAGGAGGTGATTATAGCAACAACAATAGGAACATCATCGGGAACAACAAGAGTTATTTAATTAAAGGAAAAAAAAGGTGAAGCAAAATGAAAACATTTCATTATGAAGCGAAGGCACATAATGTCGACGTCCACCGTGAGCATTAGTTCCAGCATGAATCGAAAAGCCTTTCCGTAGCATCACAAATTACGCCGAACGTCATTTCCTTAATTGAAATTCGTAGAAACCCGATAGAGGTAGAAATGAGAGAAAGAATGAGGTGGCAGGTATTCCGGGATGGGCCATAAGGGGGGATTGGGCAAGTGGAATTGAGTATAAGGGCAAGGACGGATATGAGGGTGTGAGTATAAGTGAGGGGATAAGTATGAGTGACTTGGCATTAAGGCTAAGATAGATGTGAGAGGTTAAGCAAAAGGGAAGTTGGGATATTGATTTACTTTGGGAGTATGGGCATTAGCACTGTCCATAAAATACCTTTTCTCTGGACCCTGGGTATAAGCGTACCTGGAATTTGGTAATAAGGGGCAAAAGGGCCGGGTCTGATATCAGGAGTAAATTAGGATTGGTACATGCAATTGGTTATAAGTGAAGAGGACAGGTATAAAGATTGGGAATAGGTAGAGATAAATATGAGGGATTAGACATGGCTAGGAATGGATATGAAGGCTTGGCTGTATGAAATCTGGTATGAGAGATCGGAAATAAAAGATGGAATGGGCATAGGTGACTAAGTATAGGTGTGGATAGGTGTGAGGTATTGTAAGAGCTATTGAAGAAGAACAAGTGTAAGAGACTGAGCAAAAATGGGACAATGGAATGGGTGTAAGTGATTGTGCATAATGACGATAAGTTATGAGAGATAGGGATTAGTAGATATTGATAAGACTGGCTGGGAATAAGATGGATGGGACATGTGTAACGGGAATAATTGACGGTATTACGGATTGGAAATATTTGATTGGTATGACTGGTATGTTTGGTTCATAAAGCGGTTGAATATGGGTGAATGGTCCTAATGAAGTGATGGGCATAAGCCATAGGCATACAAATGAGAATTAGTATATTTTCCTTATGTTCCGACGTTTTAAAGTGAGAAAATATGGCTGTCCGCCCCTTTTTAAGGTCTTTGAGATATATATATATATATATATATATATATATATATATATATATATATATATATATATATACATATATATATATATATATATATATATATATATATATATATATATATATATATATATATATATACATACATATACAGTGTGTATATATATATACATATATATATATATATATATATATATATATATATATATAAATATATATATATATATGTGTGTGTGTATGCATGTATATATGCATATATATGCGTACATATATATAAACAAATCAACAAACAAGAAAAAAGGCAAAAAATGTTTTGGGCGGCAACTGGCCTTTGATTAATCTAGAGAGCTGGTTAGCCCTGCCGCCGGGAGCCATCGCTGCCACCATAACAACAATACCGGCAGCTGCTGCTGCTGGTGTTGCTGCTGCTCATGGTGCAGCTATTCCGCACCAACCAGCACCGCTAATATCTATGAATTTTTGAAAAGGATTGTTTGTGGGTGAGTGGGTGCGGGATAGAATTGTAGCTGTCAGTGAAATTTGAGTATAGGCATGAATAAGGCAATGATGATAAATGGGTGCGAATGCAACGGAATTATGCATTTGTCTGTTGGTTGCAAATACGGGGCGCGCTTGCAATGGCACAAACAGACATACACGCGCATACACACATGTACACTTACGAGCACAAACTCACAAATAGAGAGAGGGAGAGAGAGTATTTTCTGAAAACGCATATATTTTCTTTATTGTCCTTGTAATCTTTATGGCAAAATGTACGAGAAAAATAAGAAAACGAGAGAGAGAGAGAGAGAGAGAGAGAGAGAGAGAGAGAGAGAGAGAGAGAGAGAGAGAGAGAGATTTTCTCAGAGGTGCATGTTTTGGTATTGTTTTCGTAACCATTGTGACCATGAGCAGAGAAATAGTGGAGGGGAGAGGGAATTCATGATATTCATGCGTCATAATTTTAACGAATCATCACTACCTTTGAACACATAATGCTCTTCCATAAATTCGTAATCTGTACTAACGGAAGCGATCATGAAATACGTTAGCGTTAGATATGAACGTTGCGATTTGTCATTATTACGACTCGACATCAAATTGGTGATACTTTGATCTCATAATCAAGATAAAAGATACCAGTATCGCCTCTGTGCGAGGAAAAGCCTCTTCTTTTTCTATTTTCATTGCGCTCAAACGCATTAGTCCTCCATGTATGTACGCAAATATGTTCCCTCTAACACATATCACATTAGATTTTTGTACAAATGAGCCACTTTTCCCCCAACATAATATGAAGGATAATCATAACTTTTTCGATTTTGTGTATTTTTTCGTTTATGGTTATTCATTTTTCTTGTTCGTTCATTCCGTTTTTCTTATTTTTTTCTCATAAATTGTGATATTTGTTTGACGTCCTTTGAATCAGATCATCCACTGCAAATACAAATTCTATCAGTTATTATTACTTAGACAGATTCATTTCAGAATATTTTGCTTTCCTTGACGCACTACCAAATATTATTTATTTCAGTGTTTGTCTATATATGTTGAAAGTAGCTGCATTTTGCTATATGGATTTTTTTAATGAATGAAAAGCCTAGAATACTAAAGGAATCCAAGTAAGCAGAGATACATTTATTTTTTCTACCTGTATATTGATCCCATTGGTGACAGTTATACTGTGAATAATCTTAGATTTCTTGGCTCCTTTTTGTACATTCTGTTCTTTTACACTACAAATGTCAAGACTTGGGAATGTTTTACCGTTTTTATTATATCACTGTTTTCCTGTATTGATTTGCCTCTCAAATTTTAATGTACAGGTTTGTTTTCGGATAATATGAAATAAATATGTTTAATTTTACGTATATTGAACGACTTCGGGGGCCAATGACAAAAAATTTTCATGTTTGCTGTTGAAGACTAAATCTCTCTCTCTCTCTCTCTCTCTCTCTCTCTCTCTCTCTCTCTCTCTCTCTCTCTCTCTCTCTGCTTACAAGACGTGTTTATGCAATACAAAGTTCATCAGCACTTACCAACTATTGATCGTTCTTGGGTCTTACATCTGTAATCAATAGCCCTTCACTATTTTAGACTTTCCTAAGTTCCTGTGCTGCATCTTTATTACAAAAGCTGTTCTCCATAAAAAAAATCAGAATAACAATCCAGAAGAGATGTGGTCCTCATTTGCATTTCAATAGGTCAAAATTCGCATAACTTTTCACCTACCCTTTTATTAGGTGAATATTATGGAAAATTTTCAATTGTTAAAGACATGCTATTCGATTTCTTTCTGAATGCCTTTTAATTTTGTTCAAATATGTCCTTTTTCCCATTTGGTTTTATCAGATATAAATCATGATTTCTTACTGACTTAACGTGAGCAATTTTTTTTCAAAGCCCTTATTTTTATCCTGATTGTCACGAATTTATGTTGTTATTATTCCCTTTCTTTGTACTTAATTCATTTTCATTTTTTGTATGCATTAATTTATTAATTCATTCAAAATGTCACGTCAGCATGTTGACAGTTGGAAGTATTTTATAATCTTAAAGTCTGTTTCTTTTCGAATTGATCAAACATTTCATGTAATATTTCTGTGAAACTTTTCATATAAGGCTACTCTCATATTTTGGATACGACATCGCTTGTTTCTCTTTCCAACTAAATTGGATCCTTTAAGCTAAAGGTAAAGGCCGGCAGGTCTCTGCTCTCACAGTTATCTGCAGAGATTAGTTCTTTTCGTTACAGTTGCCGTTTCTTTTCGACCATCGGTTAACTTTAGAATTATCTTTCATCTTATGTGTTCCCGTAGTCTTATGCCCTCATCTTTCAAGGGGCGAATCTCGCTACTTTGAGATTATTCCCCATTTATTTTTCCTCTCCCTTTCTTATTCTTATTCTTTCTTCTGGCCACAGCTAGATAAAGCAATCGAGTAGCCCTCTCCATTGGCATCTCTCAGAGAATGATTGATGTTCCTTTTAATAGCAGCATCTCTCGGCTTCCTGGCATCCAGTTTAATTCGTAGGCCTCATTGGCTGGTATCTAACTATGACCGGAGATGTTGCACATTCAATGAATAATTTCCCTCCGGAGTTACGAAACTCGCCACATTCTTCTCTATGGACACAGGTGTACCATTAATGCCGGGGAAGATCCCTAGGGCCCTTCTGGTCCCGAGTACACTCGCGTATTAATTAATTGAAATATAGCCAGCGTTGCTGTTAGGCTTCCAAAGCCTCCACAAGGAGAAATAAAAAACAAATCTCTGGTATCCGAGTCTTCCATCAGCGATGTTGTTGCTGTTCATATCACGAATACCTTTCTCAATATTGCAACCCAAAGCAGATCTGGTCCTACCCACCCCCTCCCCCGCCCCCTACTTCCTCTTTAACCTTCTCCAACCCCCACCCCTTTCCTGTATCTGGTAACCATCCCATCCGGCTCCACCAGATACCCTTCCCCCTCTCCCGAGACTCCATCGCCTCACCCCAGTTCCTCTCATCATCAGCTGTGATTCCTTCTCGGATGTCATAACAATGAGATTTTAAGAGGCTGATGGGATGATGAGATTAAAGCTTCTCATCAAGAAATCACTGCGATTAATGGCTGATTTCTTAGGCCCTAAAAAGGAACTTAATGATGGGCCTTTCTTTAGTGATGTTATTTGATTTATTGTAATAAGTTGTTCGTTATATGTTAATTTTATCAGTGTTCTTGTTTTTTTTATGTGGTAATACGAAATCTATCTCTTCTGTTTTTTCATTGTTTACTTAGATTTAATGACTTCAGTGTTGGATATGACCGTATTTCAAGAACCTCCCTCCCCCATCTGCCACAGTATTAGGTTTGAAAATGAACAAAGTAATTGAAGTAAAAAATATACTAGCAAATGCGAGCGAAAGCGAGCATTTGCTAGTTCCCATATCCGTACCATACTCATACCCATACCCATATCTGTATTATACCCATACCCATATCCGTACCATACCCATACCCACACCCATATCCATTCCATACCCATACCATAATTATACCATGCCTATACTTGAACCATACCCATACCGATACGATACCCATACCCATACCCATATCTGTACCATACCTATACCCATATCTGTACCAATACCCATACTCATATCTGTGCCATATCCACACCTATACCCATACCCGTACCATACCCATAATGATACCCATACCCATATCCATATGTGTACCATACCCATACACATATCTGTACCATACCCATACCAGTACCCATACTCATACCCATACTGATACCCATACCCATACCCATATCCTTACCATTCCCATACCTGTGCCCATACCCATATCCATTTCATCCCCATACCATATACATACCCATACCATACCATTCCCATACCCATACGCATACCATACCTAAGCTATACCCATATGCATGTCATATCCAAACCCGTATCCGTACCATACCCATACCATACCCATACCCATACCCATACCCACAGCTAAATTAACCTTACTAAGTCTACGGGCAGCTCCAGCCCCGTTTACCTTGTGGTCATATACAGACAACTGACCATATCTTGGTGTAGGTGCATGAGCAGCTCTTGATGGGTTTTGGACCAATGCTGATGCCATTGGAGGTTCCGGACCATCACCAGTAGTGCCTGCTGGTGTCCTAGAATTATCTGCTGTGTCCATTTCGAAACGAAAATAACAAAGCTCAGCCAAAAACCCTTTATTATATACTATTGGGTCACTTAATGTTGAAAATTTTTGGACAGTTATTAAAATATATATTCTTGAAAAATGTCTTCACAACTCCAGGATCTATTGAATCAGTCTTTAGCTCCTGAAGCATTCCTGGAGAAATGCCCATTGAATTATAACGTCTTCTTAAATCTTAAAAACTCCAGTTGTAGAACAGGAACAGTATTTATTGTGATCCTCGTAATGCAGGTGGTTCATAGTTACCACATGAGGTTAATTAAACACTTCATAAATTCTAAAGGTCAAGCAAGTTATATTTTGATTTGAAAAACCTGTACATTACTTTTATAAAAAAAAAATCATGTCCATACAAATCTATAAACATTTTGTTAATAGTACTCAATCTCATCACATTTTATTTCATAAAACATGGAAAAGGGAAAAGGGAAGAGGGATAGGAAAGGAGGGGAGGGGAGGGGAAGGGGAGGAAAGGGGGAGGGGGAAGGGAGGTAGGGGAAGAGGAAAGGGAAAGGGGGAGAGGGGGACACACACACACACACAACAGACACCACACACAGAAAGGCAATCAAGTAAATTATTATAATAGATTAACACACACACACACTATTTAAGGGGCATTAGGATTTCACTGAAGCAGTGGCATGATAAACATAAACAAACATACGTCCACCTTCCTTTGATCGCGTCCGCACTTATATGGCA
>NC_089793.1:33071951-33091951 GCF_040412425.1 Macrobrachium rosenbergii | reverse complement strand
GACTGGTCTTCCTGCAGTACCTAATATTTCGGAGTACTGCCTTCTAATTGGGAGGGGTTGCCAGAACTGGCATGGCATGGTGTCACTTATTACCAAATATCAGAATATTTCCAAGAGGATTTCCCAATAAAAATAGGGCGCGGAAGAAACTCGAGATCAGAGACAAAAATACCTAAAAAGGAAAATACTAGTCAAGTCTCCACGGTTGAGATATATTTAATTTGAAGGAAAGGGCTCCACAAAGAAGGAGGAGTCTCTCTCTCTCTCTCTCTCTCTCTCTCTCTCTCTCTCTCTCTCTCTCTCTCTCTCTCTCTCTCTCTCCCCTTTTCCCTTCCGAGTGATTAGAGGGACGACGAGAGAGGGGAATGGAGATCAAAACAAAAAAACTGCCGAAAATAAAACTAATATCAGACAACAGATGTGCAGCGAGAGAGAGAAAAACATACATCTGAAGTCGAGAGAATTCTTTTGATTTGGAAATTACCTTTGAAAATATAAGGGTTTGGAGCGAATGGAGAGAATCTCGGGCAGCCGAGAGAGAGAGAGAGAGAGAGAGAGAGAGAGAGAGAGAGAGAGAGAAAGTGTGGGTTGGAAGTGTGTTGCTATTTACTCTCGAAGTGGATTTGCTTTTAGCTCTTTTTTTTTTTAAGACGAATGTAATAGCAATTCTGATGATTTCACATTCGGATCGACGTCGAAAGTTACCAATTGTTGAGAACGCAGGAGAGAGAATCAGAATTAAAACGGTGGTTATTTGCATAAGGGATGTCAATGGAAGTATTTTATTCTCAATGTTTCTACTTATATATATATATATATATATATATATATATATATATATATATATATATATATATATATATATATATATATATATATATATATATATACATACATACATACATACATACATACATACATACATACATACACATACATACAGTATATACACACATTTGTACTTATATTTACATTTATAGACTGCAAAGTTAGGAAGTGGTGGGTGAATGGGGTGGAATGCCACCTCATTTGCAGGAAAATGATCAACGTCAGTCCTAATCCTCATTAACACCTTCAACGACGTGCGACACAAAGGAAATTCCGCAACTTATGTCCTTTCAGTTCTTTATATTTCACAAATCTCTGTTCATTTTCTGTCTCCCGTCTGTTAGTGCTTATCCATGGTGGTCTGGTCTTCCAATTTTGTTATGTACTATTCTGGTTGGGCTTTCGTGAAGAACAAATCTAAGCTCTCTACATCTCCCCCTCCATAATGATATATCATCAGCGTGGGGTATCTTTTCTTTTGTTATCTTTCCTCACTGTATCCTAACATCTGACTCCTAACATTTTTTGAAGTCTTTATTGTCAAAGTGACAAAAACCTCTAAAAACTTTTCTTTGTCATCCCATGATTCATGTCCATCTAATAATAAAGATCATGCTACACTAATTTATAATCGTTCTTACTTATTAAAATTCGTTGCGTTTGATTTCTAAATCTTATTCGGCCCGTCTAATGTTTGATGTTTTTTTGATCGCTCACTAATTTCCAAGTCGTGACTACTTGTGTTGTGTAGGGTAATAATAGAGAATAATAGTGTACACGTTGGTGTGCTGTTCACGATGTCACATGCTTTTGGGGATGGGGGAGGCGCCGGTTGGGAGGCGAAGCCGGACGGGCAGGTCAGTTAATCTAAGGTTGGGTTAGGCTGTATTCCTGTTGAAATATGCCTTTGGTCTGCTTTGAAGCCGGCCACGATCCCCAGTAATAGTTTACACAACTCTTCCGCACTTATACTTGTCGTTATTCTTAAATATTGGAATGATTCAAACTCCTTTCCCCAGTTATTGTTATTTCATTCTTTTGAACATAATCTCTCCTTATTGCTTGTGTCTTTCTTATATTTATTTTGTCCCGTCATTCTAGGTATATACTGCATTCTATTGAAAAAGCTTTGCGACTCTTGTGGTGTTTTGCTGGTAAAAGCAATATCATCCTCGTATTCCAAATCTGTAATTTTTCTGTCATTTATCCAGGCTAAGCCTTCTCTTCCATCTGCAACTACTGTTTTCAATATAAAGTTTATTATAAGGGTCAACACACACACAGACATAGACACACACACATATATGTCTGTGTGTGTTTTTAAGTATGTATGTATGTGTGCGCGCACTTGGGTATGAAGACTTATCGTACTTATTTTTCTACAAGAAAAACTATGAATGAAAATTCATAAAGACCGAGAACTAAACCAAAATCCCCGGAGGAAGGTAACCTTTGTGATGTAAATGTAAAAGAGAAAAGAAATATTCGCCCGACTGAAGCGAGAAAAGGCCTGGCCGTGTACCAAGAGATGCTTGATAGATATGCAACGTTTTCTTTTGGCGAAAACATAAATCTTCAAAAACGATATTAGCAGGAGTGTCTAGAGCATATTGAGTATTTCAGATTTAATTAATTGCGATCAGGCCATTAATTCCGGAAAGTTTAATTATAAACATTTTTTAGACCATTAAGCATTAAATTCAAATCTGATTGAATTTGATTTCTTCGTCCGCATTAGAAACTCTGCCATGGTGAAGCCTCTGCAAATTAATCTACGAAATTAATTAGGCAGGATTGCGTAGCTAGAAGAATGTTACCCTAATAATCAGTAATGAGGCGGCTCGGCATATTGTTGTCTGGTGTTGTAATATGTTGGATTAGAAAAGGACTCTCATTCACTGATTTATCTACAACTGCGGATGGTGGAACTTTTTATTGGTTAAAAGGTCTATTATTAGAAGGGTAATTCCATGTACTTACATAAGTATGGTCTGAAGGGAAAAAAATGGGATGTGTATGAAGGGGAATTAGCCTTGATTGGAGTGATTTGGTTGCCTCCAGAAAAAAAAGGAGGGTACAGAACTTGTGGCAAAGATAAAATTTTTGTTATCATTTATTTCAAAGATGACGATGTTCTTTATTGTTGTTTCTGGAGATGAATTATCCTTTGTTTTGTTTCTTGAGGTGAATTATCCTGTTTTGTTTTCTTGAGGTGAAATGTCCTGTTTGTTTCTTGCGGTGAATTATCCTGTTTTGTTTCTTGAGGTGAATTACTGTTTCGTTTCGTGAGGTGAATTATGCTGTGTTGTGTTTCTTAAGGTGAATTATCCTATGTTGTGCTGCTCGGGGTGACTGTGTTGTTTCTAGAGGTGAATTATCCCGTGTTTGGTTGCTAGAGGTGAATTATCCTGTACTTTGTTTTTTGAGGTGAATTATCCTGTGTATTGTTTCAAGAGATGAATTATCCTGTGTTATGTTTTTTTGAGGTGAATTATCCTGTTTTTGTTTCTTGAGGTGAATTATCCTGTATTTTGCCTCATGAGGTGAATTATCCTGTTTAGTTTCTTGAGGTGAATTATCCTTTGTTTGGTTTGTGGAGATGAATTATCTTATGTTTTGTTTCTTGGGGTGAATTATCCCGTGTTTTGTTTCTTGAGATGAATTATCCTATGTTTTAAAAGAACATTGCGCATGCGTTTGTATGTGTTTCTGTCTGTATGTGTTCTCTGTCGGTTGCAAGTGTGTGCGAAGTTTGTAGAGGGAAAGTTTTGATCACGGGGATCTGCGAGAACGTGCCACTGAGCAAGACATAAGTTGCACAAGGATTTAATCAGTCCGGTGGTGGCTTAAGGGGGTCGGCTCGGGAGGGGGGGCGGTGAAGTTCACCTCGAGCCTAGGACTCTTCCCACTAAAGATCTGCCTCTCTTTTGCCCTGATTTTCCTGCTGTGTTGTCGGAGGAGACGAGCGTACAAGTTCTTTTTTTATCCAGTGTATTTACTTTACCTCATCTTGCGCATGTATGTTTGCATGTTTCATCTGGTTATTGGAAAAATTAGAACATTTGCCAATTTTTTTGTTCAAATTCTTGTTTTATTCTTGTTTACAGTAGTTGAAAAAGGAATCTAAGGCACGTCTAAATCGGGCATAACGTTTCATTATAGAAGAGCCCCATGTTATTCATAAATGTAAATGTATTAAGCGATTCAGTTTCGTAACCCGGTTAAGATCGCGCCAGTAAGAGGGCTTCACGACTCGGATTGTAAAGAGAATTTTCTCTCTCTCTCTCTCTCTCTCTGTGATAAATCTCCAAAAAGGCGCCAGTTTTAACGTAGGAGGACTCTCATCATATCGGTAATTCGTTTCCCTGCATCTCTTAGAGGTGACTGAAGAATTCATTCAGGATATTGATAAAAATGAAGACTTAATTTTCCCATTTCCAAATCGAGATCTATTCAGTACCAGTCAATTACAGTTGCGCCTATCAGCTGATAAGTAGAATTAATCTCGCCGAGAAATATCTCAATGGAATTTTGGAGGTATTGCTATTTCCGTTTTGGGCGAATTCCACAGAGAGGGACGAGTTTTATTAATAAGGGTTTCCGTCTCGGATTCCAATGCCGTAAATTAAACAGGATGATGCAGGTGGTGGTTCCAAACACCACATGTGTGCAGTGTGTGTGTGTGTTTGTTTGTACAGATAGTGTTTTTAAAATGTTTCATAGCTTGAAAAGGCGATGGTATGTTATATGGAAATAAAAATGGAATAACACGACTGAAGACTTTTTTTTGGGTGTTGGTATTGTTGAATGTTTTTGTTTGTGTAACTGAATTATGAAAATATGTGATGACTGTGAATATTTGTTTTTCCATTCCTCAGAGGTCATTTATTTCGAGGCCTGGTCTTTGTTGGAGATTATATTGTCTCCATTTTTCAGTGCTTTTAACAATTTTCATTCAGTGCCAGTGTAAATGTGAAAGTGAAAGTGACCGTTCGTCTTTTGGACGCTTATTCTTCCCGTCGCTTTAACGGGTTTCAAGTGAACTTCTTGAGTACTTTGAAGACAACTCTAATGAAACAACTACCGTAATCTCAAGTAGTCTTAGGCTTATATGAATCCCTTTTATGTAAATTTTGAACTTTGGCAAAGATTGAATCTTGAATATTCCTCTGTTAAGAACTTCTTAAATTTCATTTCACGCGTCTGTTTTGCATTTCTTTGACGGGTTGCTTAATTTACTTTCGTTTAGGGGGAAGTGCAAACAAAAATTATTGGAATTTACCATCTTGCAAGGCGTCAGAGTAACCCAAGTAATAAATCCTGCGATTGAAAGCCATTGTTTTGAATCTTATTGACAGTAAAAACGGCTTGTTTACTATTGCAGTGCTATCACCCTGTTTGAACTCAAGGATATAAAATTCATAATAGGAAGTGGAATTGTAGAGTAAAGTAACTATGTTTTCTTCAAAAAGGATTTTACTTGGACTAAATGTTTTCATTGGCCGTTTGTTTATTTTTTATTTATTTATTTATTTATTTATTTATTTATTCATCTATTTATTTTATACCGTTATTTTATCTTTTCTCTTGTTTGCTACGCAGTTGGGCCATATACAGTATAAGTTTTGGGTTACTCGCCTTTCCGCCTCTCAAGTGAAGTATATCGATGTTTCATCTCCCTGACAAGCCAGATTATGGCTGTGTTTACTATTTCGTGTTTTAAGAAATGTGTTGCCTTATAGCAATGCAGGGTTTTGTTTTGTCATGTCCATTGCTTTGTCTAAACTTGAGATTCATTGCGTAAGCATATCGCCTATGGCAATTTCGTAAGTTTACAAAGTAATGATAATCGGAGGTGAAATTCGAAGTAGTTAAACAAAAGTTATGCCAGTATTGCTTACAGTGATACTTCCTAACCCTTTTGCACCACGTCATACCTGACCAGGGGACGGTTGAAGGCTTTGCATTTCTCTGGGCACCCCTCAATTTAGCCTAAAAATTATGTCAATAATAGTTACAGAGATACATCCTAACCTAACTTAGGGTGAAGCCTCTTACCATCCCACGTTTGGATCCCTGATAACTTTGCCTAAAAATGGAGTCAGTAGTATGACTGGGGCAGATCGTTAATCTGAGCTAACGTAACTTTTTTTTTTTTTAATATGTGTTTGTACTTAAAGTTGTGAAGAATACACAAAGCCGTACATGTCATATTTTTCTCGACGTATTAGTAAGATTCTTGTAAGTGAATATGTTCTTATTTTCTTATAATGCTTACGAGTACATATCTATGTTATATGCGTGTTTTCGTTTTATTCTCTTGTTTAATGCAACAGAATATGATCGGGTGATTGGGAGTCTGAATGCTTGTATGTGTGTGTATGTGAGAGAGAGAGAGAGAGAGAGGAGAGAGAGAGAGAGAGAGAGAGAGAGAGAGAGAGAGAGAGGAGGTGCAACATATAAAAGATAAACTTCAAATATATATTCATTTGTATGACGAGCGATGAAAGTTTATTGTTTGTCAGATGTCACTTGTTCTAAAGTCAGTTTGATTAACAGTAGAACAAAAGGATTGCAAGATTAGCGTCTAGATTTATCACCATCTCCATGTCAGTATTTAGATAAGCTGCCCTTCAGCTTGCATTGCTGTTTCGTTTTCATGTTGCATGCTTGCTCGAATAGATCCGGTTCTTCATGTATTGATTCAGTTTGTTTGTTTTCCTGTATTGTACAGGTATTTTATTCTTGCAAGTAATTATTATCCACATTTGTTTTTATTAATTTTCCCTTCATCCATGTGTTTTGTGAGGCCTCTCAGTGCCAATCCCGTCGGCGTTACTATAAAAAGCTGCATTTTAGTCTTTATATCTTGTGAATATGTATCGTTAACAAACTGTGCAGTAGCCATATATGTCGTTGAATTGAAATCTCTCCTGTGTAATTCTATTTTAGCACAAACAGCATTTTGCCTCCATGTCTAACCTGCGTAAACTTAGTCTTCAGGTAAATTTAGTTTATCCGAATATACTCTTGATCTCTCTTAATGGCTCTGAATAATATTCCTAGATGAAGGGATCGCGTAATTCGTATAACGAGCAGGCTTATACGGATTTCGAAATAGGCAAATTAGACTCTGGTACCACCGATCCTAGTAATTCTGAACCTGATTCACTTAATTAAAGAATGCGCTCTACTATCATGGCAGCATATTTGTGTAATTATTGGAATTTTTCATGATTAAGTGGAACAAATGTTCGTTTGACTAGTAAACGCACAATGAAATGAAATGTCCTAAGTGATGTCACGGCTTATAGAATTTAATATAACTTCACCAGCAATTCCTTAGAAGCAGGAATTAATGTCTGTGTACTAGTACCCAAGCATGATGTTAGTGTAATTCATGTCGTGTAATTCAGTGCAGTTATGTTTTAAACAGGAGCTGAAAGACACAAGCTAGGCAAATGGCAGCACGGCTTGTTATGCTTGCAGCGCTTGATTTACTGGCCAACCTGAATCGCAAGAATGTAATAAATATAAGGAAAGCCAAGAGTAGACTGTTACAGCAACATGTTATTATGCAATTCCTTTGGCTGCAGATACTGAAATTAAAAATGTTACTCTGCTGGAAAACAGATTGACAAGAATAATGACACTGAGGATGACATTTAACGTCGTGTTCCGGTAGCAAGATTGAATTGGAACTGAAATTAATGGTCGACCGAGTAGTACTGTGGTCCCATTAAGTGGCCACATGTCGGTCTTAACCTTTGTAGCTTTTGATACACTAAAGGTCGTTATAGGCTGGCATTCGTCTTATATTTTTTCGTCACTCTAGTGTGATGATAATGGCGGAAGATACTTGTCACCGACTGGTATTTAGTTGATGTGATAGTTTTCGAAAAGATTTCAAATATTGAGGCCGATAGTGCTCGCTCATAAGAGGGCCAGGTAAGTAAAATACCTTCTCTGCTTCGTAAAAGATTATCCCTTATTGGATTAGCACTTTAGGGCTATTTTTTACCTTAGATGATACTAGATAAATTCCTGTATGCTTGTGCATAGTCAAGCATCAATTTAAGCGTTGATGCACTTGCTCAAAAAGACACGCTCTGAGGCCGGAGGAATTTCCGCGGCCAAAATCGGTGTAGAAGAAGCAATTTTCTCAGAGGATATTGAAGGAAATAAAGGATCTACTATAAATCCATTTACCGTCCTATTTTCATTCACTTCCTATGTGAGATGAAGTTTGATCCTGAAAAGAGAGAGACACAGCGTATAAAAATGTTCATAGATTTATTTTGTATATTTGTCAAAAGAATCTCGAAATGATAGAGAGGTTCTTTAAAAAATGTGAAACCTTAGGAATGCTCAGACAACTATGAAAATGTCGTGATTGCGAAGTTCTTAAGAACGATGAAAGATGAGCGTAAGTTAAATGCGAATCCTGAAAGCTATTGGTGGCCATTATTTTTGTCCTTTAGGAATTTTTCTTTTTCAAAATATTAATAAATTTTTAAACACACACACACACACACACACACACATATATATATATATATATATATATATATATATATATATATATATATATATATATATATATATATATATATATATATATATATATATATATATATATATATATATATATATATATATATATATATATATATATATATATATATATATATATATATATATATATATATATATATATGTATATATACATATATATATATATATATATATATATATATATATATATATATATATATATATATATATACTATATATATATGTGTGTGTGTGTGTGTGTGTGTGTGTGTGTGTTACATATATTATTTATATATAAATAGACATGTATATATATATATATATATATATATATATATATATATATATATATATATATATATATATATATACATATACACACACATGTATATATATGTGTGTGTGTGTGTATTGGGTAAATATTTATATACGTATACAAGAAAAATTGTATTCTAGGACTTTAATAAAGCAAATGATAACTTATTGCATGGTATAAAACGCTTTAGTTTTTAATAGAAATATTAGACTTAGATTTTTCCGCATTAATACGACAGACTTTTGGGAAAATGACAGAACGTATTGGGAATCTCAAGAAATGCCCCTCGTGATTTGTTGGAACGTCTGTGAAATCTATGGAAACGTTTTTGAGCCTCCGGTGTTTGTTCTTCTAGGGTGAAAATGTTTCACGCGTGGGAATGGGGAGTTTGTTCGACTAGAACTAATGGATGCTTCAATTTTTACTAGACAACCTTTCTAAGGTTGTGAATTCCGTTCTCCCTATCACCATGAGAGACTTTCATTTTTGGGTAAATTCCAATACGAAATATTTAAAGTAACACTTTTACAGACGAAAAAGATGGTGCCAGCGTAACTGTGTTAATATCAGTAGCAAGAGCAACAGTAGCTAATAATAATAATAATAATAATAATAATAATAATAATAATAATAATAATAATAATAATAATAAGAAGAAGAAGAAGAAGTATTATTAGATTATTATTATTATTATTATTATTATTATTATTGTGTATTATTATTATTATTATTATTATTATATATTCACAAGGTGAACCCTATTCATATGGAACAAGCCCACAGGGGCCATTGGCTTGAAATTCAAGCTTCAAAGAATATGGTTTTCATTCAAAAGAAGTAATAGAAGGTAATGGGAAATGAAGACAGAACAGACCAGTTATTAGAAAAACAACAACAGCAATAATAATAATAATAATAATAATAATAATAATAATAATAATAATAATAATAATAATAATAATAATAATAGCTTTTATCTGAGTTAATCCCTCTTCAGGATCTCAGTGTCTCGACGCAAATGGCGATCCGAACCCATTGTATGGATACTTGGCCAGCGATGTATTCTCAGTATGGTTTATGATAATTCATATGCAAATGTAAAAGTTGTACGGCTGTCAAGTTTCGTCTCTGACATTATAGGCAAATTTCAGGAAAACTTTGTTTTTTACTTTGCAAATCTTATATGTTAGTTTTTTTATTAAGTCATGATACAATTCACGAATTGAACAAAAACTGTTACCAAATCCACTTCTGGATTCGAAATTGTTGCTCGTATTTGGCTCATTGCTTTTTGGTTAACAAATCACAAGAAAATATTTTCTGTCTAATTTATAATTTGAAAATCTGAGTCGTTATCGATTCTTAACTTTCGACTTACTAATCATGAGAATCCTGAATTCGACCAATTCTCACCATCAAGAAAATTGAAGGGTCATCCAGTCCTGAAATTGTCCATAAAATTAGATCGGTAATAATGTTAATCTACTCCTTTGGAATTATAAAATAAGTTTTTTTTTTACGGGTTCTAAATGCAGACTTGCGTCGCCGTGTCAATCTGCACGAATGATCCTATTTTCTTTTATTTCTTGCCCAAGAGATAACATCTAACCTTTAATGTTTTGATCTTTAGCGTTAGATCACCTGTTTTGAAAACTATTCGTCTTTTTTCACAGTCGTGTCAGCAGAGACAAATTAGCTAAGTTCTGACGAAGCTAATTTGATTACTACCAATTATAACAGGATTAATGATAAGCAAAAATATAGGGTCAACAGTCGATAATATTATTTTTTGACTGGAAAAAAAAGATCAACACTGGAGATATCTTTTTTGATATGTATTGTCCAATAGGTGGTAATTGCAATTGACCATAACAATAAGAACCAGACCTTGTTAGGAGAAGGTAAGGTAGTGAGGGAGTTTGGACGACTACGTTGAATCGACCAACACCCAATATATAGGAGCTGTTTGCCGAGAGCGCAGTCCATTTGATGGGATAAGCAGGTCTCCTTTATACCCAATTTCCCTTCCGATCTGATCTAATTATATGCTGGAGGAAGGTCGGAATCAACGTTATCGGTCAGTGTCCTGTCTTCTGTTGTTTTGTGATGAATATGGCAGAATTGGTTGTTCGGAATATGTCGCAATATCATCTCTATGGCATGTTGTAATATTCCTGATATATACGTTGTTTGCGCATTTTAAAAGTCTGTTTCAGTTTGTACACTCTAGCTGGGATGAACTTATTAAATGGTTCTTCAAATAAAATACGATTAAAATATCATTATTTAACTTACGGAGATGACTTGCAGAGCGTTTTCCCCTCTCATTTCTTTGCATAGTGAAATGATTTGTGCGATACTTGATGTTACTAGTATTTTGTATGATTATTTATTTTGTATAAAATGTATCTGGAATGGCTTTACAATTATTTATTTTGTATAAAATGTATCTGGAATGGCTTTACAATTTCAGACTGTTTTTAATGAAAATGTGCTGATAAATAAAGTAAATATTTAGATTATTTATCGCACAGAATTCATTCATCGATAGATTATGAGTTAAAAATCTTTTTCAGTTTTGGCTATCCACTTTTATATTCTAAAGAAGTTTCCTTTGTGTTCAGTGGTAGGACCAAGTAATGACAGCTTCTAGCGTAAAACTTTGCCTGAACCAAGGTGTTGCTTACGACGTTAACAAATGTTTGATGAGCTTATTAAGATCTCCCATTCGGCTTCATTGGGCATCATCATGACTGTATTATACTGCTAAGGAGAGAGAGAGAGAGAGAGAGAGAGAGAGAGAGAGAGAGAGGACATCACGTTGCAAACAAGGAGGAATCCTTAGAGAGAGAGAGAGAGAGAGATGGGACATCACGTATGTCAACAAGGGAGGAATCCTTGGAGAGAGAGAGAGAGAGAGAGAGAGAGAGAGAGAGAGAGAGAGAGAGAGAGAGAGTGGAACATCACGTATGTAAACAAGGGAGGAATCCATCTAGAGAGAGAGAGAGAGAGTATGAGCGTTGCCGGGCAATAAGGCATAATGGCATCATCTGTTTAGATACCCGTGGTACAAGAGAGGGTCCAGGATTGCTGCTGCCGCTACGTTGTATCATTACGTGATATTGTCTTATGTTGTCTATGCAAGATAATGTCGTATCGTGAGTACATAGCTGCCCAAGTTACTAAATGATATTATGGTACTGGATATTGAAGAAATATATATATATATATATATATATATATATATATATATATATATATATATATATATATATATATATATATATATATATATATATATATATATATATATATATATATATATATATATATATATATATATATATATATATATATATATATATATATATATATATATATATATATATATATATATATATATATATATACATATACATATGTATATATATACACACACACATATATATATATATATATTATATATATATATATATATATATATATATATATATATATATATATATATATATATATATATATATATATATATATATATATATATATATATATATAAATATTGCAGAGTACCACAGGCAGAAAAATGAAATACTCAGTATAGATCCTGACCAACTGGTCAACTTATTTAATTAGAACAACTTCAGGAGAACATCCGTTGTGGTAGAAATGTACATTATTTATGCAAGGGTAACAGAGAACGAACATTCAGACTACTGAAATATTATTAGCACCTGGGAGGAGGAACCCTAATCCCATTTGTGACCTGGGGTGAGTGACCTCATAACATTTTGTTTAAGCAGGTGGGTTCACACCTTTGTAGTTAAGACCAGAGAAGCTACATTCCTCAACATTTATAAATTTTACAGATTTATTTCCAAATAAAAGGTTTAAGCTCATACATTCTTTTAAAAAGTTTTCTAGTCTAAAACTGAATTCTGTTAAATTTCCTTCCAACGAACTTGATAATTACTCAGCAGAGAGTTAATATCGTAAAAAAATTCTTCTTGTGCTGAATTGAAAATAAACAAATCAGTGTGACTTACCAAAAGAAATCTCCTCTTCCATGATAAATACCAAGCAAGAACAAGAGACTGCTGCAAAATGTAAGAAATAGTTGAAGGTGAAATTGCTCTTGTTAGTGACCTTACCTCGTAAAAAGGGTGATGTGTTTTAAATAGACAGAGAAAGGTTACGCAACCTTTCTATTTCCTGGTAGGGAACGTAAAATATCAATAAACAAAATGTATCCAGTGGGCAGATGTATCAGTAAACAAAATGTATCGAGTTGGCAGATGTACCTAATAAACAAAATTTACTTAGTAAAAAAAAATGTGCTGAATGAGCAGATGTTCACAGTACATCAAGTGCGCTCCCAATACACCCAATGTATCCAATGGCCAGTATGTATTCATTAGGCTAAATATATTTAGTTGACACTGCGCTCAAATAGCAAATGTACCCTGTGGGACAAAATACAGAAAACAATACCAAATAACCAAAGTATGCCCATTTGTAATAAGTGTTACATCTTGTCTATTGGGTGCATTTTGCAGATTGGGAAAATTTGTGAACTGGGTACATTTTCTGAGTTGCATGTATTTGATTCACTTGTAACATTTTTTACTCTTGGTTATATTTTCACTATTGGGTATATTGTGTCCACTGATGTATATGATACATTAATTACATATTGTCTACTGCATGTGTCTAGTAAACTGGAAACATTTGCGTATAGTGTTTGTTCTGTTCATGGTTGCATTTTGTTTCATGGGTACATATTGCCCATTGGATGCCTTAGGTATGCTTTGTGATTTTGGTACTTTATGTCTGTTGGGAATATTTTGCCCAGTTGTTATTTGTGGTTCATTGAGTACAGTTTGTCTGTGGGGTTCGTTATTTCCCTTGTATATCCCGCTTGACACAATTGCCAGAAAAATGAAAAGAACTTGAGACTGAGAATTTCAAATAGTGTTTTTATTTGATTAGAAATATCTGTTGATTCATAAGATCCGTAGATCCGAAGCAGTTCCCGATGTATCAGCAGATAACCTAGCGTTTTCTTTTTGACATGTCATGTTACATACCTTAATTATTTTATTTCTTTTATGATTCTGACGTCATGCCTATAGACGGAGGAGTGTGTTTTTTACGGGGGTGTGGGTGGGAACATTTACGTGCAGGAACACAAATGAATTCAGTTCAAAATAGAAATGTGTTCAGCAGATGGATACATATTTCCTAGGTGCTCTAGGAACTGTGCTATCCTTTGAAATGTTGTCAGAGACAGCAGTATAACTGAGTACTGTGGAGAGTTTATAGAGAAAGGAGAGTGGAAGATTAACATCCGGTATGAGAGGTTTAAAAGTAAAGTTAGAAGGTGAATCTTGTATATTGTAGAATTCAGTAATGGTAGAAAGTGTGTATTTCTTTGTGATGGAGAGAGTGAACATTATTAGATCACTGCTAGGAATGTGTTGAAAGACTTCCCAAGCGATGACATCCTTGGTACTGTTAATGATTCAGGAATCATAGACGAGGGCAGGGAGTAACACAGTCTACAGTAGAACTGAATGTTATGAAGGAGTAATCTATTTCTTTAGGCTGTGATATCTACATAATTTTTGGTAACATTTCAAACCGCAGATGTATGGTATGGTATGTATATACATACATACATAACATACATATATATGAGCTATATATATATATATATATATATATATATATATATATATATATATATATATGTGTGTGTGTGTGTGTGTGTGTTGTGTATTGTGTATATACCCACACATAAGCACACACACACACATATATACATATATATATATATATATATATATATATATATATATATATATATATATATATATATATATATATGATATATATATATTAGCCATATGTAATCTAATCTAGTGCCATTTGGAATTCACAAACGATTTGGTATCGGAATAGCAACCGATGTCTGAGTAAGAGACCTTTGAAATCACCATAGCAACTACCTTAGTCACATCAGTGGAAATCTCAGTCCTCTAGGAATTTTCTGCTCTTTTTAACGACGGCTGAAGGCGAACTGATATAAAAAAAAACAAGGATCTGAGAGAGAGAGAGAGAGAGAGAGAGAGAGAGAGAGAGAGAGAGAGAGAGAGTAGTCATAATCCTGAGAATTCGGTCAGGCTATTAATGTACATGTAGGATCGATTGGAGAGAGATGTTCAAAGCCTTGTTTATTAGGAAATGCAAAGTAATTGTCTAAAGTACATCGGTCATAAGAATGCTAAGGTAAAATGTGTTAGTATTCATTGAGTAGCTTGTTAGGCTATTGCGTTTTCAGAACCAAATAAGTAACATTTATTTTTCTTCTCTGTTAGTAGGTTTTTCTAACTTTAGCATATAGGCATTTTACTTTCTGAAACTCTGCTCGTCAGTTTGGTGTTAAATTTGTCATGCATGAATGTATTCACATTTTAAAAAGTATTACGAAGAAAACAGGCAAATATTTCCCGGTAATGCGCTTAGATAAACATTTAACAAGCAAGATGAGAAAAATGTCATAACTTTTTTTTATAGTAATACAGTGCAAGATACATTTTCATCTCGAATGAAGGAGGAAACGCGTAGAGAAGACAAGACCAAATAAAGCAGGGGGATATAAGGATTTAACCTTATGGAATAGGATAACAGCATTTGAAGTTTGTGTCAGAGCGCTAACAGTGGTAAGCAACAGCCCAGTGGATTAGCCATGTTTATTTCTTCTATATATCTGATCTTTCAGTCGCTGCTGCATGTTTTGAAACTCGTGCAGTTGTGGAATGTGTATTAGGGTTGACCCAGACGATCAGTTTTTTTTGGCACGATGCTTTGCGTGTCAGCTTATTATGTTACAAAATATCTGTTTCAGTGTTGTGTAAGAACTTAAGTCTTCATAATAGACACTGAAATATTTGGTAGAAATGATCAGATTTGAGCAAAAATTCTGATCTTTTAGTATTGCCAATAGTTCATTCAGTGATATTTAATGCAAGTATGTGTTTAGTGCTGCCAATAGTTCATTCAATGATATTTAATGCAAGTTTATTGTTTGGGAAAGAGGGTTCTCAAACAGGATTCCCACTGCGTATTTTAAACTAATGGATTGAAAAATGGCTTTATTAATAGCAGAAATCTGTTTGTAAGAGTGAACGATGCAACAGAATTACTAAACATCTAAATCAAGCTTGTTTTCGCGGGAAGGAAAAAAATTAATTTCTTTTTTCATTTAGGTTCATTTTGCTATTTTCGTTTTTTTTTTTTTTTTGTCGGCCGAATTGGTTTTTATTAGGAATTTGCCTAAGGTCAAAGTTACAGATATTAGCGAAGTCCACACTGATGGCGAGGGAAAAAAGTGGAGATCTGGCTTCATTTTCCTTATATATATATATATATATATATATATATATATATATATATATATATATATATATATATATATATACATTGTATATGTGCGTATATATAAATATAGAATTATATATTATATATGTAATATAAATTAGATATATATACATATATATATATATATATATATATATATATATATATATATAATATATATATATATATATATATATATATATATATATATATATATATATATATATGTATATATGTATATATATATAATATGTGTGTGTGTGTGTGTAAAAATAAATCTTCCGTATCGTCATTTTGCCATGATGATTGTATTACACATAAATACTCATAAGTCACTGTTTATAAGGTCAATATGATGGTCTTCGTTCTGCACCTCAAAACCTCTCCGGAAATAACAAGTAATTATGTCCATTACCATAAGATTCATCTGACTTGGTTTTGAAAACTTACTATCGTCCAGATCTAATACTGTAAAATGTATTCTTCATAGATCACGGCAAAATGCTTCATTATTCATTCAGTAGCATCGGATAGGGTTAGAGCATTCACTTTGATCTAGAAAGGTCAGCCGTTGCAATGCAGGTTGTCCAATGAATATTAGAAAGCAAGAGAGACCTTTCGTTTAATTGGCCAACAAGTAGTACACAGTAGTTTTAACGATTCTCAGTGAATGTGCGTATGTAAAATGTATCCAGTAAGACACATCTACATATGCAACAACCACTGGAAATGTTACTTAAGAGTGCACTTGCGTAAAGAAATGGATCCGTCGACTGGAATGTAAGAGCTGGGAGGGATGGCGCCTAGCAGACAGGAAGAGTCGTAGGGCCGTATTTTAACTGAGGCAATGGGATTTAATATCAACAACTTCACAGGGGAAGGATAATTACAAATTTGACAAGGCAAAAACATGCGTAAGAAACAAATTCGTGTCAAGCTCTAAGGTACTCGTAAAAAGTCTCACCGAGTTATGCTTATGTTAAAAATGTTCTGTAAAAACTGCCGAGGATGCTTGGATCTTTGTTTTAGCAATTCGAAATTTTTACAATGAACGTGTTAGTAAATCTAGAGACCCAGTAGATCATGGTTCTCGTTTATAGTACGGGAAAAGTGTTTGTGAATGGGAGGCGATATGAATCATTTCTTCAGAAGAAACACCTAAAAACTATTTCCTCAGGAGAAATAGTTCTTAGGTGTTTATGAAGACATTGTAAAAATTGGTAACCAATTATCATAGTGTTTTATTTTGTGTGTTTCATTAAGGATGACAGTACTTTGCGCTGTGCCTAAGTAATAAGCGCTAATATTGAGGGCAAAAGAATAATGTGTTCGGTTTAATAACAGTTGAAAGCAAATGAAATTTAGAAGTCTTCAAGTAAAATTCTGACACTTTTATTTACCAGTTCTCATACTCTGACATGTGGAATTAGAAACGAGGTATAGAAGTGCTCTGACTACTGTCAGAGGGAAATACTTGACCGGAGTTTGAAAATTAGTAAATAAATATGAATATGCAGCTAAAAACTGTTTCATCTTTAAGTGTGCCTTACACAATTCGAACATGAAGTTTGGGAAATCTAGCAATTTAAACGCCAAGTCAAAGTTGAATTTATATTTTTCAAAAGACCTCCCTTTCATTTAAAACTCCTGAAGATTTTGTTAGACCTTGTAAGACTTCACATCATTTCACAGTGGATTAGAATGATAATCCCATCCTGGTTCTTACGAAAACAAATTAATTCAGGTACAATAGAAAATGGGATTAAGATTTCAAGACAAAGTGAATCAAGGTCGGGAGATGACAGTAAATTAAGAAAACAGTGTTTTTATTGCAAGTATTGATTGAAGGTTTATTCACGAGACAAAATTGATATTTTGAAATAAAGAATAATTTAAAACTTACACACATATATACATATATATATATATATATATATATATATATATATATATATATATATATATATATATTATATATATATATATATATATATATATTATATATACATATATATATATATATATATATATATATATATATATATATATATATATATATATATATATATATATATGTATATATATAGATGAAATGATATATCAGTGAAAAACTGGTAGTAAGATATGGTGAAAGCTTCGAGAGTGCAGATCATAAATAACAGAAAGGAAAAATGTCCCGTGGAGTAAAACATTCAAAGCTGACAACTTCTTTTGTAGCCTGCGCAGCATCCGGATCGGAAAAGCGACAACAACGTTTCCATTGACGGCGAAAGTTTTTTGGGGAAAAACATTTTTTGCTACGTCGTTGCCATCCGATTCTTGTTAGAGAAAAAGTTATTTCTTGATCAAAACAAAACTTTTCTCCTTTCATTACATAGGGATGAATAAATATCGTGAATAGAAAGCCATTTTTCATAACCATTCGCAGCCTAGCTTGCATCTCCCATTTTGTATATCTTCGTCCTGTCAATTTTGAATTTTTCATTTGTCATAGTTCTTTGCTTCTCTGTGAATTTTTTTTACATATAATATATATATATATATATATATATATATATATGTGTGTGTGTGTGTGTATATATATTATACATATACATACGTATTATATATATGCATATATATATGTGTGTACGTTTGTATATGTATATATATCCTTTATTTCTTGTAGCATTTCCTTCCCTGTTTGGCGCCCACGCTTTTATTTTTGTAGACATGATTAATTGTAAGAAAATACTGGTGTGTCTCCAAAAAATTAGTTTTACTTTATAATAAAAGCGTGTCTAAAAAAGTTTATTTTTTATTTTGTTATTGTATTGTAAGTTCTTTGGTTTTAAATAAAGTTTTTTTTATTAAGGACAGAGATGATGTGAACCCTGTATAGTATTATTTAAGTTATACTAAATCGAAATTTATAACTAGGAAGATAGTGTATGTAAGCTGCAAAGTCTCACTGTACGCGTAAAAAATAACTTATATGGCCTATGATTTCATGACCTTTTTCTCCCCGGTGCTAAAGTTTTACGACAGTAAAAAAAGTTTTGTGGTGTTGGAAAAACCAGAGAATTTATTTTAGAGTTTAACTGAATCCATGAGGAAGAAAATAGGCTGCTTTCCCTTTCACTGGCTAAAAATTGCCTCCACATATTTTCATTAAGTCATGGTTTGGGGACATTTTCCTCAATAAATAGCGACATTTTTAGGGAAATAGTGTTTATTATTCTCAACCCTGCCCACTCCGGAAAAATTAATGGAAAAAATATTTACTCAAAAATGTAGGTCGTTTTACGAATAAAGAGGATTTACAAGTATGGTTTAACGGTAATTATCCGGAAGACTGTGGAGTAAAGTAATTATTAAAAATCATATTATCTCTCTCCTCTTCTTTCTTTCTTCTTCGTCTTCGTTTCATATTTTTCTCGGAAGTTTGCTTTGAAGAAAAGGTGAACTAAAAGTGATTAAAATATTAAACATAAAAGGGAATATTTACGACTACCCGTCCTCTTCTTAGAGAAGGAAGAAAATTGAAAAAAATACGTAACTTAACTGTAACTGGCTTTTATCATCGATCTTTAACATTCTCTCCATGAATACCTACGGAGCAATTTGTCTGAGAACGTTTGCTAAAAATATTCAGTTAGCATTTATCTTTTTCCGGGAATATTTCGAAAGGACAGTATAAAAGAGCCTTGTAATTAATTCAGCGTCCGTTTAAAAAAAAAAAAAAGTTAATTGCTATAAAAAAGCGAAGGAAGAATGAAACCAAGACTTCATGAAGGAAAGCTGTCAAGAAAAAGTTATTAGAGAAAGATATTACATGTTAACGGCGACAAACAACTTGAGAAAAAAGGCTAAAATATAATTCTGTCTTGTAATTATTTTTTAATAT
>NC_089793.1:33056951-33066951 GCF_040412425.1 Macrobrachium rosenbergii | reverse complement strand
TTTGTAAAATCGACTTATAATCCTTGATAGTAAACAAAGGTCTAAAATATTTTTAAAAGTAAGCATCCGCCCTCAAAGTTCCTGTGTACCAAGTATCATTACAATCAGAGATAAATTAAAAGCTGGCCTTTCAATTGACACGTACCCTTGAAAAATAAATGTCAAAAAATTTGTGGGAAAATGCTCACCAACCCTTAAGGTATCAAGTTAGATGAAAATTAGAGAAAAATTAAAGACTGGCCTTTAGAACGATGTGAGCTCTTGAAAAATATGTCGAGGCCAAAAATAGCTATACTATACCTCTGACATATAAGGCCGAGTTGTGGAGACCAAAGACCACTCCTTTATTCAGGTCCTACTCAATTAATCCTAACCCCCTTCTTCCTGTAAAGTGAATTGTCCAGGATATCTTGGAAGATTATTTTTTACAAAAGATAACGACGATAGTAATTATGTGAAAGGTTTCGGAAACCATAACGATAGTTATGGGAGTCTTTGTGGCGGATAGTAATTGTTAAGATAATGATTCAGTTGTTGACTTTTGCCGCTGGGATATTATTGTGTTGTCAGCGTTTTTTTTTTTTTTTTTTTGTCATGATAGCAATTTTTTTGTTTGTTTGAGGATAAAAACTAAGATCATTATGATATTGTTATTGGGATTGTATGCCATATAGAATTGTTGGTAATGGTGACTGTAAACCATATGATGATAATAACAGCTAAGAAAGTAATTTAAAATTCTTATGAACGTTGAAATTTCAAGCAATTGCCAAGAATATGTGGATATTGGTGACCATAGTCGCAGTGATGATGAATGATTATTCTTTCAGATGGTTTTGATTGTAGAACTGAGGTTCATTTTTAATAATCCCTTCAGTATAATAGTATTATGATTTCACTGTAGTTTTCATTTTAAATGATGATTGTATTACATTACCAATTTCTACCTTGTGGATATTGGAAATCTTTGTAACCTGAACCGGCCAAATACTGCTGGCTTGAAAAGTCTCACTATGCATTATTTCATGCATATGTCAAAAAGATGGACACTGCAGAAAAAGATCGGAAATAACAAAGGTACGAAGAAAGCAATCCAGTAAAAACGAACTGTGCTGTTTATTTATGAATTTTACAACACTACACATTTCTTTGAATACAAAAATTGCCACATTTCTTCATGCATGTTTTTAGTATAACAGAGCAGTCGGAAAAAATAAAAACGTGAAGTATCACATTCACCCAGAGTACATTGAGAACTGTATGCATTTCTGTGCGTTCTGAAAAAAAAATCACATTTTAGCTTCTTGTCCCTAAAAGGAGTAACATGATGGGGACATGAACGTTTGTAGAAGTGATAGTGAGCTTGAAAACAAAAATACAGCAAAGGGGAACACACGCTAGATGTAAAGGTAGATAAATGAATACGTGATGCAAAGGAAATAAAAAAATATACAAAAAAAAATATACAAACAAAAACAATAAACTGGTCGTGGAATACAGGAAGGTAAAAGCTGCAGGAACGGAAGGAGAACTGATAAAAGAGAAATGAAAGAAAATAGAGAAATGAAGAATTGGCCGGATTGTGTAAGAGCAAGAGAGGAAAATAAGTAGAGAGGACTGAAAAGTAATTAATTTGTAGGAATAGAGTAATGTAAATGTAAGCGAAAGAAAATAGGGAATAGTGGAAATAAGATGAGATACTGATAACTGAAGTCAGAATCATGAATAGGACCCATGAAACGAAAGATCTGGAAGAAAAAATGGGCATTTAAGATATCCAAGGAGAAACAGCGATAAAATTGCGAAAGGGTTGGAGTCTGAAATAAAAGAATAAAAGGAATTTGAAGATAGTGGAAGGCAAAAGAGCAAACATCGAAACGAAAGAATTTGTAATGAACACATAAAAGAGTAGATAAAGAAAATGATTTCAACTGGAAGAAAAGTAAGGGAAAAAGAGGGCATGTAAAAGATGTGCTCGAAAAATAAAAGATAAATATATATTACCTAAACAAAAAGGAAATTAAGAAAGGAATAGCAAATACAAGAACAAAAAATTCAAAGGTTAAGGATTAGAGAAGGTGAAAAAAAGCAACAAATAAAGAAATAAGAATAAACAAAACAAAAGAGGATATGAGAAGATAAATTACTACAGATTAAATGATCAAGAAATGAAAGGATGTAGAAAAGCAAAGGGTGAGAAAAATAAAGAAGTAGGAGAGGAGAGGAGAAGATGTAAAACTGTAAAGCAAAAGAAAGTTAATTAAGGAATATGCGAAGTACAAAAGAGTAAGAGATGAACGAAAGTAAAGGAGGAAATAAAAAAAAAACCAGTGAATGTGTCATACGCTAAAGTTAAGGAACAAAAAACAAATGATTTGCGATACACGATAGTTGCAATAGGTTTAAAGAAAAACAGCGGGTAACAAAATTAAGATGCAAGAGTGTAAACGAGAAATAAGTAAAAAATGCGCCGAAGTTTCGGCGCACCGAGTTTTATGTACAGCGTATAGCCTATCGCTGCATGGTGAAAACTCAACCACGGCCTATGAAAACACCTCAGCTGCGCCCATGAAACTTTCAGCCACGGCCCGGTGGTGGCTTGAGTTGTTGGCACCTGATAGCGGTGCCACGCGCACGATCATGACAAACTTTAACCTAAATAAAACAAAAAATTTATGAGCAGAGAGGCTGCAATTTGGCATGTGTGATGATTGAGGGCGGATGATCGCCATACCAATTTGGCAGGCCCTCTAGTCTTAGTAGTTTTTAAGACTATGGCGGACAGAAAGTGCGCAGACGACAGCCAAATACCCATCTCAAAAGAAGCTTTTACAGAAAACTAAAAAGATTGATAGAACGAAGTATGGTGGTACTAAAAACAAGAAAGAATGTAAATATGTTAATGAATTCATTTTTGTTTTCATCACCCTCAAGAAACAGCGATGGGAATGCATTACCTTTCACTATCCACCTCCCGTTCCTTCGTCAACAATCTCCACCACCCTCCACTCCCAACTCCCCACCACGACCTCCCCAGCCACCTCCCCCACCACAACACCATTCATAACGCAGCTCCAGATTCGTGTCCGACAATTCCTCCGCCACTGCTAATGGACCTTTAATGATATTCTGATTATTGATGGCATCGATTTCCGATGATCAACCCCTGATTATAGATTTGCAGTTTCACTGACACACAAAGACTTAATTTATGAGCTCGTTTTATATAAGCGCGTTGTATGGACTCCTCTGAAAGGAATCTCTCTCTCTCTCATTTTCATCATCATCTTTGATAAGGTCATGTATAGTGTGTTTCTGCTGCTTCCAGAGAAAGATGACAAAAGGATAAAAATACGTATCTTTGGTAATATGCAGATATCTTTGTTGAAGTAGATTCATTAAATCGTTAAATAAGACTCTTTTAGCAGATACCAAGTCCACATCGTTTTACAGAAATATATATGAAGCAGAGACGTGCATAGTTTCAAATAACTTGGTTTGTCTTTTTATTATTTTACATTTCTTGCGATATACTATGTGGACTGGTACGCCACTTCATTAAGAATTTAACAGCGAAATACCTCTTAATATTCATGAATACGCCGTCTTTAATCTTGCAGACCCACGCGTATGTACATATCTCACAGCTACCGTCTTTTGTGGAGCAAAGCCGATGTACACCTATTCTTTTCATTTATTTGTTAACGATTTCTTCCTTTAAAGGTCACACTTCTCTTCCTTTTGTGTGTCTAAGTGACTTCGATTGCGACAAAGACTAACCTAAATCACTGTCATACTTATTTACTGACATATATTACAACTGACACAATAAGATGGTGATTTTATTCGAATTCGGGTTCATTTCCTCTAATGGCAGGCAGAGTTCTCTACAGTAGAATTATCTCTTTTTCCCTACAGTGACGTTTGGTATCATTGTATGTTTAGTGAATATATCATAAGGTGTATGTTATTCATGAGAAAATATTCAACAATCATTTTCTCAATTGACAGTCAGTTATACTTTAGAGGAATTAGGAATGCCTGATTATGAGTAAATCCAGATAATAGTACCTAGAAATCCAGCTGTAAATAGGATTATTATGGAAGATTCAGATTTATTTTCTAGAAAATTGCTTCATTATCAGTAATTAGTTTCCTCTGAACATAACAGATTTAGAGCTGAAGGGGATGAATGTGGAAGTGTCAGTTAAATTCTTTTAATAGGAAGGTATATATTGGCTTTATACTCTACAAATAAACATGGCAAAGACTAAGGCTTAAAGTGCTTCAGAATGTAATTATACTCCTACTTCGGCTTCTGCTATCCTCTTCCTGTCCCTCAGGAAATTAGCTGTTTGCATCCTACAGCGTTTATCCCTTCGTATGTAGGCCCAGTCGGGCCTTGTGAAGGCTATGGGATGCCATCCCATGTCTCTCCACCAATAAATGAACAGCGGAAGCCTTCCATAGAATATCATCACTGTGAAAACCATGTTAAGAGATAAGTACTTTTATTGTAAGTTTGTTCTTAGATTTTTAGCTGGAATAACTTTATTTGACATATACAAGTATGAAAACGTCATGAGATGAAGCTTATCAGAGGTAGTGGGTAATTGATACGCAAATGTATGGTATTGTGTCAGTGATGCTTTTTTTTAGGCTAGCGTGTATTTTAATCCGTACAGGGAAATTCGAATTTGTAACATAATTAAATGACTGATGCCATATGAAACATTTGGGCAACGTATTGTATTTTAAAATAACTTGTGTCGTTTCATTCCACGAAAGTATATAAACTTGGAGTAATGTCAACAGATCATGTACCGGAAGTCATAAAATCGATGCAGATCTGTAAGGTATTCCTCTGTCTGTATTTGGAATATATATGATGAGAACATTAAAACAACAACATTTGTAATGTATTTATGACGAGAAGTTATATAACAACAAAAAATGTTAAAAATGGAAGGGAGATAAATACACGTAGGAAAAAAAATCTGATAATGCCGATGAATCCGAGAAAAAAAAGAATGAATAAAACAGAGGACTCAATTTTTTTTTTTTACCGAAATGAGCAATTGAAAATCGATAGGCAAAGTCGCTATCTCGGAATTGGACTAAACCCGAACATCCCCGGGGGGCCAATCATCGCAAATAGCGTCACCGTATTATGTATCCGTGATTGATCCCAATTCCATTTCGAGTGACTTCCGGAGCCCGCTCTCTCTCTCTCTCTCTCTCTCTCTCGTAATGATGTCCTTTACTTTTATTTGAATAAACGCCTTTTAATCTTTATTCCATGAATGATTTTAGAATACAGTAGTTTCTCTCTCTCTCTCTCTCTCTCTCTCTCACGTAATGATATCCTATACTCTTATTTGAATAATCTCCTTTTATTCTTTATTCCATGAATGATTTTAGAATACAGTAGTCTCTCTCTCTCTCTCTCTCTCTCTCTCTCTCTCTCTCTCTCTCTCTCTCTCTCTCTCTCATTAGTTCACACTATTTGATTGATCCAAAATCTGCTCCATGACTAATGAACAGGATTCCCTCTTTCTTCTTCTTCTCTCTCTCTTTCCATGCGTTCTTTTCCATCAGCTTGTCATCTTTTTATCTCTCCCCTGAAATAATATTTTCACACATTAGTGTCCTGCCTCTTCCTATCACTGTTTCTCCTGAGCAGTGAGCCAATTGCAGGGCTAAAGTGGCCCTCGCTTGGGATCACCGGGTGAGAAAGAAGAGCACAGAGAGAGAGAGAGAGAGAGAGAGAGAGAGAGAGAGAGAGAGAGAGGCCATCGACTTCCGAAGAGCAATGCAATATGGTGAAGAAATAATAGACTAAAAATCAGAGAGAGAGAGAGGAGCCATGGACTTGCGAAGAGTAATGCAATATTATGTTGACAGAATAATAAACTAAAAATCAGAGAGAGAGAGAGAGAGAGAGAGAGAGAGAGAGAGAGAGGTGATGGACTTCGGAATAGCATTGCAATACGGTGAAGGAATAATAGGCTAAGAAATCAGAGAGAGAGAGAGAGAGAGAGAGAGAGAGAGACTTCGGAATAGCAATGCAATATGGTGAAGGAATAATAGGCTAAGAAATCAGAGAGAGAGCAAGACCTGGAATGGCAATGCAATATGGTGAAGGAATAATGGGCTAAGAAAGAGAGAGAGAGAGAGAGAGAGAGAGAGAGATCATGGACTTTGGAAGAACAATGCAATATGGCGAAGGAATAATGGCTAAAATCAGAGAGAGAGAGAGAGAAGTGGGAAGGGGGGGTGAGTTATTTTTAGGTGTGGTGTCAGAATAGGGTGGCTTAGGGGGGAAGGCGGGAGAAGGGATTCCAGGGATATGGGAATGGAAAACGAGAAGGAAGAGAAAGTGAGGAGAAAGAGAAAGAGAACAGAAAAAACGGAGATCTATGTGTTTTAGGGGAAAAAGGGGCAGAGAGAGAGAGAGAGAGAGAGAGGGAGAGAGGGAGGGAGGAGAGAGAGAGAGAGAGAGAGAGAGAGAGAGAGAGAGAGAGAGAGAGAGAGTTGATCAGAGAGGGATTGTATAGATAAAAGAGAGTGAGTGAGCGGCTTTGGGGCGAGAGACAACGTGGCTGGGATGTCATGGTCCCAGGGAGGAGGGCCGGGTGGGAGGTGTGCGAGGTGATAAGAATAAAATGGGAGATTTGGAGAAATCTAGAGTAAAGAGTATAAAAAAAAGCGCACGGGATGGAATGGGAACGCATGGCGATTGGAATTCAAATGAAGTAAAAGGTTTTGAATTCCATCCGAAATCAGTGGAAATTTGCTGGGTGTCGAACAGGGACAAACTGTGAGACATTCAGAGTGACAAATAGCAGATATAATTCTGATATAAACTGGCTTACAGGGACAGATAGCGAACTCATTGATAATGAAATTGATAGATGATTAATTTTGAACAAATATTGAGTTGAATAAATACGTTAATTATTTTAGCTAAGTTGATAAATAAAGTAATATGGTATTGAATACACTGAAAGGAAGGGATCATATAAATAAAATGAGAATTCTTGTTTGATCACTGTTCAGTTTTCCAAAACGTTATTCTTGAACACCATAAATACTACCTTACATTAGAAATAGCTGTCTACATTTATACATATCATATATGATTATTTCCTAATTTTTTTAGAAGAGTCTTTCATCTCACCTCAAGAATTAATATTCTTTTTTCCTCAACATCTTTCATATCAGTTTTCACGTGACGTATCTCATGGGAAATTAAGTTGAAATCTTACTTCTAGATTAGATATTGTGCGATTCCGATGTAATTATAAGTCTCCCGTCTCTCATTTGAAGAAAAGTTCAAGAGAATTTCTGTTAAATATATCAATTTATTTGATTAATGTATATATATCCTTTATTCCCTCATCAATTTTTCCAATTTATAGATCTGGGTATCTATCTTTAATTTTACCTGTATGTCTGTTTAACAAATTCCATCATTATCTCTGTTAATCTATTCTCTTATTCACTCTTCCATTTCGAATAAGTATCCATTTTTTTCACTTGCGGTGTTGGGTTGTTATAAAAAAAGGCCTGTTGCATTAAAAATCAACATTATTGTTGTAGCAGAGTTGCTTTAATTACTTAAGATTTCCGTGTAAATGAAAAGGACTATTTGACAGTTCACCAGCTGGGAAACAATATAAAAGTAAAAATGATTCTTTGATTAATTATGGCACTCTAATTCGTGCCATATGTTTTATTTCCTTATGAATTGTGATGACACTACACATCCTGATTTTTACTTCTATTGAACTTAACCTATTTTCCAATTTTTTTCGAACAGGAAAAGAACAAATGAAAAAATTGTAAAAAGTCTTCGTTTTTAGATATTCAAAAAATAGAACGAAGAAAAAGGTAAAATGGAGAATTGGAAATGATAAGGAATCAAAGGAAGAGAATAGAGATTAGGAAGAGGAACAGAATAAAAGAAAGGATATTATTGAAGGAAAATGATACTGAAACGATGAATTCCCATCTCGAGCCAATATCGATGAATATTACTTTTGAAAATAGATTGCTAGTAATGTTTGTAAATATTTTTATTGGTGAGTCTTATTTTAACTTTAATCGATCATTTTTATCGTCATTTTTTTCTTTTGTGTAAAGCAGTGAGAGGAGGAGGAGGGGAGATGTTTATCACGATAAATAAATATGTTGCAGTCAGATTCTCGTAGAAACATAGAAACATTAATTGTATTGAGCAGTTACACTCACTATCATCAATGTTGTGTATAAAGCCTTTGAATTTTACATTTCGTCATAAGCATCGCCATGACTTTATTCGTGCTATCGTATTTTATATTTTATAGTAATTATGTGCCATCCATTTATACTTTAAACCTAAACTAGTACACATCCGGACAAATGCATGAATGTTGGAATTTTTTTATACTCGGGGAATTACATAAAACATACATTGGCGTCATCAGGTGTCGATAAAATAACTTGTAAGTTTATCATATTTTTTTTTTTACAAAATATCTGCACAAAATATATCGTGGTGAGTGTACAGTCATTAGAGACGATTATTTTCCCTAAGATTATTAGCAGTTCCTTATTTACATAGCTGCCAATTGATGCTGAATATGCACTCATCTTATATGTTTGTACTCACATTGATATTTGCAATATTCATCATACAAATGACAACTTACTACTTTCATGACATTTATTTCTGACGGCCTGTTAAGAGTCTCATAATTAAAAAAATTACGTTATGTCTCTACATTCTTTATAATAAAATCGAGAGAAACATTTGACATGCTTGGTGTATTTATAAAAAAATATTTTTCCCAAGTCCACCGTTATCTTTTCTAAATGATATTTGAATTTTATAAATATTTTCCTTTAAATGTTCGATGTTTCACATGCAGTGCTAAATGCTCCGTATTTAAGAAAATATTAACTTATTCGAAATTCTTCATAAAAGCCGAAATAACATGTAACATATATGTGAATTCTTATTTTAAATTATATTCTAAATTTAAAGCGATTTCCTTTCTGTTACTAGATATTCTTTATTGTGCATTCTTAAGTAATATTCGGTATCAGTGAAGAATTCCATTTGATTAACGTAATTCCTCTTCCATTTCTAAATAATCAACGTTTACCAAAATATAAAATTTCCTGTTATTTCTTAAGCATTTAGAGAAACGTACAGCAATGAAAAATACTCTTCATCATATTTTTGAATATCTGGTAAGCATAAATGCTTTTGATACGTGATTCGATACTTACCACACATATTTCATGCGTTTATTCTTATTTTCGTATTTACAAATTTTTTAAACTTAAATGTATTTTTCTGAAACTCTTAATATTCGTGTTATGATATTCGACATTATCTGAATATTTTCATTCATTTATTTGAAATTTGTCATAAATGTCTGCATAATATTTGACAGTGAAGAATATTCTTCATGAAGTTGTTCAGTGTTCGACATTTATAAATGTTCCTAATTGGTGATTCGATATTCTTCATGCATATGTTCCTATTTCGCCCATTAACCCACTCGAAAGTTATATTTTTCATTTTGGTAAAAAATTTATGCGGCCATACCGAACCCTTTGATGATTGATCGTAATAATTAATTGACGTTGTGGATTCATCATGGGCACATCGATTATCTGATTACATGTATAAAAAATATATTTTTAAAAATATGAAGGGACCTGCATCGGTGCCATTAGTATGAAACTGAGTCCCATGAATAATTTTCTTCTTTCATTTGTTTTTGTTTGTTTTGTTACGTTCGTGAATTGTAAGTCTTCGAATATCGGGCGCAATTTCTATTATTCTCTATTATTGTAGTCGTTATTATTAATGATGTTATTTAATACTGTATGATGTTACTACTGCTACTACTGCATCAAAGGAGCTACAGATTAAACAGTTGTTAAGATAAAAAGCATTTATCAAATTCCAGGTTAATTTCTATTGAGGATACAAAAATATAAGAAC
>NC_089793.1:33036951-33046951 GCF_040412425.1 Macrobrachium rosenbergii | reverse complement strand
TGCGAATGGAGATGGTTGGCAAAGAGACATACGTCTTCTGCAAGGAAGACTTCACTGAACGTACCTTGAGTGCGAAGACATTTTTATATTTAATCTTTTGCAAGATTGTAACTACGTTACTGTTGTTAAAATGGAATTGCAATGCTGACAAATATGGGAGATGGAGCTAGATAGTAGCTAGAGTTATCTGAATAGAAACACAGCGGAAGACTTATAATTGTTGTTATGTTTAAAAGAGATAGAAACAAATTTGACCCTGCAATGAAAATTTTCGATAACTTTATAAACTATCAGAAGAGTGAAATTTCAACCTTTGCATTAAATTTCAGTAATTTATAATGATGTAGGTTTTGTTGTTATTGAGTGAATAACAGTCTTAATTTGGTTTGCTTTTGTTGATGAGATATGAAAATAAGGCTGAAACATTTACCTGGAAGCTGATGAAATGATTTGATACTGAATTTTAACAGATGCAGTAAGTACAGTAGCCTGTCAGATCATATTATCAGTGACATCAAAGTTAGACACAAGTAAACTAAGTTACTTTTATTTGACAAACAGCCGCATTTCTCCCTTCTGTAATTATTCGCTTTTTTGCGCATGCATTTACAGATTTTTTATTTTATATTTTATAGTCAGTCGTTTACTGGCACTTATCGCCAGATCATAAGCCCAGCTTGCCATAGCAATTATGAATGTCTCGCATCATCGAAGGAACTTTTTAAAGTATCCTTTGCTCTGTAATTCGAACAGAAACTAAACTATTCTAGTTTCCTGTCGACTGATTCCTTCAAGGAAAACGAGATAACTTTGGAGAAACATCTTTGTTATAAGACAGCTGTAAGCGGTGCGACATTAGTCTTTCATTCAAAGAAGGGAACCACTGAGTTACGAGTAAGAAGAAAGAAAGAAAGGTTTGTTCCGGCCAAATAAGGAATAAGGATAAGTAATGTGATTGTGTTTACCATGGTATCATGGTTCATATGTAAGCCTGTTTATAGGTATCAGTGCTATTTAAAAAATGGTGCTTTGACTAGATGATAATGAAATAGGCAATTTTTACATGTAAAATCCACTTCTTTTATATTATTGTCAATTGTAGGCTGGTAGTTGTTAATTCATGTAGACATTTGGGAGTAATTGTAGCAAGTGATAGTTGGATGATATAAGAGGTAGATTTTCTAGCAGGTAAAGCAAAAAAGGTAATAGGATCTCAGCAAAGGCTTCAGAAAAAAAAGTATAAGTTGACATGTATTGAGGGATTTTTGAGGAAACTTTTCATTATGGAATTTGAACGGTGGATGTTGATTGAATGTGAATGAGGGAAAACAGATTTTCAGTTGAAGCGATTGCTCAGTATAGATAGTATACGGGTTGCTGATCGCCCCTTTATGTAGATATAAAATGATGTGATGAAAAGGAGGGCATAGATAAAAAGAATTTTGTCTTGTGATGAGATGGAGGGCGGTATGCTGATGTAAAAAGCGAATTACAGAAAAGCTCTGAGAGAAAGAAAAGGAAGAAGACTTAAAATGTGCGTGTCTGTGTATGGGTGTTTCGTTCTGATTCTTTTTATGCCTTAGCTTCAGTCACTTTTTGCCTCAGTCTTCAAGCCGAGATGCAACGGTAACTGATATTATGAGAATCAGAGAGTATTTTGACCACTTGAAGTAATTATGATTATTGTTTGCTCGTTTCTTATCAGCAGAATCGATACACTCCATATATAACGAATTTCAATTCTCATGTCAAGCCGAGCTGCATCGTGAACGATATTACACTTCTGGCGCAGAAATTTGTTTACTTTGCCGCTTGATTCTGCGCCGTCCACCACTAGGATAATAAAGTTGTGGTGTTTCTCACTTACCCTCTCACGTTCTTGTTATGACATTAAAGATGGAGCGGTGGTGTCTCTTTTACATCGTCTCTCTCCTGTGAAGTACTGTTTCCACGACTCCATCTCAGTTTAACATGATGTAGGAGAATGAAATTAGAGACTGTCATGCGGTCTCTCTCTCTCTCTCTCTCTTCTCTCTCTCTCTCTCTCTCTCTCACTGTAACATGTGGATGGTAAGTCTATTAAGGCTCCCCTGAAATTATTAAAGGAACTTATAGTTTCCCTTATTCCTGCAGTAAGTATATTACTTGGTAAGGCTGCTCCTCCAAAACTAAGAAAAAAACATATTTTGCATTTCAGACGTCTCTCATGTATGTCAGGTTGTAGAAGCATAGTAATTTCATTTTTGGCCAAAAAATTACCATGGTTCATGTAAAGAATTACGATGATATTTTCTAAACATAAAATAGCAATGGGTATTCAAGCGGAAAATTGCGTTAGAATTTCCTGCAAAAAGTTGAGACGTGTATGTTCTTTTCAGAAATTATGGGTGATATTTTTACAGAAATATTAGTTTGCCAACTAATATTCTATGCTATTTTAATCCGTTTTATCACCTCAGAATTTGTGGTAGTTTTTTAATAGCTTCTTCCTTATAGAAAATCAGGAAAGTTGTTATTCACAAAACATATTTCATCAAGCAGAATATCTATTCACATTCTAAGCATCTCAACTAGTGATTAATAGGTAATGATTTCCTTCACCCTGGTTAAGGGAGCAAGGTTCAACAACGCCACTCGGTAGACATCATACAACACTTGAAGTGAGGTATGTCTGCTATAAGTATAATAGGACAGTTCAATCCGAGAACTATTTATAGTGGACGTGAAGTGATATATGATTATTTTCAATGCAATGTAATTTTAATCATTTATTTCAGTGACTTGTGACGAAAAATGTACAAATAGAGTTAGCTTTTTACGGATGTCCTTACATCCACATCACTTTCTTCGAATACATTAAATGCTTAATTGTATACAAAATAATCTGTTTTTCATGACTGCAGGAACTCAAACATTTTTTTGAGTGGATGTTTTCAGTGGGATTAATTTTCTTGATTGAACAGCGTTCCATCTTGCTTAATCACTTATATAAGTATCTGCGTCTTTCTGTAACGGCTTTGTCCAGTACGGCAACCGACCTCCCAAGTATCAGAGTTGATACAACACATCTCTCTCTCTCTCTCTCTCTCTCTCTCTCTTCTAATTATCTTGAGATATTCGGGATACACGGCATTATTATTATTAGTATTATTATTATTTGCCTTTCATAGTCTATAGAGTATAGAGGGTCTGGGTTACATCCTGCTTCTTAGGTGTCCATCGCTTGTCTTCTTAAACATTTCTTTGCTTAGAACAGGAAGAAGATACTTACAGCTCTTCAAATGAAGGATGTTTGGACTTCAGATAATTTTTATTTTAATCCGGAAAGCGATCACATGATACCCTAGTTACAAGGTTCGAAGAACATCTCCCTTTGGGAATGTAGGCGTTATCAATTGCATATTGCCCTTTATTAGACTGAAAACTATGTAAATGTTTAGATTTATAATGAATAATTTTTCGAGAAGTTTTAGTGCTGTGACATATAAAGACAAAGGGAATGGTAATATTCCTTGAAACCGAAGTCTTGATATAGCGCAGCTGTTAATTTTGTATACAGTAAAGAAAAAATCAGATATGGTATAACTCTAATTGTCATTCGTCTGAAACGTCTGAAAGTGAAGAGCATATGATGAATATAAAGTAAAATCGTTATAATGATTTCGCCAACTTATTCATTCCAGTGGAAAACGGATGTATTTTATGAGTCTTTTTTCAATAGATCCGAGAAAATCGCTGACTTGAGGCTCAATTATTTTATACGTTTTTTTTTGTAAAAAGACGTAAAGGCCTCTCGCAACAAAGGGATAAAGCTTCTCTCTCTCTCTCTCTCTCTCTCTCTCTCTCTCTCTCTCTCTCTCTCTCGGTAATACTGTAAAAGAAAGTTGAGACTGGGCAGGCCCGACACTCTTCATTCAAAACTTTTCCCTTAGAAGAAATGGCAAAGACCATATCTTGAATTTAGTTAGTGAGTTTTTCCCTAAAGTTGTTCAGAATAACCTGAAGGGCAAGATGTTTATAAAAATATCTTATATTTTATTTTGAAATATATTAATTCAATTTTTCATGAGCATATGCTTGCATATGTTTTTGTTTTCACTTTTTTTTTTTTTTGTTGAGTTACCAACACTTAATATCGATAGTACAGTAAGTACCACGACTCTACCTAAAGCAGAATTTTGAAGCTCTCAGCAAAAACAGTTCACAAATGATGCCTTGATTTTTGTTGCGTTTCCACCCTGCTACACAATTTAGAATTCCTGGGACATGTGACAAAAAAAAAAATTTTTTTTTTGAGTCCCTAAAATTATTTACTTCCCGCTGAAATATTTGGATTTCTTGATTTTCGCTCGGAATGGAGATATTTTCCGTATGATAAAGAGGCTTCGATGATTTTTTTTTTTTTTTTTCTTTTGAGAGAGAGAGATATTATCTATCTTTTTGTAGCTTCTGAGCACTTGTTTACGTTCGTGTTTTTAAAAACTAAAGATAATGAATTTATCAACTGGTGCTTTAGAAATGCATCCTAATTTGAAGGATGTAACATCTATTTTTTATCATTTTTCTGTTACGCTCACTCTAGTCTTCTTCCAGAATTTAATGCATTAGATAAATAGGCAACAAAAGGGAAGGATTAAGGAAGAAATATTGTGACATAAAGAAGAGTAAATGTTCTTCTATTGTGTATCGACGTTTAATATTCTTGCTCTTGTCACGATTGTAAAAGGAAATATTTCAACGAGTTTATGCTCGTAATATTCTCTCTTGCTCTCTGGCTTTGTGGATATGAGCCATATATATGTCGCATATTAGATGAATCCGCCCCTAAGCCTCGCATAAACATATCCTATTCATGGAACAATGGTGGAAACAAGCCCAAACAAAGAAAGAAAGACGACAAAATGGTTGGAGGGGGGGAAAAAACCCTTCCCAAAACAACATTCATATTCACACGGCTCAACGTCGAAATTAATCGAAATATTCCCGTGGACTTTCGCGACTCGAGTACCGGCCGGGGATGGAACATAATCAAGGTAATAAAAGGGGGCATAAAGCCGAAACTGGCAGCCGTATGGCCGCATTTGCCTCGCGATGGGGGACGTGCAACTCCTCCTATAAACTCCAGCCCACGGGAGGTCATGACCTCACCCTGTTCCTACCCCTGGCCCTGGCCCCTCTTCCAAGTTTTCCTTTCCAACGACCACGTTTTTTTTTTTCCGTCCCTCATTGAAACTCTTAGGCTTAACTTTTTCGAACGAAATGAAATAGTATGAAGAAGTGCTGTATTCTGTGTGTTCTACCTATGGAAGAGCTTATTCAAATCTTGGGAACATGTAAAGACGGATTTATTTGATGCGTCTTTTTGTTTATTTTACCCATGCAAATATAGTAAGGCGCTGTGGCGTCTATAATTCTTGGTAAAAAAAAAAAAAAAAAAAAAAAAAAAGCTTTTTCAATGTCAAGAGAGTAAGTCTTTCTTGTTCCTCCTTAAACATGATTGTTTTTGTCTTAAAGCAACACCACTCTGTGTATAGTAATTAACTATGCTATCGTGCTATAAAATGATACCAAGAAGCCTTCACGAATGTGGGATTAATCGATTCCAATGATACAGTAGACCTTCGTGAGCTTTATGAAACGGTAACCATAGCATAACTTGATGTTAAGGATCTCCTTAGTCAAGTTACTAGGAGGTACCCTGACTCCTTTCAGTTGTTTTGGATACCAAAATCTCTGGGTTGAGCAGCAGCCCTAAGGCTCCAGAATTGTAACAGAAGAGAGATTAGAATGTCCTGGCATGGTGCGAAAGAAACTTAGAACCTTTGGATCGTTTCCCCTTGTGACTATTGGAAATCCTTAGGTCTAATGATTTAAAACCATATTGAGTCGCCCAGTCTTCAGACTGTGGCCTTAATAGTTTCCTACGATTTCACCCCTTAGAAATACAGTATATGCCTGAAAAATGTGCAATTAAAGGAACCTGTTATCCTGTTCTCAACCATCTGCAGTCAATGGAATTCTTATAACTATGTGCTTCAGTAAATTGTTCTCAAAGAGAGTTTACGAATTTCGTTCATCTACGCCCGGAGAGTAAAGAAAATCTAAATGCTGCGATTCTTAATACTTTAATCAAGAGTAGCCTTACAGCCTTATACCTCAACATTTTGTGATCAAGAGGAGCCGTAAAACTGCGTTCTAACATAGAATGGCACCTTGAGATTTTGTGCTGTGACACCTTTTGAATACAGTGAACCATACATAATTGTGGCCAACCCTTTTAGGTTAAAGAGAAACCTTAATAACCTGGGTCCCTTTTGTGATCAGAGGGAACCGTATAACCAAAAATTTCATGACTAACTCAGCCATAAGGACATATGACCTCAGTGCTTTGTTATGAACCCAATACACCTCAGGATCAGTAGGACTCATTAGATAGTACTTAAAAACCATGTACTCAAATAAATCCCAACAACTTTGTGCCTTGGCACCTTGTAATGAAAGGGAACCCAGAGACTTTTTTCTATAAGACCTTGTGACCGGAAAACAACCCAGGACTCAAAAGACATTTTATAACATACGTTTAGGCAGCCTAAAGATTAGTGTACTTAAGACCTTGTGTTACACAGAACTCTTATAATCGAAGGTCCCGTTTGTATGACCTTAGCACTTCAGAGTGAATGAAATCTCAAGGTCATATTCCCCTGTAATTGAGCTGATCTACGAGACTTGCTACTCACAGAAAACTACCTTTATAGTAAGATTGAAAGGAACACTGAAAGCACCTTGTGATTGGTAAAAGGGAGTACTGATTAGACTTATCACTAAATCTCTGCGACTATATTACCTCATCGCTAAACTTTGTAACTTTATTACTTAATCAATAGACAATTGAAAAATAAATTAGCCCCCTTTGATATGAAAACCATGTCAATAAACAGAAGACAAGAGTCCAATAGTACCAAAACTCTTAACTGAACAAAACACTCAGCTCCTGATTGGAAGGGACCCGTGATACCAAGTGAATGCAAACAATGACAATTCTTGCTCAGTAGAGGCCAAATTATTTAGGCAAAGAACCTAAGTTTACACTTGTATATTTTGAACTAAGAACAACTAGGTAAAACTTTTGCATTAATCATCAGTACTGTCCGTTCATCAATCCTACTGAAGAAGTGGCTTTTGTCAATTTAAAATTGGCAATCAGGATTAAATATTCCTGTTGACAATGCATGAATTCAGAAAGTTTATGGTTTTTTACCTCATCAGGAAAGAAGTACTGCCCTTTCTTGTGCACCAAAAGGACGAAGAAACCTCTTAAGCAATAAACAGAGGGGCAGAAGAAGACTGACTATTCAAAGATGGAACCAGTTGTTTGATGGTTAACGACTTCAAGGGATATGGGAGAGAAGTTTCATCAGCAGCTTGCTCCAAGATTTCAAAATCGTCATAGGAAATATGTTTTACATGTTTGGGAATGTTCCCTATGTTAGGAAAACCCTTACTCAAAGAACACCCTGTTCTGTGGCCAACGCCACGATGAGAGTCAACTCAGACCTCAGCACTTTTTTGGTGGATCCTGACGTAAGTCCTGGAGATTATATTCAGGCAAGTATACTTCAGGACCACCAAAGAACGTGCATAAGGTTGAAACAGTGTCTTTAAATCTAAAGATCCAGTTGTTCTTGGATTCCAGAACGAGTTTGATTGAGACAGTAAAAGTTTTTCTTAAAATCTGCCTAACGTAGTTAAAAAAAAATATTTCAGCGTTCGTTAAATGCAAGAAATATAAAATCAAGTTTAGGTATCTGCAGGTACAGGAATTTGGCTGAAATTTATTATTCAAGATTTTTTTAGATATTTCTCAAATAAAAAAGTTTGGGAGAAGTATATTCTGAAAGTATTTTCTTAGAACTCAACTCATGTACCCGGCTTATGAAGTCAACACTTTTCTGATTATATATATATATATATATATATATATATATATATATATATATATATATATATATATATATATATATATATATATATATATATATATATATATATATATATGAGAGTGTGTTTTATGGCCATAGTTATTGTTTGAACGGTTATTATTTAAGGTTTAATTAATGATGAAGATTTCTACCAGAGCAAGTCAAAAGTTTCTGTCAACGCTGAATTAAATTGTATATGACTTGTCCTTTACTTTTTTTTTTTTTTTTTTTTTTTGAGAGAGAGAGAGAGAGAGAGAGAGAGAGAGAGAGAGAGAGAGAGAGAGAGAGAGAGAGTCTGGAGTTACGAAAATCAAGTTGTCTTATTTCGACGGGAACCCCGTGACATCCTTTCACGGTCTGTGACTGCCTGAACATCACGATCCTCAGGTGGGAGTTGAATATTCAGACTCGATCACTGGGTAATACAGAATTGTTAAAAAGGTTCTTGTGTGGTCAATAAATATTCCCTCTCTTTCTCTCTCTCATACTGAGAGAAGTATTTCGTCTTCGCTGTTTTGCAGAAAATTCCTATGTACCAAAAATTCTGTACATGTCACATACAGATTCATTAACTAATAGCACGAGTGTTATCATTCATCATTAGAATTGGTCATGAATCATACATCTTTTTACGTATTATTTATTTCATTTCATTTAAAACTGAAAAGAAAAGATTGGGAAAGGAGAAAGGGGTGGCTGGTTGGTTGTAGGGGAGGGGGCAGTCTTTGGTGTATGAAGGGGACACACGACCGTGAACATCCCTCCCAATACAATAACTGATGAAAGCCGCTCTCGTTTCTGCCACTCTTAAATCTTTGTGTTGGGGAAAGGGACGAATATAGATAAATATAGAGCTCCATTTTTTTTCCTCTCATGCACGACTATTATTCAGATAAGGAAGGGTCATGTGATGGTAAAACGGGCTCGTGATAGGAGGATAGCAAAAGAATAGAGGGATAGCTCTGATGGCATCCAAAAGAAAGAATAAAATAAAAAAAAAAAGAGTCGAGTGTAGCGTCAGCAGCGGGCTGGTGCATGTTATATGATAGCTGTACATCACCCAGAATTCCTATTGTCGCTGGAATGGACTTTTTGGAAGATTTTTCTCGATTCCGTAAACAAAGCCGCGCTCGGTTATTGACGAGTGGAGTTAATTTTCTCTGTTCGGGTCGCGTCTAAACAAAGGACACTCGCGGCCGTAAATTGTTCTGCATTAAGGTACTGAATACTAAATCCCTGCTTTGTTCTTCGCCATCGACGTATGTAAAATGATATTGATTCCGTTCAGATTCAGACCATGAGCTGACTACAGAATAATTATTGTCCACGTACAGATTTCATAAAATCAACGATGTGCCAAATAAAAGGACCCTAAGTACGACATTCTCCAAACCAATATGAATGTTATATTCGTTCTTTGTTAGGTCAGTATAGATTATTGTAGAAATTCCTCATTAGTTACTTATTTCAATAGAAACTTTTGAGGTATGGTATATACGTAATGGTTTCTGGGCATGATTTTGGTCAGTTTTCGGTAAGTGATAATAATGATAACTGTTACTCTTATGTTACTCTTATCAGTATCGAGTATCAAGAATAACTAAAAGTATCTTAGAATTGATATTGCAATGCAGCTTAAACAAAAACAAGTGAAAACCAAATATAATGCGATATCATCTGTATGTCCTTTTGCCATTCCTTGAGGTGAAGATATAAATGATCTCTTATATTACCTAAAATAGATGCATGAAGGTCATGAAATAAAGCCAGTTAGAAGGAAATTACCGGTTACACTTAGCAGCAAGATTCTGTTTTGAACATTTTGTTTTCCGCAAATCGAAAACAATCAAGTCCACCTGAATTATTTCAGATAATATATATATTATATATATATATGTATATATATATATATATATATATATATATATATATATATATATATATATATATTATATATATATATGTATATATATGTATATATATGTATAAAATATTCCCACAGTAAGTCTGGTTTTGATGGA
>NC_089793.1:33016951-33026951 GCF_040412425.1 Macrobrachium rosenbergii | reverse complement strand
GGATATGTATCATTAGTTTCGATAATAATGGGAGAGCCTTTTGAAATATCCCCATTGTTTTAGTTCGTATGAATGCGTAGGTATAATTTCCTTTCGGCCTCATCTTAAAGTCTCCTCATATGATATTATCCTTCTTTCTTACTCGTCTGAGGAAAATTCAGAGGCATTTGTCTGCCTTGTTATTAGTAGTGATGCCCCTTAGAGTTACTTGACGATTGAATTAACTTTTTACTTCCATGTCTTGTACGTTGGAATCATATGATCGCTAATTCCGTAAGGGATATTTATGTCTGATATTAACAGACACACAAAAGAGTATATATATATATATATATATATATATATATAGCATATATATATATATATATATATATATATATATATATATATATATATATACATATACATATACAGTATGTGCGTGTGTTTATTTATGTATTCATCACCATAGAAGCTTATTCCTCATCCTTTTTCCTGTATGGAGTTAGATTGCTCTTCACGCTCTTCAGTCTTGTACTTTTTTTGACCAAACTCCCATGAGGTCTAGATTTTTGTCTGTCCCTTTGGCTTCCTAGACCTCCTTACACGTCTTTGGCATACTACTTATATTTTTACCACGTTTCTGATAAACTGCTCCTCATCCGTTCTCAGTCTTTAATATCCGGGCTTATTTTCCCACTGTTGTATACCATATATCCCTGCCACTGCCTCATTTGTAGCACACTCTTCCTACTGCACTCTGGCAATGAATCTCAACATTGTGTAGTCACACCTTTCGAAAGTATCTTTTTTTTTTTTTGCTACATAGAGTACTTCACGCCCCGATTGTCCAACGTAAATCTTTGCTCACTCTACTTAATTTATTCGTTTTATTTACTATTAGTCTAGGTATCTCTTTCCACTTTATCGGGGTTGTAACTTTTTTTCTTACTGTAGTTTCTATCATTGCGTTACAGTTCATCGCGTCCTCTGGGTAACGGAAATATGCTACATCTAGAGCCACAACATCATTCTTCAATTCCCTTCATCCCCCATTTGCTCTCCTAATACATTTTGGACATCGATAATCTCTTGCTCCTTGTGTATTTTGTAAACTTGAGCACTCTTAAGACACGGCCTGTTACGTTCGGTTCAACTTACAGAGTTCAGCCTCACATCTCTGATAATTCTCTGTTTTCATCGCATTCTTACATACTTGTTTTGATAGTTGTTTTACCATTATTCTTCTTTTATTAGAAAAAAAGACACGGCCAAATCGATCAATCTGTGAAATAAAAATGTCATAGCTAAGTTTCCTCATGAAATTCTTACTCTTACCATATTATTACTTCAGTCACAGTGTCCAAAATAAAGCCGTATGATTTAAATTATTCTGTTAAGTACTATTTGTGTGTGTGTGTGTGTGTATATATATATATATATATATATATATATATATATATATATATATATATATATATATATATATCTCTTGTTTTCTGCTCGTGTGCAGCTTTTGAGAAACAGTAACGGAACCAGTATATCAAGACCTGTTACTTAATTTTAATCACCTTAATTCTATAAAGAATGTAAAAATAGGTTGGCAAGATGTGGTTAGGTTCATGTCAGTAGGGCAGTACGTTTTTAAAAGTAAAATTATTTGTATACAAATTGTTACCCAGTAATGCTTCTGACTTGTTTGCTGTGAAGAAAATTTCTAATTTTCCAATATCTATTACAAAATATTGCTGTTAAAATTTCTCTCAAGCCGTTAGGAGGAATATTCGTTTACAAAGGACTGGTATCATAAACTGATTTTACATGTTATTTCTCATTAATCATATCTAAAAATATTAAGACTTCCTGATTGTTATCATGCATCCATCATATGAATTTTTCTGTTGCATCACAGTAACTCTTGTATTCTTCTTTTTTTTTTTTAGTTTAAATGATTCTCTTATGAAGCCAGCATGTTGCTTTGCACCGCAAAAAAACGAGAACACAGTAGACCTAACTGTAATTGGATTCTTGTAAGATTTGGGGATCCAGTATGGTAAACTGTCGTTTTCTGCTTAACCATTTTTATTACCTGAATTGATGTTTATCTGATTCTGTTTTATACTACCATCTGCATTTTCCACCAGCCTTTTCTATATATAAAACTGCCACCGTATAACATCTTAATTTCGCTTTATATCGTTATGAAGAAATACCATTTGTAAATAAATTAATAATTTAGTTCTACCTTGTCACATATATTCAAATATGAAGCTCCAAAAAGCTGATTCATATCGAATTCACGTTGCCGTGGGAATAACTTACTCCAATAAGGAATATAAATAATTCACCTGGCCGGGGGAATAACTTAGCCCAAAAGGAATACAAATATTTCACCTTACCATGGGAATAACTTACTAAAAAAACGAATATAAATAATTCACCTGGCCAGGGGAGTAACTTAATCCAAAAATGAATATAAATAATTTTAGTCCAAAAAGGAATATAAATAATTCACCTTGCCAGGGGAATAACTTACTCCAAAAAGGAATATAAATAATTCACCTGGCCAGGGGAATAACTTACTCCAAAAATGAATATAAATAATTCACCTGGCCATTGGAATAACTTAGCCCAAAAAGGAATATAGATAGTTTTATTCCAAAAAGGAATGTAATTAATTCAGTTTGCCATGGGAATAACGTACTCAAAAAAAGGAATATAAATAATTCACCCGGCCAGGGAATAACTTACTCCGAAAAGGAATATAAATAATTCACCTGGCCAGGGGAATAACTTACTCCAAAAAGGAATATAAATAATTCACCTTGCCAGGGAAATAACTTACCCAAAAAGAATATAAATAATTCACCTTACCATGGGAATAACTTACTCCAAAAAGGAATATAAATAATTCACTTGGCCAGGTGAATAACTTACCCAAAAGAATATAAATAATTCAATTGGCCAGGGAATAACTTAGTCCAAAAGGAATATAACATTCACCTTGCCACGGGAATAACTTACTCAAAGGAATATAAATAATTCATCTTACCACGAGAATAACTTAGTCCAAAAGGAATATAACAATTCACCTTGCCACGGAATAACTTAGTCCAAAATGAATATAAATAATTCATCTCCAATAGGAGAATAACTTTTATAAATAATTCACCCGGTCCAAAAAGGAATATAACAATTCACCTGGTCAGGAATAACTTACTCCAAAAATGAATATAACACCACCTGGCCAGGGAATAACTTACTCCAAAAGGAATATAAATAATTCACCTGGCCAGGGAATAACTTACTCCAAAAGTGAATATAAATAATTCAATCCAAATAACTTAGTCCAAAAAGGAATATAAATAATTCACCTGGCCATGGGAATAACTTAACTTACTCTAAAAGGAATATAAATAATTCAACTTACCATGGGAATAACTTACTCCAAAAAGGAATATAAATTATTCACCTTACCATGGGAATAACTCAGTCCAAAAAGGAATATAAATAATTCACCTGGCCAGGGGAATAGCTTACTCCAAAAAGGAGTATAAATAATTCACCTTACCATAGGAATAACTTACTCCAGAAAGGAATATAAATAATTCACCTTACCGAATATAAATAATTCATCTGGCCAAGGGAATAACTTAGTCCAAAAAGGAATATAAATAATTCACCTCACCAATAGGAATAAATTACTTCAAGAAGGAATATAAATGTTACACTTATTAACTTCACCAGATTCGAACTTACGTTTTATTAGAGTGATGTTTACGGGTGACGGACGTTATCCATTCGTCTGCCTTGACAGTTGAATGGATAATGCCACTGCCACCTGCATATCATTCCGGCGAGTCATAGTTTCGACTTAACTGATAATAAAACTGCCATATATCAGTCCAACAGGGTATACGAACGAATTTATGTTAGAATTCCCTTTTGGTGTTAGCTATTTACATGGTAAAGTGAATTCAGTAATACCGTGGCTTAACATTTAAACGTATAATAAAAATGTCATTTATGAAATTGACAAGTTAGCAATTATATATATATATATATATATATATATATATATATATATATATATATATATATATATATATATATATATATATATATATATACATACAGTATGTATTATGTTGTATGTACACATATATGTATATATATATTATATATATATATATATATATATATATATATTATTGTTATATACATATATATATTATATATGTATATTTATATGTGTGTGTGTAAAATGCTAACTTTTAGTTTCACAAGTGACATTTTTATTATAATGTTTACACATATTAATCCACAAATAACCCAATATCACTGAATTCACTTTACCGTACAAATAACTAACACCAATAAGGACTTCTAACCTGAATTCACGTAAGTGAATCCATACAAAATGGATTCACGTTCTCTTCCTTTTAGGATGGTGCGTTCTGGTTTTCGTTTTACATAAAGAATGTTAGCCCAGCATCCTATCTGTTTCACTTCAAAGTTCAGCACTGTTGTTCATTCTTTATAAAGAATGAAGGCAGGGAGTCGTTCATGGCTTGTGCAATATTTTAATAATTATTGCTACTCGTAGCGTTTTTAGTGAATCGTTTATCGAAAAGGTATTCTGAAGAATTATGTATGTGAAAACTATATTTGATCTTGGCTGACATTTTCGAAATATTCATTCTTGATTTTGAAATTTAGGCTGTTATAGTATTTATGTCAACCTCTTTAATTCAGGCAACTTGTTTTCGGTTCTGTTTTTTTATATTGGATAAGACTTCAAACTTCAGATTCCCTGGAATGAGATATCCAGTTGTGAAGAATTAGAACATTCTTTTTGCGTTGTAGTATACAATAGAGGTGAATAGTTTTTGAGAAAGTTTGACCACAGACACATACACACACACACACACACATATATATATATATATATATATATATATATATATATATATATATTTATATATATATATATATATATATATAGTATATATATATATATATATATATATATATATATATATATATAATATTTATAAGGAAAGAGAAACACTGGAGTGCTATAGAGTCGAAAGATTTTGTCTTATTTATATATTCACTCAGTGTTCCATTCTTTAGTGATTTTATTTATATTTATATATATATAATCATATATATATATATATGATTCATATTTATATATATATTATATATATATATATATATATATATATATATATATATATGTATATATATATATGTGTGTGTGTGTTTATATATATGTATGTATGTATTTATATATATGTATATATGTATATATATATATATATATATATATATATATATATATATATATATATATATATTATATATTATATTTATTTGTATTGCTGTAATTACTGTGCACGGAATTTGCAGGCATACTAAAGTTTTTATTCCGTCATTCTTTGTTATATTTTATTTCTATCTGGCTTACACAAATTTTTGGCTCCCACAGCGTATTGTATAATAGTGATAATGTCAGATACAATACCAGTTGTAGCTCGCACGCTATGTTATATTACACTGATGATGGCAATGTTTTCTAAGAATGTAGCTTGCATTTCAGTTTCCGTAAATTGATAATGATATACTTGGTAAAGGCCATAGCTCGCATTGCTAGTTATAATGCAACACTCAGTTACGAGACATTGTAGCCAGTATTCACAGTTACATAATATTAGTAATATGAGGCAAAATATAGGATATAAGACCTGCTCTTATTTTCATTGACTACTATTGTGAGATCTTGTAAGGCTTACATGTACCTGTATTATTTGTAACATATACTATATACACACACACACACACACATATATATATATATATATATATATATATATATATATATATATATATATATATATATATATATATATTATTTGTATAACTGAATTTAATGAAAATATGGAATGATGAATAAAGATAAAGATAAAATGAAGGAAACGGAAACATTGAGTGTTGGGTGAGGTTTTCGACAAGTCTTTGTGATTGAAAGAAATATAGTAGCAAGAAGATAAGGACAGATGGGGATATAAAGAAACATATGATCCAACACAATAAAGAATTATTCACAAACAGATTTAAGAGGCTATTAGATTAGATCAATTGCTCAGAGTTAGGGACAGGACAATTAAAAGATTATACAGGTTCGTGACTGACCACCTAAAAATTTTTTAGTACAACACAATAATTCTTTTTTTTTGTAAACAATAATAACTTTTGCAAGATGAACATTTTTACAAATAAAAAAATTATATTAAACATACGGATATATAGAAAATATAAATCAAGTAGCTACCTTGTAATTAAGTCAGTGATTTTATCTTTTAGGTCATTCTTGAACATTTTTCTAATATGCCAGGGCTAAGATTAAAATTACAACTGAAAGTAAGCTGGATAATAGCAGACTCCAATAGATTTCTTGAAGAGAAATCTTTCGATCTGGCAATCACTGAACTTTCAGTCCAATTTATCCTGTGACAGTTTTCACTTAAATGAATGAATATAGCATTAGATGCTTGTCCAGTTTTGACTGAATACTTATGTTGCTTAATACGTACATCTAAATCTTTGCTAGATTGGCCAATATAAAAAGAGGGCAATCAAACATGGAATTTTTATATATTATGTTGTTGTTTTCTTTAGGACTATTTTTTATTAACATTCTTTTGAGTGTGTTATTATAAGAAAAAACGAGGTTTACATTAAAAGGTTTTAACAATGATTTTATGCTTTCAAAACCACTAAAATAAGGCAAGCTAAGAATGTTCTTAGGGTTTCTTTCTTCATGTTACTTTCACTATAGAACTTTTTGTGGGCTTTGTTATAACAAATATCTAGTATATGTGAAGGATAACATAAATCTGTCCCTATTTTTCTTATGTATTCAATTTCTTTATCCAAATACTGGGGACTGACAATACGCAAGGCCGTAAAAACAGCAGAGAAAAATTGATACTTGATGTTGAGGGACGGCTCGAATAAAAATGGACATAGCAGCGCAGCTGGCGATTTCCAGGCAACAATGAATTAGATAGCCGTTTTTGTATTAAAACAGCCTACAGTGAAGGCAATCGTCTTTTCTGGCTTAACGTCTTTGGTGGTGTTCAGTTCAAAGTTCATTGAGTAAACACACATCAATACAGCAGTGCAAAAACAGCTAAAATATCGGAATTCTTGAAAACGACATATACCTCCAATATCATTTATACCCTTAAAGGTATAGGCATGTTGACGATATTTTAGCTGTTTTGCTCTGCTGGCATTGGATGTAAATGATTTACTCTGTAATTTGGAATAACCAGGCACCATCCATTAAGTTTTACGTTAGAATGAGAAAAGACAATTCGCCTCCTTTCTTAGATGTTTTAATACATAGAGAAACCATTTCAATGTAAATTCAGTATTTATAGGGAAATCAACCAACAACTTAACTTTATGTCCATTTTTATTCAGGCCATCACCTCAACATCAAAATATCAATTTTATCCTCTATGTTTTTACGAGTCTTGCGTATTGTCAGTCCTCAGTATTTGGATAAAGAAATTGAATACATACAGTAAATAGGGACAGATTTATGTTATCCTTTCACATATACCAGATATTTGTTATAACAAAGCCCACAAAAAAGTTCTATAGTGAAAGTAACATGAAGAAAGAAACCCTAAGAACATTCTTAGCTTGTCTTTTTTTAGTGGTTTTGAAAGCATAAAATCATTGTTAAAAACCTTTTAATGTAAACCTCGTTTTTTCTTATAATAACACACTAAAAGAATGTTAATAAAAATATGGTCCAAAGAAAACAACAACATAATATATAAAATTCCATGTTTGGATTGCCCCTCTTTTTATATTGGCCAATCTAGCAAAAGATTTAGATGTACGTATTAAGCAACATAAGTATCAGTCAAAACTGACAAGCATCCAATGCTATATTCATTCATTTAAGTGAAACTCTCACAGGATAAATTGGTCTGAAAGTTCAGTGATTGCCGGATCGAAAGATTTCTCTCAAGAAATCTATTGGAGTCTGCTATTATCCAGCTTACTTTCAGTTGTAATTTTAATTCAGCCCTGGCATGTATTATTTGGACCCCTGTATTAGAAAATGTTCAAGAATGACCTAAAAGATAAAATCACTGACTCAATTACAAGGTAGCTACTTGATTTATATTTTCTATATATCCGTATGTTTAATATAATTTTTATTTGTAAAATGTTCATCTTGCAAAAGTTATTATTGTTACAAAAAAAAAAAGAGAATTATTGTGTTGTACTAAAAAAATTTTAGGTGGTCAGTCACGAACCTGTATAATCTTTTAATTGTCCTGTCCCTGCTCCTGAACGGTTGATCCTAATCCTTTGTAAAAACCTCTTAAATATTTCATCCTCTTTTGCAGTTCTACTAATTCTTCAATTGTGTTGGGATTCCAGGTACATATGTTTCCTTTATAATCCCCATCTGTCATTTATATGAGCTTTCTTTGTAAAACATACTTTTATATTTCTTCAGTCTGCTAAGTAAAGGACTAGTGTCGAAAAGGCCTCGCAGCACTCCAGTTTTTCCTTTCAGCTTCGTGATTTTATCTTTATTTATATATGTTTGTGTGTGTACACATATACACATATGCGTGTGTGTACACTTTGGCGGAAACTAAAATGCAATCTACTGTACATTCTTCAACAGTGTAATATAACGAAGCGTGCGAGCTACAACTTGTATTGCATTGACATTATCGCTATTATACAACAAGCAATGGGAGTAAAATTTTATATATATATATATATATATATATATATATATATATATATATATATATATATATATATATATATATATATATATATATATATATATATATATATATATATATATTATATATATTTATATATTATACAGGTATGTATGTATGTATGCATTTAAATATATACCCTATGCTAAATTCCCATTTCTTTACTTCCTAATCTTATATAGCTGTTATGTAGGACAGTATAAAAAACGCTGTCGTTTGGATTGTTATATGTGTCCATTAGCAAAACCATGGAGCCGTCTCAGTGTCCGTTCATTGGCCGGGAAGCGCCCTTTCAGCATGCCGAGCCCTCCGAACATTCCCTTAATCCTTCCTGTAAAAACAGACACGCCAGAATCCTCTGCAGTGTCATATCTCATTTGCTGGCTCTTACACGCACCTTTTGTATTTCGTTATTTTATTTCTATTGACAGTTTTTTTTTTTTGGTGGGATGGAGTTTAATACTCTCTCTCTCTCTCTAAATGTATATTCACGCAAACATTCGTATATATACAGCTGTATGTAAAGTGTTTATATGTGTGGTAACAGAGACAATATATGTGTATATGATATATATATATATATATATATATATATATATATATATATATATTTATATATATGTTATATATATATATATATATATATACATATATATATATATATTTATATATAAAATATATATATAATTGTATAACATTGAAGTTTACCTATCTGTAAGTTACCTATCTGAACGTACACTACCCAGAACAAGTATGCATGCATACACACACACACACAGCACACATAATATACATATATATATTTATATATATATATATTATATATATATATATATATATATATATACATACATTGTTCAAATGTGTGGGTGTATGTATAAATGTATGTATATATGTGTGTGCCTGTGCATGTGCGTGCATGTATATACATACCTTTTTGTGTGAGTGGATCTGCTAAAGCTTAATCTTGCATTTGCTTCAAAATATCATGGTTATATATATATATTTAATATATATGTATATATGTATATATATATATATTATATATATACATACATACATACATACATACATATGAAAAGCTCAGGATCACAAGTATTTTATGGATTACAATACACAGTAGATGTTTGATTAATAATAGTGGCCAAAGTCATTGGGAAGAACCTTGAGAGGATGATTAGCTGTTGTCT
>NC_089793.1:33001951-33011951 GCF_040412425.1 Macrobrachium rosenbergii | reverse complement strand
ATTGCCTAATTTTTAATTTTTTTTATTTTATCCTCGTCTGTACAATAAATAAACCAAATTTGACTACTTTTCCTGTGTTGTAGTTCCTTTAAACTTAATTAAAAATTATCGTGTTTTAGTTTGTGTCAAGGAAACATCCGGCTGTACAATCTTCTCTTCACTTCTTTGGAGACAATACCAGCTGTGCCTTTAATTATTTTATTCTAGAGGAAATATCTACTTTCGCAATTATTCCTTGTTTCCCGAAAGATTAAAAAGATATAGTAATTTAGATAAGTTTTTGCCTTTTGCGCAAATGGGTCACTGCTGATCTCTGAGAGAGAGATTTGCTGGTATCAGCTGGTTTGGGATACACCACCTGGATGTTGTGTTTGTCCTCTTGTATTTTACAAAAGAACATACAAAGTACACAAAACTGTTTACTTGTCCATTCTATGTGATGTATTTTAAAATTATTATTATTATTATTATTATTATTATTATTATTATTATTATTATTATTATTATTATTATTATTATTATTATTATTATTATTCAGACGATGAAACCTATTCATATGTAACAAGCTCCTGATCCGTTTATTATTTTGTAAATAAATCGTATGTAAAACTTAAATCTTCAATGTTGCTTCCTAGAGGCCATTTGTAAATTGACAGAGCACTGAAAATAGTCAAATGCCCAGCTAAGCCAATGAAATACCGAAAAACGAATATTAAGGATAGCTAAAAACAGTCACGCGGTTCCTAATTTTGTTTTTATAAAGTTCCAGTGAGTTACTTGAGAAGGGATGAACTGTGGAAGGTGTCGTATATGAAAATAGTGTTGGCCTTGCATGATTGTTTAGGCAGACACTTATAGATGAGGAATAGCGTTGATTCAAAAGCTATGTACCACTATAAAATACCAGGTAAAAGATTTTTTCAATGATAAAATGATCTCTCTCTCTCTCTCTCTCTCTCTCTCTCTCTCTCTCTCTCTCTCTCTCTCATACTCGCATATCCAGTTCTTTTACCTAATCGTAATTCACAATTTGTCGAGTGAATAAACACAATCATTAGCCCTCCTGTCCATCCCCAAGGCAAAACAGGGAACCACGTCACAACCCATCTCTTTCCCATAAATTCTCTTTTCCCATCGCAACCCTTCAAACATTCCCTTGAACCCTCCGGAAAAAGTGCCAACACTCTAGTCCAGGGCCAGATCAAGTTTACATTTTGTTGTTGGTGAAGACCTTTATATATATATATATATATATATATATATATATATATATATATATATATATATATATATATATGTATGTATGTTTGTATAATGTATATTATAAAATATGTAAAGGAAAGAGAGAAAAGAAGAGTGTTATATTATGGGTAATGTCTCCGCCTTAGTTTCACTCATATGATCATTTTCCTTTTTCATTACTTGCATACATACATTTGTATACATGTGCACATATAGATGTATTTGCTTGCATTAAAATGTATGAATGTTTGTGATAGGATTTTTTAATAGATTTCATAAATATCTTTAAGCAGCCTTTATAATATATCTATATACCCATCCAAATAATGTACACTAAACAGTTTTATCTGTGAAGTCAAATTACATTTCGGTTGAACAGATACGTATTTAGTGAAAGCCTCTTCTCAATATCTAGCTTGACCAGTATCGAAGTTAAATTCTTAAGGTGGGAGGTTGACAGGCAATTTGTTTTGGGTTTTATTTGACGTGCAATGTTTTAAAGTTATCTCTTGACTGTAAAGCTTATGCAATGAAGTAGTACCTTTGATGTATATATATATATATATATATATATATATATATATATATATATATATATATATATATATATATATATATATTCGATTATATCAGTGAACTACTTCATTTCTTTAAGTCTTCAGAATGAAGAGACAACAAATATTGCATAAATTGATGTGAAGGTCAATTACTGTTTCAGTAAGAGGGACCTGACTCTTGAACTGAACACAGAACTCTTCTGGTGATGCGAAGTGGTTAAATAAGCAGCTGAGGCGGTAATATGCAGTTGTATGTATGTAGTACGTATATATATATACATATATATCACACATTACCACAGGTGAAGAATAAGAAACGGGGTGTAGGTCCTGACCGGTTTCGACTTTATTTCAAGCCATTGACGAAGGACTGATACAGTATGATGAGAAGTCCTTCGTCAGTGGCTTGGAACAAGTCGAAATCGGTCAGGACCTACACCCCGTTTCTACTTCACCTGTGGTAATGTGTGATAAATAATCACGTATAAAAGTGATAATAATCATACATATATATATGTATATATACATATATATACTTATAAATGTATATATTGTAGCACATATATGTTCACATATACATACATGCATAAATTATGTATATATATAATTATATATATATATACATACATACATACATACATACATACATACATACATACATACATACATACATACATACGTACATACAATTATATATTACTGCCTCAGCTTAGTATTTGACAACGTCGCCTCACCAGGCACCAGGGGAGACCTGTGTTCATTTCAAGTCTCTGAGCCCCCTTAATGAAACAAGAATTGACCTACACAGCAATTTATTGACTCGATAGTTAGTTGTGTTGGGTCGCAGCCAGAAGGAGAATGGTGTAGCGACCTCATCTTAAAATGCTCCAAGACAACCAGGCGTTTAACACCATCTGGAGTCACTCCTCAGGGAAAAGATGTTATACACATGCAGACATATATATATATATAATATATATATATATATATATATATATATATATATATATATATATATATATATATATATATAACTATTTCAGAAAATATGGCCACTACAATCTTATAAGATACATGGTGTGATGAAAGAATTTTTGGAGCAGATGGTACAATCAGTTGCAAAAATCTTTGTATTCAGCAAATAGTTTGATTCCTCAGCTCTCTGCCTCAGCAATATTGGGGTCAGGTGATCTTCCGAAGCGTTATGTATATTCGTGAGTACGTGCGTTACTTTGAGCTAGATTATGCCAAAATCTGCCCTAAAAGTGAGTTTGATCGTTCATTAACGTGATAGAACTGCAGTTGTCCAGTCATAGCTTTGGAGTGGTTCCAGGCTTTGAAAATCGGCAGATAAGGTAGAGTCTCAAATCTCTGTTTTTATGGGGAGAAAAATTGAACTTTGTGATTTTTACCATGACTTTCTAATTATTATGAACTTTTTGAACTGGTGTGGAGATTTAATATGAATATTCATACCTCTTTTATATTATTATTTTGTTGTGTTACGTTGCCATATCTTGGCTATGCATTTTACACTTTCCATTATTGTGTTTTGTATTTCATATATTTTTGGGAGTTTTCTATCGTGTTTAATTCTTTCGACAGATGTCTGTGGACTTGTTCGAATAACATGTGGGCTTGTGGTAGACTGTTTTTTTTTTGGACATGACGTTTAGTTATTGATTTGGGAGTATGTGTGATTTTGGGGATTTCCAGGCTATTAGCCATAATGAGACTTCTTTAGTGAGAAGTGCTTTGCAGTTTAGAGTTTAGTTATCCTGACTCGATAATTCATTTATTATGCATTTTAATCTTTGCTTTGTTTTATTCATTTCTTGTTGGGTTATTTGAATAATAAACCTATTTTTTGTAGAAACGATTGTGTTTCTTTAAATAGTCCATTTAGTTGCTTTGAGAGAATGAGTGAGGTCAGGAGAGAGAGAGAGAGAGAGAGAGAGAGAGAGGGATTCGGGCTGAGAGAGAGAGTCGATACACGGTGAGAGAGAGAGAGGGGGAAAAAAAAAATGCGAGTGTGATCATGGGTTGAACCTTTTCACGTCTTTTTCCTGAAGAAGATCAAGCAAGATTACACTTTACACTTTCAAAAAAGTGTTGATCTGTTCCCCTGTAACATATATATATATATATATATATATATATATATATATATATATATATATATATATATATATATATATATATATATGTGTGTGTGTGTGTGTGTGTGTGTGTGTGTGCGTAAAATATGTATATATATATATATATATATATATATATATATATATATATATATATATATATATATATATATAATGTACGATACAATGTAGATGTCCTATTTTGGTCTTTTCATACTTGCATACATAAATCATTACTGTTGATTCTCTTCCCTTCTACTGGTTGACTGATAGGTTTATATTAACTTTCCGTGGCAACAACAAATGTTATCGACTCCGAACACTTCCCTTTTAAAATATTATTCCCATTACCTTGGTCTGAACTCGGTCCACCTTTTACAGCATTACATTTTCTGAAGGGGCTCTACGGTTGCATAAGAAACTATAATAATGTAGATTATCAGAACAATGAAGTAGACTATCTTAACTCTGAAAGAACCCAAGACGATTAGTTACATATCCTCCTAATATGTCAATTAGTTCATCATCCCTAAGAATAAACTTTTGTCTGCTTTAGATAGCTAAATAGGTTAGATTTTTATCTGTATTTTGAAGTATGCCTGTGTTTACTCTGTGATTTAAACCCATTTTTTTTGGTTATTACATAAAGGATATAATTTGTCTAAACTTGATTAAAGCAATATGTTACTCTTCTTATGCGAGTTGCAGTGCTCATTATTGATTTGGCTCTTTATTAAAACCTATGAGCAAAAGGATATCTTTTGTTTGAGAAATGAAGTTTAATGTGATGATCTAGGAAGTATTTAGGTTTGAATAGTATATATTTTAAAGAGGTCACGTCCTGTTTTTATGAAGCTCCCCGCCATATTATAAAAGCTGACTTCTCATCTCAAGGGCAACTCTTGTTTCTCGTTAGAAAATGGCGTCATATGGAGAGTATTTTTAATGAGTGCTTTCGTTTTCTCCTAAGAGTAAGGTATCAGAGCCTCCTATCTTGTCAGTAACATGTTCTTTCATTGCATTAACATTCTCTCTCTCTCTCTCTCTCTCTCTCTCTCTCTCTCTCTCTCTCTCTCTCTCTCTCTCTCTCTCGTAGTATCGAAGTAATTTATACCAACTCTCTTTAACGCCCAAGTCTAATATTTATTGCCTACAGAGAATCACATTCTTTGTTTAAAATATTTTTCGTTCAAAAACCAACCTCTTTGATAGGCTTTCATCCTCTCCTTGAACTGTAAGACCTGTAAATGAAATATAATTGGCTCACTCCTTAGACTTATGTAAATGCAATGTCAGTAGAGTGAACACCAAACTTGATTTTTCGATTTTTTTATTTGATTTCTACTGAAATCCTTCGAAGATCAGGATAGGAAATAAATGTAAGAAATTTTTAATTCTCACCCCATGCTTCAGACTCGGGTCGCGGACCAACCAGTGCTATGAACGCAGTTCATTTGAAAGTTAGCATTATGTGAGCAGGGATCCTTTCTTGCTTCTTGATTTTATTTCTTAATTTCACACTTGTATACTTTTCACAACAGAAGATTTCGACACAAGAAAAACTGATCCTTTTTCGCTCTTACATTTTAGAGAGCAAGGCGTTGCATACATAGTTTTTCATGCCCTTTTCTAAAAAAAAAAAAAGAAAACGTCTAGACAGGTTGCAGTAATCTTGTTCCATTGCAATTAGCATACCAAATGTATTTACTTTGTTTCTTTTCGGGTAACAACTCAATTACATGTCAGTTTCCAAAGGTTTTGAGGAATCTTTTAAACTGCTCTGTCTCAAGCTCGTTTTGCTATGAATTATTTTAAACCAATCCATGATTACTTTCTTTCTGCGAGACCGGCGCAGAATCTAATCTTAGTAGTCATTAATGAGGAAACCAAGCTTGCTTCAGTGTGACATTTTCAAAGCAACGCGATATTTAGCTGTGCTAGTAGGTTTTTTTTAAGAACGAATCCAAGATTTTTTCACAAATATTTTATATGGAATACCTGTTATTTACTTCGTTATATTATAAAAAGTCATTGCATCCCCACCCCCAAATAAAAAACTTCTATATCAGGCTTTCAGTAAATGTTCGATAACACTCGAGGATAAAGTCCCTTCATAAGCAATTTAGAAATGTCACCGGTTTTCTTCTTTTTTATTTCCTAAGTAAAGTTCATTGTAAGAAATCTCAGGAAAAAGTTTCAAAAACTGTGTAGTTCCTTGTAAGTTAAAAATCAGACGGGAGCGGTCGGCAGTAGATTTTTGAATAATTCTTAAGTATTGACACTCAGTTTCGGTAAGGTATGCCACGTCGATGCTTCATTACTTTAGATCCAATAAAAAATCATTGTAGAAGTTGAATCTCCTACATTTCAATAAAAAAAAAATTTTTAATGCGCGACCCACTTGTAAAGAATCCAACATTTCGCGTCGAAAGTAAGTTCTAATGAGTATTGCTCTTAACCTATTAAACTGAAAATCAAAATACTCAAGTTTAAGTTTTCGTGATATCCAATCGCCTTGGGGCAGATTCCAGGTCACTGTGAGGGGCTCTGTCCCCTAATCTTTCTTGAAATGTTAAACCTGCCTGGTATTATAAGCCTGCACCGCCATCGCGGTAATTTTTTTTTTTTCCAAAAATTACAGAAATAGAAAGAGAAAATATGTTTTTGATGCGAATGACATACTTAATTGGCTCAGTGACAAGAAACATTTCAGTAAAATAGAAAATGCCTTTGCGCTTCATACAGCGATTTACTTATTCATGTGAGGGCTGTGGGCAGGGGATGACAGCTTAAACTGAAATGCAAAGTATTTTTGACCTCACACTGTTTTGTATTCATGGTTGGTAAATCAAATAATCGAAAGTCTTGACCTTTGGTTTTGTTGCTTTTATTGCAAGTGTAATTTTCGGGATATATTTTGCAGGTATATTATTGAACTGTTTATTGGAAGAGAGTAATTAGTTAGAACGATTAACCAATGAATTTTAATGCATCTACAAGTGAGTAAAAATTATTATTTTGTATATTCATTATTTGACATCATCTGTTCTCTGTATTAAGCTTGTAAAGATTGGGATTGGTTACAGCTGACTAAATTAGTAGTAAAAACGTGTACTTCGCCTTGTTTCTCTTCGTAGAAAAAATATTTATTGTTTAGCTTAATACATAACAGATCTGCAATGTTGATAGAACTGTCATGGACTTGGCTCAGTGTGTCACCTCACGATGCCACCCCATCTCCCTCCAAAAAGATCGTTTTCATTTCATGATAAGATAAGATAAGTTATTCCTTCTGTAAGTTGGAAAAAGTTATTCCTTCTGTAAGTTGGAAATCGCATCACCATATTATTTCAGTATTTGTCATGCATTCTTGATTGTCAACCGGAAAGTTGTCTTTATAGTTGTCTAAAGCACGGTATTTGAAGGAAACCAAGACGATGATCAAAGTTTTGTTTTATTGTGCTCACCCGCAGCCCGCTAATCCTTAGAAAAAGGATGGTTGGTTCTTTTTAGATTGAACAGGACTTGTTAAGCTCGTGCTCATTGCGTAATGGCGGGTTGTAAATGTCGTAAGAGGTCTGATGTGGACGTCTTGACTCTGCAGACTAACTGAGGTGATACAAAAAAAGAGAGATTTGCGTAGAAGTCAGTTCTCTGTCAACTTGATGACGTGACCAACCCACCTGTACTGTTGCTGGAAAATCATCTCCATGTTTTGGCATTATGTAGGGCTGCTGCATTATTGCTTTACCATAAAGCTCAGAAGAACTATAGGAAGCCATAAATTCAGGAAGTCTTATAACCACCATGGTATAATGAATAGCACTTCAAAATTCAGATGATGCAAAGTGAGCATAATTTTGAATTTTGTAAATACTGCAAAATGTCGACAAAATGCAGTCAAAATGGTAAAGTAATTAACGGATCGAATATCATCTTCAACGTGAAATGGAACCTTTAGTGCTATTGTTCTTTGTTCTGTGGTCAGACAGACGACCTTAGTTTTGTGGGAAACATTAACAATACTGGCATTGTTTTAAGTTTTGGACATAACATTAGTATACAATCCTATTCGTGCAATGTTGCATCCCATACTTTTTATACATAGACTGTTACTGAAACGTAACACTGTTAATAACAGGGACAGAAATGATATTTGAAGCTAACAGTATACGTTAGAGGTCTTGGACATGTGAACGTTCAGACTGATTTAATTAAAAGTTTCAAGATGATGTCAAGTATACAAACTCCCCCTATGGCGATTAATTTTGAAAACAGATATGCTTAATATCTTAGAGTTAAGTTGTAAAGAAATATTGACGTCTAATTAATGACCTTTCACAAATTTCGAATGTTTAGATAAGGTTGTATGAATTTATCGCAAGTTAATGCTAAAGAAAATATGTCAGTCAGTTGAAGAAAAAATGGCAGCCGTTGTGTAAACCAGGATTAAATATATCAGATGAAGGATACATGCAGTAACGTTGATGCTATACTCTCCTTCGTTTTAGGGAAAGTGGTTTAGGGCTCAGGAAGTGTTTATCCTTCTGTTGATATGCAAATTTCCAATACACTCGATAAATGTACCAGCCCCAAGATCATCTTGGGTGACTTGGGTCTCAGACCTTTCGCGCTTGTTGGAGTAATTCATCCGCATAAAGACTACCCCAAAGGTTTTGTAACTGTGCTCATTTAAATTCAACAAGTATTCAAAATTAAGCATGGTATATGTATGAAAAGTATGGGTTATGCTCACCAGATATATGGGAATGCAACTTGCAAAAATATACAATCATAAATACATATATAACAAAGAGGAATAAGAAACGGAATAAAAGGATACGGATAAGAATAATATCAGTTATCACAATGAGCAGTTGACGCATGAGGATAAGCAAAGTTATTAAAAACAAGTAAAAAATAAAATAAAAATGGGAAAAGTTTCCTCGGCGCAATCGATTTTTCTGTACAGCGTATAATGGTGTATGAAACTTTCAGCCACAACCCATGAAACTCTCTGCTGCGGCCCATGAAACTTTCAGCACGGCCCGGTGGTGGCCTGTGTTTCTAGGCTGACCAAATCAAAATTAAAAAAAGCACCTTGGAGGATCTAGACGAGCCTCCTCGACGAGCCGCGGTGTCACGGTCTTCTTGTAACTGTCTTCGATGACATCATTACGAGCCTCTCGGTGTGCCACAGTATGAAACTCTCATCTACGACCGGGCACCGCTCAGTTGCTCTCCAGATGCGGTCAAGTGAAGGTGCGTCGGCAACGCTTTCGGAATAGGACTCGGCGGTGCCAGGCGCACGATCCATGGCTAAACCTTAACCTTAAGTAAAATAAAAACTACTGAGGCTAGACGGCTGCAATTTGGTATGTTTGATGATTGGAGGGTGGGTGATCAACATGGCAATTTGCAGCCCTCTAGCCTCAGTTTGCAAGATCTGAGGGCGGACAGAAAAAGTGCTGACGGACAGACAAATGGCCATCTCAATAGTTTTCTTTTACAGAAAACTAATTAGAAATATGTAGACCTGGACTCGTGATCAAGTAATGGGTTGAGGCCTTTTACTTCACCACTTACAGACATGATAATTATCCTTGCAGAGTAAAAGTAGGAACTATGATGAACTGCAGTGTCTAATGAGAAATAGCTACAGCGTTACTCATCTGTCATAATGACCATTTTAATACTTGAATAGAAATGCAGAAATCGATAATCTAAACCGCAACTCCACATCACCTAAAAAGAATATCTCTTCTTAAGTACATTAGTAATAAATAATAGATAATTATATATCCTATATTAAAAAAGAATTGTTCTGTACAAGTGAATTAATGATAATTAATAGATAATTACATATTACTTAAGAAAAGATAACTGTGTAGGTTTGTTAATTAAACTGAAAATATATGCATGCATTCAGAGACGTAGTATTTCGCCATATTGGTAAATTTGATACATAAATAATGTATGCATGTTCTTGTGTGTATGCGTAAACATATCTGTTGGTTAACTTACTTCCACAAATAAAAATCATGTATATCGCTATACATACAT
>NC_089793.1:32929451-32996951 GCF_040412425.1 Macrobrachium rosenbergii | reverse complement strand
TTCTTATGAATTTATGTGTATGGGGAGCTTGTACTTCATGATTGTATGAACATTTGTGATCCAGCAGTTGGGATGATTAAAAACAATCCGCGTGGATTATATATATATATATATATATATATATATATATATATATATATATATATATGTATATATATATATGTATATATATATACATATATATATATATTATTCATGTGTATATATACATATATATATAACACACTAAACATGCGTGACTTCTTTATATTCACACATATTAAGCCATAAATATCGTTTAATATCCAACCAACTACACCTCAGGAAGAACTCATTCCCAACGGAAAGTATGACTGGTAAGCGCCTCGTCACCGGCAGGATTTAAACCACCTTTGCCTGTTATGAGCTATATATATATATATATATATATATATATATATATATATATATATATATATATATATATATATATATATACATATATATATATATATATATATATATATGCATATATATATATATATATATATATATATATATATATATATATATATATATATATATATATATATATATATATATGCATATCTCACTCGGCAAGAAAAAGTGAGGATACAGTTTTTAATCTTCGGACATATATTGCTAATTAATGCGACATCTGGCAACTTTAGAAGGGGAGGAGCTTCAGTCTTAATGCGTTTGCTTTTTGCTTGACCTCCTATAACTTTCAATCATATTCTACGGTTCTGAAATCATTGATACTTAAATGCAGTAGTAAGCTTTACAGTATTCGTTCAAGTTGTAACTTGCAGTGACAGTTCTGAGCAAAATAAACATTTTTCGACATAACCTACCAACTAACCTTACACAAATGAATTTATGACACCACAATGAACGGCAACGCTCGTGTAATCGGAAACGCGATCTTCCATAATGAAATCAAGAGTTAAATTTGGGCAATGTCCAACGAAAAACATGGGGAACAATAAAGGAACGAATGCAATGTTATGATGAGAGAGAGAGAGAGAGAGAAGAGAGAGAATGAAAGAATGCTGTTGTTGCTGTTGTGTAAGCCTAGGCCTATATGTAGAACTACTAATTTCATTATTTTTTCTTTTAGAGATTGAGCGATACTATATTTGTAAAGTATGTTTTAGCAATGGAGAGAGAGAGAGAGAGAGAGAGAGAAGTTGCTGTTGTGTAAGACTAGGCTTATAAGTAGAGCTACTCATTTCATTATTTTTTTCTTTTAGAAATTGAGCTATACTATGTTTTAGCAATGGATTTAATATATATGATATAATTTGCATTGTATTTTCATATTCGAGAGTAAATTTACCGAGATTATGTGTTTTCTGTAAGAAAAAAATTAAAATTCGATGAACGAAATTAATGAAAACTGTATCCTCACTTTTCTTGCCGAGTGTACATGCACAGTATATGTGTGCTTTTTTTGTATTGCATCGTAGTTTTATTTAATGTGATATAATTACTCTGAAAGGTCAGTACACTTTCCGATTCATTTGTATTGATGTTGATGTGCTCTTCCATTTTGTATTATTTCCCTAATTACGTAATCAACGTTACGGGGTAAGACACACACACATATATATATACATACATACATATAAATTTCTGACTCACGTTGGGATCAGACCAACGTGAGTCAGAAATATTCTGTTCCACACGTGATTGTGTGTTTGATGATTTCTATACATATATAATATATATATATATATATATATATATATATATATATATATATATATATATATATATATATATATATATATATATATATAATATGTATATATATTTTTTCTTTTGTTTGAAAAATAATATTTCTTATGTTAGTAAAGAAATGAATTTGAAGAAAATAAGAAGTCTGGTCTGGACCACTGAATTCGGTTTCACCGTTATGTCCTTAGCAACAGAAAATGTAGGACTATACGTTAAAGACTGCTCAATATTTGTGTGCTTAGATGTGCAGCCGCCACCGATCCCACCGTAAATAACAGTGATTAAACTCTTGCGCCCCGTCAAGTCTTTTTTGAAGCCTAGTGCATCTCATTTTGCGCTGCGACGCTGTAACGCCCTTGGACTGTTCAGTGTTGTATTTATGAAATTAACTTTCATTAAAAAAAAAATCAGGCATTTTGCACGATCATACGTAAGTAACTGACTTCAGTTACGGTGTCTCTTGGGTCTCTTATCTGCATGAACACATGCGTATTCGCTTATACACTAACATACATAAGCAGCGATAAATTGGGCGCAGGAAGACAAAGGCTATCGCATAAGCAGCGCCTATTACTCAAGGCAATAATCATCATTTAGAAGATAATCATGCTTAGAGCGCCTCGCATTACGGGCATTACAAACACATAAATCAAGGAGTGGCGGTAAAAGTTGCCGAGGAATATCTTATTAAGAAACAAATTACTGAGCATGAATAACAAGGGAGACATTCTTTATGGGTTAATCTCTTCTAAATGCCCTGATGAAGACCCTAATGAGAAATGCCTACTTCAGAGATGACGTTAATGCCGCGGCTATCCGAGCATTAGTAGAATTTTCTCCCTGACGACTTCATCAGGATTGATGGGACGAAACGTTCATCTTTCATTTATGAATCTCTCTCTCTCTCTCTCTCTCTCTCTCTCTCTCTCTCTCTCTCTCTCTCTCTATGTGCGTGTTTAATGCAAGTAATTTATGATAATCACATCAAATATGACCTTACTTAAGTGCGATGCAGTTTTAACTTGCGTAATTAAATCGTAATTGAATATTTATTTCCACTTCACCATAAGCAGTGAAATTAAACAATGTTCCTCAAGCTCTTTTTCTTATCAAAGTTAGTCGTAATTTTGTATTATGGTGTTAATAGCTTGGGAATACATACTTATATGCTCTTATGTTGTAATGGACTTCATCCTTTATTTCTTGGGTTTATCAGATCGGTAGTGACGCAGGTTATTAGATGCTTGAAAGTTTTTCCTTTTCTCGCAACTTACAATACATTCTATTTTGTGAGTATTCCAGCGCTCCAGAAGAAAACTGAGCAATTATTTTATAATTATGCTTTTTATTAATAGTAATTTTCCTCTAGTAACGGATGAATCTGCGATGAATCAACTGTGCAGGAATCTTCTACATTATTACATGTTTCCTGTACCTGCACAAAAGGCTCATCAACAGCAAGTCAGCCCATACCCTCATTCCCACTGTTACATTGCTTCCCTCTTGCATTCTCAGATACTTAGTCTTAAAACTTAAGAATGATAAAGGCTTTTCATTTACCTATGTTCTCTATGCCAGCCTTTCTTTCTAAAGTTATCTTACACAGTTCATCTAAGAAATTCTTATGTAACTTTTTGGCACTTAATATTCACAATCCAGTTTCACAGAGACGAGTCTGCACAGCGGTTCCTCTCAGCATTAGATATCATAGACATTCCTCTTTCCTTCCAAAGCTTTTGCGAAGATTATGCTAAAGCCATGCTCCATAAGTTTTCTTTCATCTACTGCTATCCGCTTCAGTTACTTGTAAATTATGTTCATCAGAAACCTCATTTCACCATCATCTAAACCACCAGTCATTGCTCCATCTTACTGGATTCCTTTCAGACCTTAGGATCTTCCTTCTGTTAACAGTGACTTGCAACTTGCTAGACTTACAGATCTTTTCAAACACTTCTGCACGTCTCTGCAGCTTCTCTCCACTTAAATAACACTGTATGAACAGGTCTATACTCCATCCGTGATTCCTTTTATTATCCCACAGAACTTGCTGCTACTTTATGTCCTTTCACAATTTTTTTAATTATCACTTCGGTAACAAAAATATGTTGTATCACCATTGAGAGACAACTCCATACCCCAGTTATACACCAAAATAGTCTCATTCTCCCCGTATCTGTCATAAGGCTTCTTTTCTCTCCATGAATGCCACACACGGCATGGGGTCTTAACTCTAAAGCTTTGCTCAGAATTGCCCAGCATACCTATTCATTGTTGAAACCCAAACTGTGCTTTCCCTTTTAGTTCTATTTTACTAGCTACATGCCCACTCAACCAAAACAATATACGAACTGAGATTCAGACGAGGAACGCCTTGTGGAAATATTCCTTCTAATATATATATATATATATATATATATATATATATATATATATATATATATATATATATATATATATATATATACATATATACATATATAATATATATATAAACACATACATATATGTATATATTATACATATATACATATATAAATGTATATAATATTGAGAGAGAGAGCATTCTACAGAGAGAGAGAGAGAAGTGAGTATATATATATATATATATATATATATATATATATATATATATATATATATATATATATGTGTGTGTGTGTGTGTGTGTGTGTGTGTGTGTGTATTAGCATATATATATATATATATATATATATATATATATATATATATATATATATATATATATATATATATATATATGTAAACATATATGTGTGTGTATATATATATATATATATATATATATATATATATATATATATACATACATATATACATACTTATATATTATTCTCTCAGCTTACTTGCTTTGCCTACACTTCATTACCTTAACTTATTTTTTGTTACAATCATTTTCGGCAACCCAGCTTCGCGCGAGGATGTTATCATGTCTAACTTTACAGGGTAAAAAGAAATAATATTTTGCTTTTTGATTTATCAGGCCCATTTATCATTTAAAAAAATCACGGTTCTACTGAACGCATTCCCATCACTCATTCTGATGAGCATAATGATATGGCATATGATTTGTGATATTAATCTCATCTTTTGCATCGATAGAAAGACCCCCCTTTTTTTATTCACTGTCGAATAGCGAGATCAACGGTTGTCAGTCTTTTATGGCGGTGGGAAATTATTAATTTTGATATTTAGGCATTGCAATGCAAATTCAGGAGTGGAATTTGTTGCATATGAAATAAGAATAAAAATGGAATAGATCTTTGGATCGGTAAATCTTTAAATCATGCGCCAATTGCCGCCGATCCTTTATTTCCACGACGATTTTCGTTATTCAGCAGGAATTTCATTACGTTGGCTTTGAAAAAACCCGTTCTCTCTCAAAAAGTTACTATATATATATATATATATATATATATATATATATATATATATATATATATATATATATATATATATATATATATTGATCACTGATTTATGGGTGAACCTTTTCTAGAGAACTTAAACAGTATCTGCTTCGTTCACTGTATCATGCAAGCACCTTTCCATTAACTTGATATATGGACCCTTCCTTTCCTTTATAGCTTTTACACCATTTACCGACCTGTCTGTCCCAGGTATTCCCCTCCTCCTCCTCCTCCTCGTCCCCCTTCCCAACATTACCGAATTACACATATTCTATATTCTTTCCATTAGTCCAAATCACCTCAAAACACTGATCGATCCTTTCACTTCTGCTGCCACTGCTTTTATGTACAGACATTTGTTTGCTCTTCATTTCTTTTCTTCCGCCCTATTTACTATGCAAACAGCTGCAATGTTTTCCCCTTCTATTTGCATTTAACGTCCACACTTCACTTCCATAGGGAAACTTGGCTCAACGTTCCATTCATACATTCCCACTTCGACTTTCATGTACACTCCAATTCTCTTCCCAGCGTTTTGCACACTCCCTCTTACCTTCTTTTTCTCACCTATTTTGTGACTCGCCTCCTCCTTCTTTGTACCATCACCCTTTATATTTACTTACAGATGCCCATACGAATTAAGTGGTTCCATTCTTCCACCATCCATATTAAAAGTTATTACGCCATCTTCCATGTTTCCATTTACCCTCATAACTTACTCTTATGTACAACTTACTCTTATCTATATTTACTCTCAACTCTCCCCTTCTGCTTGCATGCTCACATTCTTGCAAACACTTTCCAAATCTTTCAGTAGTTTCTGCAGTTTCTTGTTACCATTCCAAATTGGCTGTGCCATCGTAAACACCAATAATTCACGATTCCTTTTCTTATCCTCCTGATTTGCAACATTAAGTGTCCTTCCTCTGACTTCTCACTTTTGTCCTTCTGTAAACATACTGAACTGCCCAGGAGACAACAAAATTTTAGTCTCAGACCCATTTTTACAAGAAATCTGTAAACTAACACATGCTTAGCTTCAGTAATAAAAACCTTTTACCAATCTCAGCAGCATATCTTTTATACCACATACGTCTCTCAGCGCTGTTAGAAGCTTTTCTCACTCCATGCTTACCACATAAAGCATTTTCCCTTAATGTCAGTTTATTCAAACTTCCTTAAACCACATAATTCTTCTCCTGTCAGTTTTCTGCCATATGCTACTTTCCCAATCAAAATCCTCCTATACAGCCTCCTACCATAATAAGTAATATAATGCCTGTATGATGTTCATAGTCACCTCTTATTTATGCAGAGGAATAGCTATTCCGCTCTCCCAGTAACATTGAACTTTTCCTTCGTCCAGACATACGTCACAAGCCCTGGTCAGCCTCTCTGTCCCTCAGTCACCACCATACTATGCCATCTCACTTGCAATTCCATCATTGTCATATATCTTTTCATTCTTCAACCTCATAATTGTCCTCCATATGCCTTCAACATTTAATTCCTGAGACATTCTCAAACTCATGCGTCATTCAGCTTTGCCTCTCTCTACCTACCACAAACGACAGATCGTCAAAATACTTGTTCCGCCCACCCTCGATTGTATTATCAGTGTCATGAAAATCAAGTATCTTTTTTGAAATATTACATTATTTTTACCTCTATATTTTATTATTGGAAGCTTTACGCTATAGATAGCTTACGTGAGCGTTTAAAAAGAATTATTTTTTTATCAAAACAAATACTCCACTCTCTAAACCAAACACGATAATATGTAAACACATCGTATGACTTCTTTTGGAAAGAACCAGTAATATCTCAAAAGTAGATTAAAGTTAATCGAGTGTTAAATGCTCTTATTCTTGATAGCTGAGTAAAGAATTTTTCATGTCTCTGGTCGACTGCAGTTCCAAACCTTTCAGAGAGAGAGAGAGAGAGCTTTATAAGAAGGTAAAGGTATAACATTCAACATTCATCTCTGACGTCACTGTCGTCACAAATCATTACTAGAGAAAAGATAAAAACGTAAGGATGTAGCATTCCTGAAAAACTATGTATGTAAAGAAAAAATTCAGAAATCTTTATTGATGCGATAGGATTCCTTTCTAGGATAAGAAAAAACACACGAAGTGGATCTTTGTTTTTCTTTTTATCTACAAGACGCATAAATTCCAACGCCTCCGCGGCAAATATTTGCACATATTTCCAGCAGGCGAACGTAACGGGCAATATGCGCAGTAAAGATGATGCATTATTGCTCTATAACCTGGGAATAATAATGGGATATGCAGTAACTGTGGTACTTTGTTTTATATATATATATATATATATATATATATATATATATATATATATATATATATATATATATATATATATATATATATATGAGTGTGTGTGTGTGTGTGTATATATATATATATATATATATATATATATATATATAGAGAGAGAGAGAGAGAGAGAGAGAGAGAGAGAGAGAGAGAGAGAGAGAGAGAGAGAGAGAGAGAGAGAGAGGGATAATACATTAACCTCTATATCCCTAATTACCATTTCATTTTTTCCCTATGTTACTCTCATTTATGTATATAGCCTTTTACTACATACTCCATTAAATAAATAAGGTAAATAAATAAGTTAATTAGATTATATATGGAATGTCCCTGACAAAAAAAAAAACAAATGACTTCGTCCAACCATGGCTCGCAACTGCAGAGAGCTAAACGCTAATTCGAGCAATTCAAAAGAGAAAAAAATATATGGAGCTTGACAGGCATTTTATAATTAGTCCGATGGATGACTCATTTAATTTGAATAAATGACGCCCAGTAATAAAATTGTCAGACGCACAATTCTGCTGTTACACGTCATTAACAGACCGATCCCAGCCTCAGCACGAAAATGCAGCTGCATAGAATATTCTTTTGGTCTCTGCCCTGTGTTAGTATGTTTCTTTGTGTATTTTCCAAGTTACTTACTTCTGTAGCAACTACCTAGATGACCTCTTTTGTGAAAATCGAACACGCATGCTCTCTCTCTCTCTCTCTCTCTCTCTCTCTCTCTCTCTCTCTGGACTTTGTGTTCTTGAGTGACTCGCGAACCGTCATGAAATTTGCTGATTTTCTCTTGGCTTTGTACCGAATGACTGCGCGAAATGGAGGAATGATTAAGAGCTGAATTAATTTGTCATTTTGTAGTCCGTGACCCGGTGCGTGCGGGGTTGTTTTTGTTGCTAAATGTTTCCTTTTCATGTTAAATGATTCAAATTTGGTTTTGCTACAAGACTCCCAAACCATTGGAATATCCTTACTCATCAGCTTCGTAATGGGACAGTTCTGAGGTCTCTTTAAGAGGACAAACATATGAATTAGGACTTTTTGTTGAAGAATTCTTATATCCGTGGTACCCAGTAACGCGTGTATATTTGAAGAGATCCTTTCAAATCTGGCATTCGCTTGCCTCTCTATCTAATTCTTCTTTCTTAATTCAACTATATTAGATAACCGTTTTGAATATTAAACGCAAAATCCCTGACTTTCTGTTATGTTCTGTTTGGTTGATCAAATATCTATGCCGCTTTTAGTTGATTTGAGTATGTATACCGCTGTTAGCTGACTGGAAATACTTTCCCGTTATTAGTTAAATGGAGTATCTGTGAAGCTACCGGTTGGTTGGTGTTTTTGTGACGCAATACGTGATTCTCCGGAGTATCTGTGTTGTTGCTTGATTGGGGTATTTGTGCCGATGTTAGCTGATTAGAGTATTTATGTTGGTATTAATTGACTGAAGAACCTAAAGTTATATTCGTTGGTTAGAGTAGTTGTACGCTATTATTTGGTTGGAATTTCTATGTCCTTTATTGATTGACTGAAGTTTCTGTATATTTATTAACTGGTTGAAATATCTGTGCTGTTATTCTTTGAAAGAAGTACACGTGCTGCTATTCTTTGAAAGAAGTATTTGTGCTGCTTTTAGATGAGTGACGCATCCGTGGCAGTATAAGTTGACTTTAAGTAACTTTGCCACTATTATTTTGGTGGAGTATATGCAGCTATTAGTTGACTGAAGCCTCTGTAACGCAATTAGTTGTTTGAAATATCTGTGCTGTTATTAGTTACTTGGAGTATCTTTTCCACTATTAGTTGGGTGGTGTATGTTGCTTCTATTAGCTATTGGTTGGAGTATCTGTACTGCTGGCATTTACTTGGAATAACTGTGCCACTATTATTTGATTGAAGTATCTGTGTTGCCAGTAGTTGTTTGAATTATCCGTGCCATTCTTAGTTGTTGGATTATCTGTGCCACTCTTAGCAAGTTTAAGTATGTGTGCAGTTATTAGTTCACTGAACTTGAGTATCGTGTCTCTTAAAACGTGAATGATGTTAACATATTATTGGACTGGTCAAGAATGCCATTTATGTTACTAGCTAACGTTCATAGAATTTACTTAAATACTGTGAAAAATTGCTAGACAGTGGTAGGGTTTTTTATTGTTTTTAGCCCGAGTAAATTTTGAAAGGATGTTTTTTTTTTTTTTTTTTGTAAATCACTTGTGGGTAATGAGATCATGGCAAAAATTGCAGTTTCATAAGAAAGTGATTGAGACCTCAAGGATTGTTGATAGCCTCATATCAAATTTATTGTAAGAGGAGGCCCTAATTCTATTGTTTTGCATACTTATCTTTTCCTCAATTTCCAGCCGTTGTCACATTTTACTTATAACTTAGTCCACAAACAGTATTTGAGGTTTAAACGGGTTTCTCTAACCAGACTTTAATATTAAGTCTTTTTATCACCCTAACAACATTAATTTGTTGTAAATGAGGTGCTCCGAAGTGGGTTAGCATCTATCTTTATGAGTGTGAAGGTTGGAGGGTAATGCTACTCTCAAATCTTCGCAAGGGCATATCCATATATATAATATAAACAATTGAAGAGGCTCCAAAAGAAAGTGATAATATTGTTTTTGAGTATTTCCATGTGTATGTGATAATTCACCCCTTCTGTTTACAGGCATATATTAATTTCTTTATCGGACGGTGGTGTTTAAACACTGGCATGTTTACTTGTAATTTACTAAATCTACTGATTTCATAGCGTTAAGAATAATTTTTTAATGTACTGTAGCCTGTATGAGCAGTAAAAATAGATATTTATTTTCGGCATTCAAACACACATGATTTTAAAGCCACTGGCATAAGACCTGTCTAAATCCATAGTTTCCATATTTAAGGAACCCCAGCAAAAACGGGGACCAAAAACCCGTACATAAAAAAAACTTCAGTAAAACAGAACATCATAACAAGTTTTTGTTTTGGATGTAGGGGAATTAATACTCTGTTTCGACATGATCGTGAATATTCTCCCTTTTATTTTTTGCGCGCTAGAGAGTGCTTCCGGCGACATTTATAGCGCTTCCGTCAAATTCGGAGTCGAAATGAGACTCAATCACGGACCCAGGCAAAAAAAGTCGAGCGAAAAAGCTTTTAATCCCAATCTAAATCACCGATCCGTCTCCATGTACAGTACATCGGAACACATTTTTTGTTTACGCTTCTGTTTTTTCGCCTAATCTATTAATGCATCTTTTTTTTTTTATTTACGCGAAAACACTGGGCAAATTAGGTAATATATTACTCTCCTCTCTACTAATGAAAGAGTTGTTCGGTGTTGATTTCCTCTACCTGTCAAAAATTTTCAATTTAGTTGAAAGTAATATTGATCGGCATTCAACCTTGATTGTCGTATTGGTATGAGGGTTATTTTGCATTTGTGTGAAGAAGGAAGATAAGGGATAAGCGGACAGTTTCTAAGCAGCTTTATAAAATTATAGACATAGTAGGTGGTTGAAGAAAATCCTGCTACATATGCTTACATTACACAGGCACACAGACATTACATATAGTATATACTGTATATATACATATACAGTATATATACATATATATATATATATATATATATATATATATATATATATATATATATGTATATATATATATATATATATATATATATATATATATATATATATATATATATACACACATATATATATATATATATATATATATATATATATATATATATATATATATATATATATATATATATATATTATATTATATATATACTGTATATATATATATATATATATATATATATATATATATATATATATATATATATATGTGCGCGTGTGTGTGTGTGTGTGTGTGTGTGTGCAGTGTGTTTTTTGTGTAAATTGTTTTGATATCATGGCGATGTTCATGCTCTTTCGTGAAGGAAATACCATTCTTTTTAAAAGGTTAACTGTAATTCTTGCCAGTAATATCAAGGGAATATACTTACAAATTTAAGGCAATTAGCTTAGCTAGAGATTCAAACACTTTTAATGAAAATGTATGAAATGTTTCTTGTGATCTTACTCTGTTCAAGTGAACGAGAGCCGAGAAAAAGTCGTGATTCTGGCTTTTACAGAACACTGAACAGTCATATAAAAAATTAATTTTAAAGTTCGCCCTGTCAAGGAATGAAAGCAAGACAAGATTATTTTTCGTTCTTTCGGTCGAATTCATATTTTAATTTTATGGAGAATATTTTTATGCGTTTTTTTCTGCATATGTGTGAATATGTATCCTCTTTTCGATGTCAGAAAAGCACTGGACTGCTATCCCGTGGTTGCAAAGCTGCGTTAATATCCTCACATAACTTCGTGCAATCATCCATTATCTTTTGCTTTTATGAAGAATGAGATATTGGTAACGGAAAAATGTGTATGAAGAGCAATTTATAATTTGGAAAATGAAAACTTTTTCGTTTAAGAGTAGGAATTCAAAATACTAAAACTTGAATGTAGTGCAGAATCTGTTTCCAGGATGAAAAACGGCTTTCTTTTTTCCACTTTGGCGAGAACTAAAAAAAAAAAAAGAGGAATTAAACTTGAATGTGAAAAGATGTCTCTGATGGCTAAAATTTTTTATTTTTTTTCTTTAATATCCTATAAATGTGCTGAATCGACACTTGATCTTAGAAAAGTTGCTGTTCTTGGCAATAACAATAAAAGGTGAAAGTCCTCAATTATGTGCATGAGTAAAAACTGTATTTTGAAACAAGTAAAAACAATTACTAGAAATGGGAGCTTTCGACCGTTTACAAGACGATCCTCTTCAGATGTAAACAGTTGGTTGAAGAGGACCGTCGTACAAACGGTCGAAAACAACCATTTTTAATAATTTTTTATATTGTATTCAAATTATAGTTTTTGCTCACTTATTATTTTCGGTTACAGTATAGTGATGCACCATAGATATTAACAAGAAAAGTGAATTAATGAACTAAATGTATTTCAAACAAAATGAAATAGAAGTGAAACCATAACATTAAACAGTTTTGTTTGCAAAACAAAACTTAAAGATTAATTTTCAGATTCTAAGGTGTGCTTACTGCAGTCTTCATCTGAGTAAAATTCTTTGACATAATCTGACTTCTTGAGGACTTCACACCAAGTAAAATCCCAGATGATTTGACCAAGACTGGAATCTCGAATGACGTTATCTCCTCTGGGATTCTGAGTTATTTCACCACACTTGCAGTCTTTGGTGTTGAAGGGCACTAACCCCGGGGAGTTTGGAAGGCATTGTCCACCTTAGAACGAAATAAAGTTATAATTGTTTTGACATAGGTCTCACACCATCTGCTTGTGTATATTTTGGTTTACATGAATCACATCTAAATGTCATGCTTAAACCTAGATGCAAATTGAATTTCAAATGCGTGTCTTTTCTGATGATTTATCGTACTGGTACAGTCAGTTATAAAGCATTACTTACACCTGACAGATAAAAATGACCATGGCGTACCAAGTTTTAATGGATTTAACCATGGTTGTTAGAATGGTATTTTGTATTATCCTGCGGTAGAATATATCTTTGACTTGAACTTAATGCTTGAAATTGCCACCTACCCGACACCTTATGATACAAGCTGTGTAATATGTAGGTGCTTAGATGACAACGAAAATCCAGGCAGCGCTAAACCTGCTTTCACCATGAAGAGAACTAAAATCCACCGTGGGTGGTTTGAATCGTTTAAACTGGGGTCTTCTTTCGTTATGTCTGCACAGAATTGTAATATTTCCTCTTATTTTTCAAACATTCTACGAGTACCATGTTAGCAGGCGTGAGCCAAGCCCTGCATTACTGAGCCACAGTACCTTCTTAAGGTGGAATATGTGGTCGAATTACAGCATACATAAAAAATGTTTCATTAGCGCTGGTTTTAAACATATCTGCCAAGAATGCGTATTCATAGATTATACTTTAAAACTACTAAAATACCAATGCCAACTCTATAAAAAAACTTTTTGAATCTAGAGGCTTGTTGTGTATACGATAGAGCAATTATTTTACCAAAACATATTTTGGCGATGTGCCTTTAGATTTTAATTAAACATTTTTGACAGATGGCCGCATGGTCGTAGCCTTTATGAAGGAAAACAAACGCTCGGAAAAGAATTTCGCCCTGGGCGTTTCGCCGAAAGTCTAAGGGGGAATTGAAAAATATGAGTAGCGATGCGACGTTAAAGGAGATGAATGAAAGAACCAGCGACAATTCTACTTCTCTAATTGTGGACGCAGAAGCAGTGCAGGCGGTGAGGGAGGTAATAATGAGCATTACTACTACTACTACTACTACTACTACTAATAATAATAATAATAATAATAATAATAATAATAATAATAATAATAATAATAATAATAATAATAATAATGGAGAAGCAAATCCAGAGTTATGTACGGGTACAAATATATCGAAAAATAAATCTGTATAGATTTATTTTTAAATATGTTTGAACCCATACCTAACTGTGGATTTTTTCTCCATTTCAAGACTCATGCTACCATGCGTAATTTTCAGTAATTACATAATACTAATAACAATAATAATAATGAACACGCATAATGATAATACAGCACTCTCATAATAATTTCGAGCCACAATAAACAGATTATATGAATTAAGACAACCACTTTTTAATATCGGTGCTCGAGAATCGCTGGACCGGCCGCATTATGAGGTTAAAGTACTCTTGAAATCTGACTGATTATCCCTTGGAGAAGAATTACGTAGATGATGCTTTGGGCATCAATTAGGGTTGACGATTTGGGGAAGGAAGACTCTTCAGGGATACTGGAGGGGGTCTGTATTGGAGCTCGAGTGGGAAGAGGGGGGGCCGGAGACAAAGAAAGAGGAATGGCAAGAGGAAGGAAGATTTTGCGAAAGAGGAACCTCCAAAGAGGCAGGAGGGCGTCTAGTTTGTAGCCTGAGTGGGGAGACTGCTGAAGGAGACTGAACCACGGAGGAGAAAAAGAGAAATTTCAGGATTCTTGTAAGATGATGATAGAAAAGTCTAAAGGAAATAACTGAAATGAGAACACGGAACAGATGCTGTAAACGGAGATTGCGTTGTTTGAATGGAAATGCAAACAGCAAAATTTCGGGAAATGAATTAGAAGGGGGAGGAGAATTAGACTGAAAATGAAGAATTGCATGAAATATGGATAACGATTATGTACAGTCAAAACCAGCATAGTCGAATAAAACAAAGGCACAATGATTGAGGGAGAGGCGGAGTAAGAGAAGATAAAGCATAAGAAGAGCATGATAAAGAAAAGAAGCCATTGTGAGAACGAAGATTCTTTTAAGTGAGGAAAAGAGTCAGAAGAAAAAAAGTCCACAACGGGAAGTCAAAGCTCACTCATAAAATGAAACGCGGTCAAGGAAATGCTGTCAGTGAAACGGAAGAATTGATTTAATTGGTTTAAATACGAAATGATGAAACGCAAAAGTTTTTATATTCACCAAAACACCCACTGTATACCTAAAAACAGTTTTTATTGGTAAAAAATGTTAATACCTGTTGATGCTGAATGATAATTCAAGGTTTTCCAATCATTTTTAGTAAAATGAACCAAATAATCAGAGATACGTCGAACGAAGAATAAATACATTTTGTTTTTCTATTCGTGCGGACGAACAGAGTGTTTTTTTTTATTTTTAATGAATCTGTAAAGAATCCATACGTTATATTTTAATTGGAATTGAATCCAGGACACTTGTTAAGTTACATAAATCGAGTTAGATCTAAACCTACTCAAGGGAAAAGAATCGCCCTAACAATTCATGTCGAAAGTTTTTTCTAAACCTATGAAGCGCTTGACTCCAGCAAATTTACTCTCGGCAATATTACAAGTTCTTTTTTTGAAGGGTTTTAAAAACATGAAATACAACAGTGCATCCGTTGACCTTTCATTTTTCTACTTTTTTTTTAATAAACTTCATGCTGCAATCCGTTCTTTTTTTTAGAGCGTCGACAGTAGGATCTATGGTTCATATTCTATGAAGCCAATTGAAATGGATTGTCACATGTAGTTTCACCCCCTTTGATTCGAAAAGTAAAACTCTAGATGAACCTCATGCATACTGCAAAACTGATTACACTCACAGATACACACACATATATATATATATTTATATATATATATATATATATATATATATATATATATATATATATAAAAAGAAAAAGTAGGTTTTCACTAGTGTTTTTTTATGGCCTATCACTTGTAACATTCATTTTGTTGGAATACAACCCCAAACGTCTTTTTGAAAGTGTCACGTAGGTGATCTTGCTGTATATATATATATATATATATATATATATATATATATATATATATATATATATATATATATATAATATATATATTATATATATATATATATATATATATATATATATATATATATAATAAAAATCATGGTACTTATTGTGTATTGTCCACATAGATTATACAGAGCGTCTTATCGAAAGAATTTTCCTCTCTGAGCCACTAGCTAAATTGCAGTGCAAAAGAGAACATTAAGAAAATTAAATAGATTATGGAAACAAACCGGAAATTATATATGAGAACACTAAAAACACATTGTATTTTGTATCCCTTAAATGACCATATAAGAACAATGCCAAATGAAGTTAAATTTGATTAAAAAAAAAAAAAGCAGAAATGGCTATTTTTGTTTATACTTTATTTTCAAAGAGAAAGGGAAGGAAAAGGGGTAACAGATTAATGGATACCTAACAGTACGAAAGGAAATTGTTTTTAGTGAGCGGAATAAAGATATAGTCAAATTACCGAAATTAATTCTAAGTAAATCGATTGCTGTTTAGCGATGGCTTCCCTGTTATAGCCTGCAGCTTCAGTCTCTCTCTCTCTCTCTCTCTCTCTCTCTCTCTCTCTCTCTCTCTCTCTCTCTCTCTCTCTCCTGTTTTAGTGTAGGTTCATACAATACGTGCACACACTCACATATGTACACATACATACATACATACATACATACATACATACACACACACACACGCACAAGTACCACACTAGTAACTTTGTAACTACAGTTAACATAATATATCACCTAAAAAAGTGATAGTATTCATCTGTCTGTTACACTGATGTATAAATGCGGTTTTTAAGATTTCGTCTACTTAGTGTTATTATTTGCCCAGCGCAATGTGACCGCAAGTTTGCACGATTTAATGTGCTTGTAAAGAATATATTATTCTTAGAATGCACCGCTGTTTACGCTGGGGGATTAGTGGGGAGTTTAAGGAGCCTTTCTGTGCAATGTATGAGAATGTTTACTGTTGTCTTCATTGCAATCAAGGAGGTACTTATTTAGTTTCTGTTTTTTCCCGCTTTTAATTATATGGTTTTTATATGTTTTTTTTTTTTACAATTATTTTCCAGCATCTGGTGCATTTACTTTGTATTGATCTTCGTGGCTTTCTAATTGTTTCTACTTAATTTCTAATATTTTTCCTTTTGTTGCTTCTCTTAAATTATATAAGTTCTGTTTACTTTTATGTAACTTTTACTTTATTTGCTGCTTCGGTTAGGGGAAAGGTATCAGTTTGTTCTCAGAAACAGGTGACGGTCACTCACTGTTTTGATTGCCGCGTCAAGTATATAAAGCACTAATTTACGCATTGGGTAAGTGTAATATTGGGCATACTGTGCCTTTTTGATATTGCAGTTATCTAATTAAAACATTACTAGCATTATGGCTCAGCCACATTAAATGCGTAATGCTTAAACATTCCCATGAAATATAATTTTCATAACCATATTGGCAACAGGGGACGTGTATTTGGTCTTCATTAATTCAGAATTTTCAGAATTATTTTTTATAACCACTAATTGTAAATGACATTTTGACCAATCATGTACTATTTGCAGTTGTATTTTATTTATCCTGGTTTTTTTTTATTGGTGACTGTTGGATAATTAACTTCAATTATGCATATAATTTATTATCTGTTTGTAATATAGGTGAAATTCTTTATTCACGTCACTTTTTGGGCAACATTTATTTTTCGACTCCGTCATATAGATCCTTGTTCTTAGTAACTTTTGCCTCCCTCCGGGTATTAATATTTAGTACTCATGTTTGTAATATCAACTTTTCACTGAATGTGGTAATAACATTGTTCATTATCTCGCATTGTTATGTTGAATGTTTCTCACCAATGCCTCTAATTATTGCACTATATGCCCATTACTCAGTGGATTGACCCTGTTGGGATGAGACACTGTAAATATGAAATTTCTACCGATTTAATCTAATGATTCTCTCGATTTTTGACTAGAGAAATTTGTTGTATTTTTTAAGTTTGACTCAGGTTTTCATCATCATCATCAATATTACCACCGCAATAATAACTGCAATTGTTCTTTTTTTTATCAGTTAGCACATACTATAATATGGATATGATAACTTGCACTTGCCATTTTAATTGTAACTGCGGTGTCATTCATTAAAACAGGAGAAACCACTTCGAAGTCACCTCAGCATTAACATTTGCTGTATAGACATTGGTCAGCTGAACGCTCATGTTATAATTGAGATAAGACTGCTATCGCAGTACCGAGGATAATATTTTTACTGCCTGTTATTATATTTACAATCCTATGGTTACAACACGTGGACTGCAGATAGTAGTGCAAACATTATTATCCGCAGTACAATAATAACATTTAAACTGCAGATAATAAAGTTTTATACTGATAAACGTAAATTCTACAGTACAGTTGTAATAACACCTATATTGCAGATCATAGTAATTAGCAATACAAATGTTACCGTCTGCAGTAATAACACAGCCTACATATGAGCACCAGTTAAATGCTACTGTTAATAACAATACCAATCGATAACCCTAACAACCTTATTCTCTCCTCATTCTCATAGGTGGCACATCGAGCAGTCCCCCGGGTATCGATTGGAGCCAGTGGTGGACTTACGACGGGATATCCGGGCCCCGATTCTGGGGCGTGATCAATCCCGCCTGGGGCATGTGTCGCGACGGCAGGCGACAGTCGCCCATCAACGTGGATCCGAAGACGTTGTTATTCGACCCGAACCTTACACCTTTCACCCTCGATAAGGTCACGGTGAGTTCAAGATGACATCCTGGTAAACCCGAGACCAAATCGTCATTGGTCTGTCTGCATGTTTCCACCTACTTTCGTTGGTTCAGTTTCCATACCTGCGATTTTTTTTGTCTCTCTAACGTTAGCTCCTATTTTGTTTATTCAGCTTTCTATCTGTCTATTAATCGCTTTTATTTAACTAATTACACATGGATCTATTCCACCTTAACCTTTCCGTAAAAGGCAACAAAAGGCCGTAATTAGATCATTTGCTAAATATCGTTGTGTGATTTTTATATGGTCCTGCCTCGTAAGATTAATTTGGTTTGGTTATTGAATCCAAACATATTTTCGCGTGCACAATAAAAAAGACATTCTCTAAAACCTGTTTCTTGACGGGCCGTTCGACTTAAGTAAAGTGAATCATAAAAAGAGAGATGGAAACGTAGCACAGAGATAAGGAGAAAATAAGGACACTATGGACTTAAATCCTACGCTGGACCACTCAGGGAGATTACGAACCAGAGATGCAAGGGAACAAGATAACGACTAAAAGCTTTAGATTAAAGTTATTATCATAGTTTAATGCCACTTAATCTCTGGGGGATTAGATCCGAGATCTGTGCTGTTTAACAAGACGTTGCGTTCTGGGAGCTCCTCCTCCTCCTCCTCTTCTTCTTCCTCTCCCCTCCCCCCCTCCTCCCCTTCTCCCCTCTCTCCTCCTCCTCCTCCTCCTCCTCCTCCTCCCACAGCTTCAAGACGTTTCGTTTTGGGGAACTCCCCTTCGGAAGGCGCTCACCTACCTCCCTCAACAATTCCCCTAGGGGGGTGTCACCCTCGATACCGAGGAGGAAGGAAGGTGTAGGAGTAAGAGGTTTTCGTTTAATAGGATATCGCCCAGAGGAAGAGAAGAATCTTCCTCCTCCTTGATCGGCATTAAGGATTTGCTGATCCCGACGGTTTTTCTTTTGAACGGAAATTACACTTCCGTTGCAAATTCCGACGAAATTGATTCTCTTCCTATCGGAAGACGATAACGAATGGCTCTCTTATATTCGGATTCGCCTTTCTCTTCCGTCATTCTTTCTCCCCTTTTTCGCCTTGTCCTCGGCTTCCTGTCTTCACGTGTTAGTCCATATGCCTCTCCTTTATGCTTTTCTGTTTCTCCTGCCTTTTCTCCACTGTCAGTTTTATCTTTTTTACAGTTTATCTCACCTTCTTCCTTTTTTTTTCCTTTATTAAAAAAAATGGCATTCACCCACATAACTTTTCGAGGCTATCGCGGTTTTATTTTGTTTTGCTTATTTTGTGATTTAGTTTTGCTTACCCCGCCCTCCGTTTTTTTTTTTTTATCTCCGAATTTCCGCCTCGTTATACACTTCCCTCTCGGCTTTCTCCGATTCTTCTTCTCCTTCATTCGCGTCAGTTAATGCGACGTTCGCTAATTTCTATCAGCCAGTATCTCTCTCTCTCTCTCTCTCTCTCTCTCTCTCTCTCTCTCTCTCTCTCTCTCTCTCTCTCTCTCTCTTCCTTTTTATTTTTACCTAACATTTTCCTAGGTCAGAAACGTTATTTATTTAATTGATTTAATTTCCTTTTGTTTTCTTGAATTTATCGTTTTGAACGTAAAAATGTAATCTGTTTTAATTCTAAATTACTATTTGCCAGCATCTTTTATGGCATATGTACACATTATAATGTACATGGAATGAACATGAAAATATCATGTACCAGTAAATGCTTTAATACTAGTCATGAGTAATGTTGTGTTTATAATAATTTTTCTTTTTTTGTGGGGGGTGTCTCGACCTGTTTGAGTTATGTTCAAATGATGTTGCTGGAGTTCTTTCTCGAGAGAAAACCTATCCAGGCACATGAGGTTACACAATGTTATTGGATGGGAGAGGCTGGTCAGTTTTCTTAACTGACGCTAATTGACACATAATTTCTTTTTATGGGGCTTAATACCATTATTTTACGGCCTTTTCTTTTGTTTATATGCTTTGTTTTTTATGTGAAAATATCCGCGTATGCTGATAGATACATATTGGCGTATGGTATATATATATAGTTATATATATATATATATATATATATATATAATAATGTGTGTATGTATATACATACATTCATACATATATATATATATATATATATATATATATATATATATATATATATGTATATATATATATATATATATACATATATATACATATATATATATATATATATATACTATATATATATATATATATATATATATATATATATATATATATATATATATATTACGTACAGTCCACTATATCAGTACAAAAACTACACGAGTGTATACATATACAACTGTACAGTAGTAGTCCATTAGATATGATAAAAAAGGAGAGTACCGTCATCAGTTATAAATGATCTTAACTAAGGTTTGACTTGTATACATGACACTGTTTGTTTTTAGACCGTCTTAAACAAAGCCTGATCACATTAAAGTTTTCACTTTACAACCGGTAGCAGTCTCGTTTCACTGGTTACATAGGTTAAGCGTAAACAGTCACCCTAGTAATTTTGTAAATGGCACATTTTGACACGTGGACGGGAAACTTCTTCATTAACATCTCAAAAAGGTACATACGTGGTGGATGATGTATTGTAGAAGATACGAGAGACATTTTAACAGCTAACAGTTCCACGAGCAGCATGTAACAATGACTTTAACAGTTCCACGAGCAGCATGTAACAATGACTTTAACAGCTCCACGAGCAGCATATGACAATTATGATAAATTTCGTGCTTGAAAATTCATCGGAACTTGTCTTATACTTAGCATACATGTTTAAGACCAATTTAGATTGAAATGCCGTAACTACATATAAATCAGGGAATGAATCCTGGAACTCATAAGTTCTGAAAGCACGAGTCGTGGAAGCATAGTCTCGGATGAGCTATGATTCAAGTGAAGTACTCTTTTAACTTCAAAGTCTCCTTGTAATGAGATTACGAAGGCAAAAGTCTCAGGATGAGAGGGAGTCATGAAGACTAGGAGAAGTTTGACTGGAAGTTTTGAGAGGGGAAACTTATCCCAAGAAGTCTGGTTATTAGAGTTCAGATTTTTCTCTCTCTTTCTCTCTCTCTCTCTCTCTCTCTTTTCTGTGCCGCTTGGCAGGGCGTTGGAGGGGCTCTATCTGCAACTGTCTAGACCACCTCATAATATGACATTTGAATATTTATATTGATCTTGGAGATTTTTTCATGGTACTTTGTAAGAAAAGTATTTCGTTTATTTCTTCCCATATGTGCTTGTTTAGTCTAATTTTATTATATCAATTTATACTGTGCATAATTCAGAAAAAATGGATAAAAATATGGGTTTAAAGTATAGATACCGTCATACCACTGCCAGAAAGATCATTCCATACTTTTAGAATTGATATCTAACGGAATGAATGACGTCGGGCTCTATGTTATGTCTCCTGTAGCAGACAAAAGAATAATGATAGCGACAGGAGCTGATTAGGTAAAAAAGTACTAATTCTAAAAAGAGTTGAAGGGACTTCATAAGTTACTGAATGAAATAAAACTCAGCGCAAGAAACACACAAACCATGAAACTCAAGAACAGAAGGATTTCGTAAATTCCAGGTTGTGAAAATTGTATCCAAACAACTAGGTCTTGAGGAAGTTCTCCATAAGCTCCTGAAGATATTTTACACTTCCATTTTTGCAATACGGCTGGGAGAGAGGAGGTGACGAATTGGAAAGTTGTCATTAGATTTTTCTCCAAACTGTTATTCACAAAATAGGATAAGGGGCCCTCAAAGAGCCACAGCTAGAAATTATGTGTGGTCATCCTGTTACTGAAAAGCAAGGGCTCATGTCTTTCTGTTTTTATTTAATTTATTCTTTAGTAGGGCGGCGAAGAGCGCCCGATTACTTCAGTTTTTGGCTTGACAGTTCAGACTAAATTGGTTAGGTTCTTTACATTTCTAAAGCATTTCTCTAAAGCATTTATGCTAATTCTCCTAAACTTATATGATCTCAAATGCTATAAAGAAAATGTGTTATTATGGCACTGAATAGGAAAATGGGAAGAATGTAAGATTTATCAACACTGTTCTGAAATACCATCTTGATCACCACTCAGTTTAAAAAAAACATTAATTGTGACCAAGTATATAGTTGAAAGGTTTTGAAAGAAGGGATGTTTTGTAGACAGGTTCACAAGAGAAGTTTGAAGAAGGTCACAGAAGCAACGTTCGGAAGGGGTAACGGAGAGGTTAAAATCTTGGAATGCGACATTGATTTCTTTTAGCTGATTGTAAATATCCGCTTAATAAAGAGAGAGAGAGAGAGAGAGAGAGAGAGAGAGAGAGAGAGAGAGAGAGAGAGAGAGCATAGAAATATATATGCAAGATCAGAGTTGTAGACAGGACAGCGTGTCAAATTATGAAGGTTTAATTCCATTTTGCGTTGATAGGTGATCTGTATCGATATATTTACATGTTAATGAGCGATACATGAAGCAATGGGGGCTTAAAGAAAGGTAAAAAAATAGATAAATATATTTACCTAGTGTCATCCTGCAAGTTAACCGAAAGCAGAATTATGATAGAAACTGGCTAGGAATAAGTTTACATTTAAGAAACTTGGTGCTACGAGTTTTCATGTTTACCACCATTTATTTTGAATATCTTTTGAGTATTAACTTTTAACCTGGTTTATCTAACCTTTTTTTCGTATGGTTATTGTAACTGTATACATAAATTTAGTACTTAACTGGCTAAAATTTTATTATACAATCATCCAAACTGGCTCAATAGATGTCTTTGGTGAGATTAATAAATTAATGTTTGAAAATTTGTTTTGGCTTATGTAGCCATTAGAGCAGTTGTGTAACTGGAAGCATCCCTCGATTCGTAAAGCATAAAATGAGTGTAGCCACCAGTCTTTATTAAAATAAAGCCTAATATTTATCAAAACTTGTGTAATGCATCCAGTTATATTTACGTCCTTTATGATTAGACGCCCTTAAATTAGTTTAATACCGCCTCTAAACGTTTTCTATCAACGCCAGATATTAAAGGAATGATTCTGAATAAATGAATGGGCGGAAATCATTCTAAACTAAATTTGGTAAACGAACGTTTGCAGTAAAGTCTCGAATTGTTTTCCGAAATTTAGTGCTAAGATACTAGAAGAATGATTCATACTGACGATCATCCTAGAACCAGAAGAATGTGCTTATTCCAAAGCATTTCAGTCCTCCTGCACTCAATTAGCAATTAACTTCCGGGCCATAGTTACTTTGGAAGGAAGTTGCGTTCCCAGAGCAATAAACTTGACAGCTTTACCCGATGTCAACCTTGTTAAGTCTCCTAATGCAATAAAGCACGTTTTAGCGCATGTGAACATGTTTGTTTTTCTACCAGTCATTATCATTTGCATCGTTGCAATTATTAGTGCTGTTGTCTCTTGGTTATCAATATTTAGGTGGCTAGATTCATCAGAACGTCATATGCAATTATTGTTGTACAGATTTTTTCCTTCTTATTATTGTACACAATTTTTTCTTCTTTGCATTTTTAAATATAAATTTCTTACAGTTGAGTTAGTTCTTCATTTATTTCTTTGTCTGTTAGTTAAAAAGACAAAAAGGAAGCACGTACTTCAACCCTCCTTTATCAAAAAGCATCACAGGTTAATGAGAAAAGACACATTCCCTTAAAACCCTTCCGGTTATGAGAGGAGACAGCTCCTTTATAACTCAAATACGACGTTATATTTAAGGACGAGATATTTGTTTGAACAACAATAAATGTCTACCCCTTAACCTTAATAAGGAAGATCAACACGCATTTGTGAATAAATAAAGTAGCATACCTCCATTCATAATTTCATTTCAGGTTTGTTTTACTTTTCTCTTCTTGCCTGGAAAACAGCCAGTGATCCAAGTCACATTTTTATTGATATTTTCAGCTTGACCAAGATCGATTTTTTATTCACGGCCTTCACTAGTATCTGCTTCATTTATCTTGAAATTCCCCTTTCTCCCTAATTCTGTCCAGATCCATATTCGCAAGTCGCCGCACATCGGAGATTTCACAGTGTGGGTCGGCGTCGGTGACCCTGGTAGTTGTGACGCCAGATAACTCTCAATTAATCAATCAATCACAGTGTGGGCTGTGAATAGATGTTTGTGACATACGAACTATAGCTTACGAAATATCTCAAAAAACAATCTTTTATTTTCTTTTTTGGCTCCACGAGGCCAGTGAGTCGGTTTTTGTTGCGTTATGTGACATTTCCCAAAAGAAGTAAAGTAAGGAATGAGAGTAAGATTCTGTTTCCAGTCATATTTCGTATTCAAGTCCACATCAGGGTGCGACGCTATTCATTATCAGTGTTCACCTTCAGGGTTGCTCTCTCTCTCTCTCTCTCTCTCTCTCTCTCTCTCTCTCTCTCTCTCAATTATTACTACTACTGCTGCTACTGCTACCACTACTATTACTGCCGTTCTCCAACAGAACGTGTTCTCTGCTATTCAAGACACACCACTTTAAAAGTTTTTATCCTCATTACCGTCTTGTTCCCAAAATAGTTCAATGTCGTTTTAGTTATGTTAGCTGTCTAGGATACTATTGCTAATAGTATCCTGCTACTACTCTTAATCACTATCCATTCATACACACACATTACATACACATGTAAGATACACACACACACATACACACATATATATATATATATATATATATATATATATATATATATATATATATATATGCATGTATGTGTGTATATATATATATATATATATATATATATATATATATATATATATATATATATATATACATATATATATGTGTGTGTGTGTGTGTGTGTGTGTGTGTTTGTGTGTGAGAGAGAGAGAGAGAGAGAGAGAGAGAGAGAGAGAGAGAGAGAGAGAGAGAGAGAGAGAGTGAACGTTAATGAGTAAATATGACTTATAATGTACAGTACCCAAATCCATTAAAATAGTGAACATTATACACACGACTCAATAATCGTAGTGTAGATAACACTAATTCCAAGAAATAAAAAATGCCTAGTAATATACCATTAATCAGTGTTAGCGGAATATTATTATTATTATGTAAGTATCCTCAGAAAATGGATTTACAATTAAGTGCCTGTCAACCACATCTGAACGTATGATCTGAATTTTAAAGCGGGCTGATGAGGTCCGGGAGAGGGATTCAGGTAACGGAGGTTGGGGGTGATGAGGGGAGAGGGCCATGATGGAGAGACGGACGAGGGCCTTCAGGATGTTGGGGGAGAAGGGGGTGGGACGGGAATAGTTCTACGTGGGACGGTTCTCGGCACACAATGGCCGAAGGCTTTTGTACAATATAGTTGAAAACCTTCCTTGCTTCCGAGAGTCGAGGAAAAATAAATGCCAGATTCTAAAACTTAATGTAATGAGTGAGTACACACACTGACTGGGTCAGTCAACACGGCGCCTCTTGAACAAGTATGCTCAATGAATATTGAAGTATATGGATGGCGAGCGTCAAAATTTAAATCAAGGATTATACAACCGAGATGAGTGTCTTATATAAAAATACTCTCGTACGCGGCGGAATTTGCCTGGGGTTGCCAGTGTTTGTTTTTCCCCTCGGATACTTTTCGTTTTGTTTTGTTGTTCTTGGGGGAAGAATTCCATTTCTTTATGAGAGAAATTGGACTTAGCTGTTTTATTTGGATTTAGAATAATGGGTTTGATGAATACTATCGAGATTCATTATTATTATTATTATTATTATTATTATTATTATTATTATTATTATTATTATTATTATTATTATTATTATATAAGTTAGACAGGTCAGTTGACATTGTAGTAAAAGTGCTAGTATCATCCGGTTAAGTAATGATAGTATGACTAATCAATTTGTTCCAGTATCGTTATCATTGATCTAAATGACATTACCCGTATCATCCTCTTCATCATCGTGGTAATCATCTCTGTTCCCAAACAAGATGCTTTCCCAGGACTGGAAACTTTGGTGACTGTTGATTCATTAACTTTTACATTAAGAGCAAGGCGCTTGGGCTCTTCGATAGTAAGAGTTGTTTCTACAGTCGGTCTCATCATTCCAGCCACAATAACTCATCCGTAATCTTATTCATCATTTCATGTATCCAAAGATCTTGTTTATATTTTTTCAAAATATCATTAGGCATCTTTTTCGTCTAGCATAGTACTAAACTATGAAATAACATGAACACATATTACTTTTCTCCACAATTCAGATTAGAATTCCCAGTTCTCTCTTGTAACATCGGTAGGTTTCCTCATTTTCCTATTGGTCTTTCTCAAACGTATTTATTCTTGGTGTAATCCATTTTGTCCGAAGGATTCGTTTTAATTTATAACACTTACTACATGACCCAAACCAATAATCCCCGCAACGTCTTCAGTTTTATCCAGTACTCCCATCAATTAAGATTAATCAAGTATCCCCATCACTTGATTTTAATCTGTTATTCCCCATCAGTTTAGGTCTTGGCCATTGTTCCTTCACTGAAGTCTAATCCAGTATTCCAGACACTTAATTTTTATCAGTTATTCCACGAAAGTCAAGTCCAACCCATTATTCCCCATCACTTCAGCTCAGTCTAGCAATCCCCATCACCCAGGCCTTTATATATTATCAGCCTTTGCTTAGATCAAATCTTATATTCTCCATGACTGTGGTCTGATCCTTTGTTCTCCCATCACGTAAGTCTAATCCAATATTTCAAGTAGTATAAATATACTCCAATATTCCCCCTAAATCAAGTCTAATCCAGTCCATCACTCAAGTGTAACTTCATTATCCGTAGTGGTTCTAGTATATGTGCTGTCTGGCCTGTTACTTCCCATCGAATAAACACGATCACTTCATTCTTATGCGACATGCCTCACTTTTTCCCTCCAGTCCATCATCCCAACATCGCCTCAGTCCAGCCCATTAATTCCTGTGCAGGAAAATCCCAGATAATCGTCTAAATTTTCTCCGAAGTCAGATCACATCCCTACTTGGGTCCAGGTATTATGTATGCTCACGCACGAAGTCCCCCTTAAACTCTATGGCTGTCGACCATAGATTTTTCTCTCCAGGTTCACCGTAGGCTGCGAGTAAAAGGTCCCCTTTGGGCATAAGATGGTGCGTCTATCTATGATGAGTGAATAGACGACAGCTAGTTATCTGAAACTTTAGAATAATGGTTATTCTTTGGCAGTTTAATTGCTGTTGTACACGCATGCATTTATATAAATATATATATATGGAACCGTGGAAAGCGTCATATTAGTTTAAAGTTAGCGAGTTAGAGATTTCGGATAACTTATTGATACTGGGGAAATATACAGATGTCATAATTGCAACTGGAAAAGAAAATTCTTTTGAAATCATGAATTGTAACACGCCGGAGAGAACGAAGTTCCATTTGTCTATAAAAGATTCCAGATGAGGGTGGAAAGGAGAAAAACATCCTTGTTGACAAGAATTTAAGGAAAGAGAGAAAAAAAACAAAGAAGATAAAACGACGAAGGAATAAGAAGTCGATTTTGAGGGCGCGGAATCGGCAAATTGTGAGGAGTCAACCCAAACCAATTGTTATTCACTTTGACGAGGCATTTATCGCATTAAGGTTGCGAAATGCACTCATGCCTCACACACAATTGCTCGAGCGAGAAAAGAAGAAGAAGGAGAGGAGGAGTCAAGAGGAAAGAGGGAGCTTTATGCCCCTTCCATTATTTGCTGCTCTTGGGATAGTCGAGCCGGGTGGGAGAGGGGCAATGAACCGTTGTAGGAGGTGGAAAGAGGTCTGGAGAAATGGGTCAGAGTTCACTAAGAGACAAAGCTCGATTCTCTCTCTCTCTCTCTCTCTCTCTCTCTCTCTCTCTCTCTCTCTCTCTCTCTCTCTTTTAATAAGTGAGATTTCTTCTTTCTGTATTTCCTTTTACCTCCTCGTACTTTCTCCTAATGAACACCATATTCTTTGGAAGCTTGGATTCCAAGTCAATGGGCCCTGTGAGCTTGTTCCATATGAATAGGTTTCATCTTCTGAATAATAATAATAATAATAATAATAATAATAATAATAATAAGGTCAAAATGTAATATAGTTTTGCTCACCCGTGTCTTATTCTTTGTAGATTACCTTCACCCCAACTTATTCACAACCCCGCCACCCCGCTGTGTCTCTTCCACTTGGGATAAATCGAGTTTTTGTCATCACAAATAATAACAAATTTTGTGTGTTCCTTTCTATCTCCCCCCAACCCGGGTGAATGTTTGAGTGTGGGCATGTGAATGCTTGTGTCAGCCGTCTATCTTGCTGATCCTGCCAGTAAGGTTATCGATATATTAAATCGTGCAGATTGTCTATTTAAATAACATCAGGGGCAATATGCAAACGTCTCTTATTTATTCACTAACATGTAAAACTCATTATAAATAAAGCAGCACATTTCGCTCTTCAGTTTGACATCGGAAATGAAAAATGAGAAGGAGATTATAACTCTTGCTGTCGTTCCCATTTTTTTTGAATTACTGGTTTTTCCCCACACAGAAATTACATACATACATACATACATACATACATACATACATATATATATATGTATTATATTTATATATATTTATATATATATATATACGTATATATACATGTACATATATACACACATATATATATATATATATATATATATATATATATATATATATATATATATATATATATATATATTTATTTATTAATATCAGTTTTAAATGAGGTACTGTTATTAATTGTATTAATGCAAAGAACAGTTGTGTAAGTGATAAAAAATATATATATACCTGTATGTATGTATATATATATATATATATATATATATATATATATATATATATATATATATATATATATATATATATATATATATATATATATATATATATATATATACATATGCGTGTGTATACGTGTATTTTTATATGCATGTGAGCACGTACACGACCATAAAAGAACTATCCAGATGAATCTGACGTTAGGCTTTTGTCACAGACATACAGTGCAGCCACCAATACAGGAAGCTTTGAGGCGTTTAAATCTCAAGGAGGAGCTTTTAACGCGACTGATGGAGAAAGATGGACTTTTCGGGTAACACTGATGGTTTCACAGACGAACCTGCATCCCGCCGAAGAACTGCAAATTTTTTTGTATACCTCATCAACGTTTGGGGTGTGCCCTCTAAGTTTCTCTTATTTGAACATCATACTACCCACCGTCCCAATCTTCTAGCCCCTACAACCAGTTGTCAGATGATGTTTTCATTCATTCTTTCCAGTTATTCTGTAGGTAGAGTGCTATCAAACTAAATTGGTGCTATCAAACTAAATTTTTTCTTTTCCATCCATAACTATCATTCGACGCATTTGCTCTTAATAACTAAATTCTACGGATATTGTTTCTTTCTTTAAAGAACTTTCACGTTACCATGCCATCATCTTTCATATTTGCTAAAATTTTAATGTGGTTTCTCGATTCCCCAAAATGACGTTGGAGGCGATGACACCCTCATCAAGAATACTCCCATCATATTTTTGATCTTTGCAATTGCCGAAGGCCTTGCAACTACCCTTACAATCCTTCCTTTAAGTGCCCCTACAAAACTTTTTGTTTTCTTGAATCTTCCAGTCGCTTTTTAATATCTAAAAGTTTTCTCCACGGTGTTGCGGTGCCAGAAGTTGTATTTAATGAATGATCAGTATGACTGGTGAATGAATATTGTCCTTAGGGATAATATTGCTTTTGGTATCCGATCGCGAGTTCGTGGAACCTTATGTTCCACGAACTAGGGATTGTGAAAGTTGATTAGAGAAAGAAACAGTACCTGTAGAATTTAGTTATTAAAATCAAATGCGGCGAATGATTAGGTTAGGTTGATTTGGTTAGGAATGATATGGTTAGGTTGGTGAAACCATAGCTACAGTTATCAAGACGCATGCGCATGCGCATATGTCTTTCTTTGATAAAACTGTTATCTATTGAAATGCCAGGATGTTCATTCCACCTTACAGCTGAGGGATTGGGCAAACCAATCCATCGTATGGTAATAGGTAACACAAGACACAGTGCGAAAAGGTCCCAGTCGGGTCATAAGTCAGATGCTTGAGAAATTACTTTTTAAATTCTGTACTGGGCTTGTATTTTCAATTTCCGTTGTACCAGGTTAATCTCCTGTCTAATTACCTGACTTTTTATACTGCTTTAAGATTACAGACACAACGCCTGGGAAACTTCTCAGCAGTTATATCAAAATGGTCATTATGCATTGCCCTATTATAATGTTGTATTGTTCCCTTGTGGTTTTCATACCCCTTCTTTTTTATTGTGAGCTGTTTTTGCGGTTTTAGATTACAGTGTGTGTGTAAGCTAATGTACGTTTTATACGCACATACTCTGAGTGCATGTTTACAGGCACATGGACAGCTATCTACATCCCCTGTGCAGGTGTGCGTGATGCGACTTTGCTCCAGAGAATTTTGTTGACTTAATGCTGCATCTGTGAAATTTCTTTCTATTTGCTGACGTTCCATCGTCTGTAGGACTTTCTCTTTGCATGTCGTTATACAAATATACTTTAGCTTATTCCCAGTGACCTAGATGACGCAGACCAGAAGCAATATAGAGCTGGTCAATTTTTTTTTGGGCCCCAGCAAATAAATGTGTTCGTGGCAGAAAGATATTTTTCGGAGGTCTCTAGAATTTTTTATATCATCTCTTCAATTGCCGTCTAACTCTATTACAACTTTTTGTTTGCAGTTAGATTGTTATCGGTCCGGTCTGTTATTGTGCGAGTAAGGTATTAGATGTGTGTTTTTTCTCCTGAAATTATATTGATTATTCAGATACTGTTTCTCTTCCCTGGTATTTGATGATTTATGACTAGAGAAGGGAGTTTTCCCTTTTCTAAACTCATATTATATGAATCAGGGTTTTGTTTCTTGAAATTTAGGTTTGGATGGCATTCGCCTAGGTTCTTTAAATTAGATAACTGCATTTGTGTCCTTGAATTTATACACTTTTGACACGCAGCATCATTTACATGATATGTGTGAGTTCTCATATAGAAGCAAAAATGGCTTGTTTATTATGAAGAAATCATGAGCTGAAGTAGAAGCAACCTTTATTAATCAGAGGTTGTGCAATCCTTGGCGTTATTTAGAGCTAAAAGGAAATATACCTTTTTTTTTTTTTTTTTTTATTTTTTTTACTTTGGAAGTCTCCCTGAAATCGATTTTGAGGTACATTATAGTTCATTTGTAGTTGCTGTATAGTATTTCATGCACAAAATACTGCAGATCTTTAGTGCTTTACCACCAGTATGGTGTAACTGCAGAATTACTTCCTAAATGATACGCCAAGTGGCCCCTATGCTAATTTTGATTTTAGTATGTATTTTGTTTCCCTTTCCAGTTTCACGTGTATACTGTAGTTCCCTAAATACACCCGTTCCAAAGAACCGTAAATTAATCAAGCAGTCTCATTATACACCCTGCTATAGTTTTTTTTCAAGTCTTTTGGTAATTTAAAATGAATCAAACAAAGTTCCCATTGTGCATTTTATAGTATATTGCAATCCAGTGTATCTTATTGTTCCCACTTTCATACTATCATTCTCTTTCGTGGCAATCCACTCCGATAATTTCCATTATAATTCGTAAAGTAATTAAATAAATTTTTCCTGAACCGGTCCCATTCTCCATCATATTACATTTCAGTTCCCTTGAATTTGTGATTGCAGTCTTATTCTTCTGCCAGTTGATATTATTCTTGTCTCAAACGTCCCTGTTATTGAAGTATAGGCGATTGTAAGTTGTCAGATTCCAATGCATTTTGTACAGTATCTACAACTGTAAATCTCAATGACCAGTCTTTTGTAAATCTTGAGAAGTTCTAATCATAAATCTTTAAACAAAAAAATAATAGTAGATCTTTGCTTTAGAAAACTAACGTGGAACCCAGAGCATCTGTGTATATATGTATCTGTATGAGAGAGAGAGAGAGAGAGAGAGAGAGAGAGAGAGAGAGAGAGAGAGAGACTATTGATGGAAACTGAACAGAAAGGAAGATTTCGGCGTTTTCGGAGATAGTAACAATTTCCATGACATAGTATACATCTCTTTGAGTCTCCAGTTTCAGAATTGTTTCCCCGTAGAAGGTAGACTTGTTTTATTTGCAAACATTTTGGAGTATTTTTACTTTGAATTGTATACAGCCGTCTCTTATTTCGTTACCTGAATCTCCTACCAAATAATCGGAGGAAAAACCTGAAAGATGATGTAATTTATAATAAGAAGAGATTTTCCTCCCGCATGGTCTGAAGTTCGACGATTCTGGGTAGTACTCCATCTCTGTTGATACACTAAGCAAAGATAAACACGATTCATGTCAAGGTGATACCTGGGAAAGCTAGGATACATAAAACGCCGGATGGTTATTGGCTGATTTCGGAAATAGCACCACAACGTTCGCGCTTGCGAAGAGTGATCTGTGCATATGTATTTTCAATGTAACACAGCCTCGCTGTGCCTTTCATTTCGATATGATAACTGGCAAGTAATCTGGCTTTAAATATTTCTTCTGAGATTTACCATCTCCCTAGCTTGCTTCAAATTTAAGAACAGTGAAGTGCTGCTTGAAAATGCATCGTTATTTAATTGTTTATTACATTTTCTAAGTTATTTTTTATTAAGTCCTCAGTAGGTAGGACATTTGTCATTGGATATGTACTGGAATAAGAATATGTAGTTACAGAAAATTCAGCATACAACTTAATGGTGGGTGTTTGCCAGCAACGCAAATGCTACCTAACCTACAGCACAAAAGACCAAAGAACTGCCCATAGAGAATTACCTAAATAACATTTCCTGCTTGTACATCTATTCTCGACTCACTGACTCCACGACATTGTGAGTATGGACACCACGATAATATTTTCAGGTTTTCCTCAGCTAGTGCCTAACTAAATAAGAAAAGCGCTATTCTCTTGAAAACTATGATACTCACTGAAAATCGGTGTTGTTGGGAACTATTCATAATAACGGAAACAAAATTGATTTTTTCTGCTTGGATTTTCAGGTAGACGTTAATGACATTTCGGATGTGGTGGCAAATTTATTTTGAGATCTTGATACTCACGAAAATCGAATATTCATAATAGTAAACCTATTAGGCTATCTTTCGGAGGGGTCAAATTTATTTTGAGATCTTGATCTGGCAGAAGGCACGAAGCTGACTCTATTTGAACATTAACAGGCTTCAAGCCATATGTCCCTACTTGCTTAACGTTTTTCTGTCCTGTTGTTTTTTGCTTAATCATTTCTTAGAATAATCCTGTTCCACTCGGGCGCGACAAACTACAGTACTAGCAGCATTATTTCCCAGATTCAGTGTTTGGGAGTTAAGTGTTCCTTATCCCTTCCTGCAAAATTTTAATCTCACGCGTACTTTTGTCTTGAAATTGCTACGTAGAAGGGCTTATCGTGTGAATGTCAGTAAGATAGCCACAGTCAAAACCCAATGTTTCCAAATGGAATAAGACAATGATAGAAGCAGCATTTACAGCCCTAACAACAACGACAACTTCACTACCATTACTATTGCTAATGGCTGTTGTACTTTATCAGTGTTCACTTACTTATGCATATGTAGATTTGAATAAACTTATATTTGCAACTGGAGTTAATATTTAAATAAACTTTTTTTATTGTATGCCAATACGTGTATACCATAATTACATATTTTTGCGCGCGCACGCACACACACACATTTATATATATAAAGCAACTGGAGTTAATATTTAAATAAACTTTTTTTTTTGTATGCCAATACGTGTATACCATTGTTACATATTTTTATGCACACACACACATTTTTATATATATATATATATATATATATATATATATATATATATATATATATATATATATATATATATATATATATCTGTGTATATGTGGATATGATGTGTACTTTTACGTGTGGCAGTGGTTAAAACCCAGCCTATAAATAAAAGCATGTGCTTGTGCATACAAGAATTCATGTGCACAACCCCCGGCATTTTATGCCTGTCGGTGCGTGTGTTATGGATATATAATTATTTTCCCCCTTCCGTAAACATGGACAGATGCAAAACCAACAATCCAAGCTCTTTGTTTATAGAGTGATGATAAATTAATAACCTCACCTGCCTTCCCGCACCCGACGGAATAGGAAATAAATATTTGATTGATGAATTACGAGGAGTAAACAGATTAGGGCAGCGCCGCCACCGTTCCAGAAGGATGGACAGATTGGTTATTTTGTTTGGGCTTCATTTGGGATTTATTATGACGCAGTAGGGGGTTTTAGGTCTTGGGAAGCTTCTCTAAAATGGGAAATACGAATCATAGGAATATTTCTTTTAACTTATGGTTAGACAGTGCTATGAGCTCTAGAATGTTAACAGTCTTTGACATCTATCTTTTGTCTCTTTTGTAAAGAATATATTGTATATATATATATATATATATATATATATATATTATATATATATATATATATACATATATATATATATATATATATAATATATATATATATATATATATATATATATATATATATATATATATATATTATATATATATATCTAAATATATATATACAGTATATATATGTATATATAAATATATACATATATATATATATATATATATATATATATATATATATATATATATATATATATATATATATACTATGTATGTGGAGCCCGATGGTCAAGTCGGTAGAGCAGCAGCTTGGACTTCATGGCGCTGCGCTGGTTCAAATCCGCAGCCGATCGGTCAGAGAGGCGGACACTTTGCTAACCGTGTAGACACCCTGGGATTATGTATGTAATCAACGGATAGGTTTGCTTAAAAGCAAATGGGTGTTACAGACTAATACACACAAACAAGCCACTCCAACATCTCCTAAAAACATAACAGACACCTCACATGTCTCGATCTGTCGACCTAACCGCTCAACTCTCCTTGCTTCTGGGAGAAAGAGAGCTGGTGATTGGTACGATACATGTACAGTACGTGAGCTACCGGGGTCTAAGCGATGTAATGCAGGGCAGCCGATCAAGACTACGGTCTACCCCAAAGCCAAATCAAAGTCCTTCAAAAGAAGGCATCGTGCTTACCCCATACAAAAAAATGGAAAAAAGCTCGTTAAAAGAAGAGGAAGATAGATTATGTATGTATATTATGCCATATATACTGTATATATTGTATGATATGTGCACAGTTATATATATATATATATATATATATATATATATATATATATATATATATATATATATATATATATATATACACACACACACACACACACACACACGGACCTTTTTTAGTTTGTAGAATTTGAATTCATAGAACTTCCTCTTATGAACGATTTCATATTGTTAGCATAGTGACAATAATCACATAAATACGTCACATACGTCGTCCATTTACCCAGTGAACTCGTAAATTAGTTGTATGTTGATGATGAAACACCTACGGTATGCTTGGAATGAATTACTCGGAACATTGCATGGTCTTCAAAATTATGGATGGATTTTTCCACCACGTAAACTTCCACTTATTTCTGGACTAAAGCGGTTAGTATTTAGAGTAAGCATATCATTACGAGAAAGAGAATAATGTGTCTGTTTGTTGCTCTGTTGTAAATCACGTCTGTAACATCTCGGGTTGTTCACTAAACAAATTCCCCATATAATTCTTGAAGAAAATCCTTGCGTTTCATTACAGAGAGTTTATGATTCAGCTTGACAGCTCTCCTCGTTTGTTTGCGAAGCAGCAAAATAATGTTTGTCTTTCTTTATAGCTGACCCTCCGAATGAACCACAAGCTCCCCGTTTTCTCGTATTTTGCCAAATTTGGGCAATATTATCCGAGCAGATTTCTCGAAGAGAGATATCTAAGAAATTGGGGTGGTGTGAAGGGTGGTGCTAACCAGGAGGATGTGGAGAGAGGAAAGTTTTAGAAGGAAGGAGGAGAATGATGAAAGAAGGAAGATTTCAAGGACGAAAGGAACAAGAGCAGAATGAATTGAGGGGATGAGAGAAAAGATCGGTGAAAAAGGTTGGTAGGGCGTAGAGGAGAGGAGATGAGGGAAATGATAAAGGAAATTAAGAGTATATACGAAGAGTGGAGGGGAAACGGAAGACATGGAATAGCAGAGGCTTTGGAAGGAAATTTCTGAACTGAATGTCAATGTGAACAATCGCATGCATGTATTGTGTTGCTTGATTTTAATTACATCAGTAAAAATAAATAAGAGAAGCTTATTCCACGCATCTGTGATTATTTAACATGAAAACGTTTGGGTTTTATCATTTTATCATTGAAGTTTTTTTTCTTTTTTCCGTTTTAAAACTAGAACGTCCTTTCCCCTTCTATTATTTACCTTTCATATGGTCATATGGGATGGGTTTTTATAAAGCTAACACACACACACACACACATTGTTTATATATATATATATATATATATATATATATATATATATATATATATATATATATATATATATATATATGTGTGTGTTGCACATGTATATATAAATGTGTCATAAACCTTTTCCCATTTGACGGTTTTGCTTTCAGAAGGGTGAGGTTGGCAGGACTATGTCCTTTGGTTGCACTATCATCCAACTAGCAGGTCCTGATTCCCTAGTAACGTCAACAACGGCACAATAGACTTTTAGTGGAAGTTAACCCTACGTCTTTTGTTGTCAATAAGTGCTCTCTTAAGAGACAAAGAGACTACCTTACAGTATGGGGTAATACGAGAATTCAGAGGTTGGAATAGCAGATGTTTGCAGATAATACGGTGTTGAATGGTGATAATTGAGAGGTTAGCAAAAGGGTTTCAAAGTATCAGTGTGAGAGTGCAAGTAAGTCTGAAGTAGGGTTATTATAGTTAATTGTAACAAGGAAGATGGAACAAGAAATATTAGGGAATTGAATGATTCATGTGGGAGTTTATTTTAATATTATGGATGATGTTGGGGTTAGAGAAGTGCCGAGTAACAGAAAATTCAAAAGCAAGAAAGCTAAAATGATGTTTGATGAAGATTTGGAAGAATAGTTCTAAATTACTTGAGGGGCAGTGGATACCTAAATTAGAATGCCTGAAGGGATTGTTGAACCACCTCTTCTTTTCGGAATTGAATTGAGCAGATTGATTGCAAAAGAAGCGAGAGTTAAAGCTATTAAGGCATCATTTGCATAGTACTTGTCGAATTAAAAAAAACAGTGAAAGATTGGGAAATGTTAAAATAAATAAATTGTAATAAAAGAATAGTACAGGTGAAGAGATTACTCAAAGGGCTCTGAGATGTTTTGCTTGTGTGAGGAGGATGGACAAGGATACATTGGTGAAAAAAGGTGTAGGATTCGAGTAGGCTTGGAGGATGGAGTGGAGGAAGCCCTAAAATGCGCTTGATAGAACACTTCGAAGAGTAATGGAAGGCCCTAATATCCAGGAAGGAGCTAGCAAAACAGAAATGAGTGGTCTGTTTTTGGATTCGTGCTTGATTAAGCTATTAAAATTTGAGTGTTACAGTAACATGGACTTCTGTTTTCTTTGGAAAATCTACTATCAGGAGAAATGGGATACTTTAATATGCACACACACACACACACACACACACACACACACACACACACACACACATATATATATATATATATATTTATATATATATATATATATATATATATATATATATATATATATATATATATAATAATAATAATAATAATAATAATAATAAAGAGTTCTCCTCATTCCTTGTGGTAAATGATCACTAATTAATGTTGCCATAACGTTATCACTGGCGCTCTAATATTAGAGTGTTATGAAACCCGCCGTCTTTGTGCAAAACAATTACTAGTGTCATATTTGATGTAGGGAACATAGAGTACACAATTTGATTACACTCTCACAACTACTAATACTGGGCCCTGTCACTCCATGCATAAACCATAAACCATCAGAATAACAAGGAGGTATTACTTTAGAGAGAAGAGGCAGGGCACTATTTTGTAAGGAAATTATGGTTTTCCTTAAAAGGAAAAACGCTAATATTTTCTTAACTACTGTATTTTAAAAGATAACTATTTAGTTGAAAGCCAGTGTATAAACCAGTATTATTTCCCATAGCCATTACTTACACCACAAGTTTCCACTACTGTGTGGTGGAAAATTTTGTAATTTGTTGCTAACAAACTTCAGGGCTAATATATATATAATCTACTGGTCACTTTTTACCAGATACGTATGTAATTGTAATATCCACAATGTTCTGTTAACTTCTCGAATTCTTCGCGCTTTTGTGGATACACTTGTCACTACAAAGCCTTGGATCGAAGTGCAAGATCAGTGAATAGAATGATTCATGGGGGTGTTTATTTTAACGTTCAGTTTGTTCAATTTATTGGTAAAATAATTCTCAAATTACAGGTCACTTACAGATATGTGGCATCTGATTTGCTTTCGAGACAGTGAATGTATAATTCCGTAATACTCGTGGACTTCATGAAAACAGTCGTTCTGTAACGTGATCAGAATCATTAAAATTGCAGAAATCTGATTTGTGGACAGGTCATTTATTTTATGGTATCTCGTTATTTCATTGTTTACTTGACGTTAATCTCGCTTTCAGAAACCCAATTACCTCTGGTAACAGTAAGTAAGTGAAATTTTGTTTCTGATATAATTCAAGGGTATTTTATATTTTCAAGTATATTCCAGTTGGTTTCTTACTGCTCCCTGGTATTTAATCAGGCATTAAATGAAAAATAGAAGACTGACTTGAGTTGCGTTATTAATAAAATTTTCTTTGCTGTTCGTAAAATGATTTCTACCGATCATTAGATCCTCAGGTTATTTATTAGATCTTTTTTTTCAGGCTCGAATTTACAATTTGAGTGATGATAAAAAATCTAAATTCTTTCAGATAATGGTGTCAGATCTTACTGATTGTGTGGTCTGAAGTCTCTGTAAGGTCAACATAAAATATAACTTACATCATAAATCTGAGACATCCCTTGGCATTCCGATTCGCTTGATTATTCCATCCTCTGCTTGTCATTAGTTGTACAGTTGATTTAAATATTCGTTGATTTTTGAGTGGAAAGCTTTAACACTGTTTTGCTACCGCTGTGATTAGAGTACAAATATTTGAGGTAGGACTTAATGGATTTCGTTAAATAAATTTTATTAAAGCTGTTTGCATGAATTATGATTTATATATATATATATATATATATATATATATATATATATATATATATATATATATATATATATATATATATATATATTATATAATGCACACATCTATCTATCTATATAAATGTGTATATAAAACTTAATCGTCATGTCCACAACTCTTTACCTGTTACCTGTTTTTTTCATAATTTTTAAGTTGAATAACCTGCTGTATTTTTAAAACTGAATTATTATTACTGTTTCTGATAACTCCTCTCTTACTATACCATGTACTTAAGGTGTATGGAAGTAGATTGCATGCTTGTGTTTGTTACTCATACATTCGTTAAATCAGATTTTGAAACTAACTGAGTCTGTGTGGTGGTATTAATAGCAAATCATGCAAGATGACCTCAAACATCATAAACTCGGCTGATGCGCGTCCATATCTCTGGCAGTTGTGATTATATTAATGCCAGCTAGTTTGAAGATTTAATTATAGTGGAAGATATTGTTACTGCTCCAGGAAAATTCACTTTTGCCTCGGAGGAGATATTCTTATGGGGATTTTTATGCATATATACACACACGTATATATATATATATATATATATATATATATATATATATGTATATATATATATATATATATATATATATATATATATATATATATATAAAGTTGATCTAATGTCCTGAAACACTTAAGTTATCGTTGCAACATAAGAGATATTACCATTGTAAATTCTTATCTTTTACATAATTATTGTTATGATAGAATTAGGTGTTACTTTTATGCTTGAATTTTCCTAAAGCTCAGTAGAATAGTTAATGTTATCGTTACTAAGATGCCAGCATTACAAATTAATGCGAAAGATTACTATAAATTCTCCCAAGGCTTTCTGTATATCATTTTGCGAAATATGTCTTACAGAAAATCCCAGTTTCATTCCATGGAAATTACAGCACTGTTTGCCGACCCTTGTGTATATATTTGCCAGACAACAAAATACTGTTTGTCTCAGATTATGCTGACCCAAGCGAATGAACCAAGGACCTTAGTTTTCCGTCTGCCGAGCTGTTGGCGAAATATTAAGCAAGAAGATATCCAGGAGGCAATATCAAGGAATGTGGGTGGATGTATGTTGCTATGAGGGGAGTGGATGAGATAAAGAAAGATTAGAGTGTAAGCAAGAGAAAGAAAGTAGGATGGAGAATGAGGAAGCGAGGATGGGGAGGACTTGGAAAGCAATAGCAACAATGTATGTAAATGTCATGAATAATCGCAGGTCTTGTTCAGTCTTGGCTCTCATGGCCCGCTTTTAATCAAGTCTGTCAATAAGAAGAGAGTATCCCTTACTTCGGTCCGCATTTGACATTGAAATGCTCGTGTTGGTTTTTTTCCTGCATTGTATTGAAAAAAAAGATAGGTCGTTTATAAATGTTTTTTTAATGGATTGGAGATACGTGCGTGCAGTGAACTAACTTTGCTCCTTCACAGGATTTGTTAATACTTTCGTTGTGGAATCGTTTACTGAGACACACATATGTGTGTATATATATATATATATATATATATATATATATATATATATATATATATATATATATATATATATATATATATATATATATATATATATATATATATATATAGTATATATATATATATTTATATATACAAGTATGTATGTATATGTGTATATGTGTATATATATATATATATATATATATATATATATATATATATATATATATATATATATATATATATCTGTAAAAGTAAGATTGCGTGTACAAAATCTTTTTAACAGGTTAGACCTGTGCCTATCACTAGACTTCTTGTCTACCATCGGAGATAAGTATTGCTTTGCTACATTGGCAATACTTCCCTTGCAAAATAGCCTTTGATACTGCAATGCTATGGAAATAAAGGGCACTACTCCATAAATTCATGGCCGTCACCTAGGCTCATTTGCTTCGTAAATACTCTATTGGCTACGAAAACCAAAGGTTACAACATTTCAGTGCACCATGTATAAATCTTGACCCCTGGGATGGTGGGCCCCCACTGATGTGAATATCTGGATGAAAAGTATTGGGACGTTTTCCCCTTAAATATACTAATACTTATCTTCTTATGGAGGTTCGAAAGTCGCTAAGGAACATCACAGGCACGGGAGAGGTCAGTGCCTAGAGCCAGGACATACATAAACACATGATCATTGTCAAAGCTCCTTCTCCACTTACTGAAACCTGGGGAGCAAGGCATTGGCTCCTGGTGTTTCACCTGGTATGCCTGAATGGTTCCAAAACTTCCCCTTTTTATATCGTAGCAAAGTCTTGTGCCAGTGCAAATCTATCACTGCTGAGCCAGGCTTGAACTTAAAACCCACAGAATGTTAGTTGCAGACGATACCAGCAAGCTACTTTTAGTTCATAAGAATGTTGTCCCTGCTGTTGAGAGTGGCTACGAGAGAGAAGATTGCAGTAATTGAAAGGCAACTTCTGCCTTCCTCCGCTGTTGAATTTGCTGTCAGTTATATTTTAGGCCTTATACAATGAGGGGACTTGAAATCTATAGATTTGTCTACGAAAAGCTTGTATGCCTTGAATTCTGTCATTGCTCTTTGAAATTTTATCCAAGACAGTCTTGATATTATCATGGCTAATTGTGAAGTCAAAGATTACTGGAATATCAACCACTGCTCTTTGGCAACGCTTGTAGAAAATTTCACCGTTAAGTAGGATGTATAATAAAGTAAATGGACTTTCAGTTTGTACTAAATGATAGTGGTGGTAGTAAATATTCCTCTTCGCTCTGAATAGTTTCTCCTTTGTATCGTGCAAGCATTCTAGTCTTATATCTTCCATGTATTTCTCTTACTGCATAGTGTTGAAACGTATTATCCTTGATATTAATTATCAAAAGTATCTTTGACATTTAGCCAAGTATGATTATGATGAAGTATGTATCTGTTGTAAACTAAATTACGTATGCAAATCACTCGCTGCAATACTTACCTCAACATATTTCTGTTGTAAATTGCTGTGAATCATGACTAAATGGTCTCAACAAATTCAGTAGAAAATTTCTGTTTTCCATTAAAATGAACTCATGATTCTGTTTTGGAAGCCCTTGTGCATATGTTTACAAGACAACAAAATAATATTTGTCTTTCATTATCATGGCTCAGCGAATGAACCACGAGTCTCGCAGTTTTCGCGTATTCCGAGCGATACCTGTAAGCATAAGCAGGTCGATTTTGCTAACTGGATACTGGAATGGTGAGTATTTGGCCGTGGAGAAGTAGGAATGAATGAATCATTATGTTGCCTTGCATCATAGCTTCAAAGGTCATAGAGAGAGAGAGAGAGAGAGAGAGAGAGAGAGAGAGAGAGAGAGAGAGAAAACAGGTGTTCCGTGAATGATTACATGTTATATTAACTCATGATTCGTTTTTAATTAATTTTTGTAAGACGTATTGGCGTACTCCAAAATTGTTTAACATATAATTTACAAAAATACCAGACATTCTTTTCTTTTTATTTTATTCCTTTTTAAGGTCTGCTTCAGGATTTTTGAAAATCTCTTTTAGTTTGTTGGTTTCCGTCTTCTAAGAAGTGAAAAAAAAACTTGTGTGGTACATGCATGCATTTAAATGATTTTAACAGGAATAATGCGATTTTAGCGTATTCTGTCTTGTTCCTATCTTCAGTAATGTCAATCTTTCCATTGCCACTGCACTTTTCCTTGTCATTCTTCAACAGTGTTCTTGATGAGGAAATTAACTTTTTTATTCTTTTACGCGAAGGTAGAATATCAAAATTAGGGATTCCTCGTACTTACGTATAAACTACCGTTTATAGCTGTAGTAGTAAGCGAAGTGCATTCTAGAGCATAGATAGGCTTTTCAGTTTACCCAGTAACGGTATAAAAATAATAGTTAGGAAATGGAAATATATTCTCGTATACTGTATTTTTAGAGGAAATTCACAAGATCTGTATTTTTCAATATAAATCATGATATACTGTAAAGCACACACGTGTCTTAGGATGTGTAATGCAGATCAGGAGACCTGAAGTAACAAGGAAAGAAATGTGACTTATCATAAAATAGGTTTCTTACGACCCGGCATTATGGTTGATATTATCTTTACCATTGCAGCAAAATGAATGTTCTCATGTGTATAAGGTAATTTCCCTTGTGCGAGATATTCATAAATTCTTTGTTAAATTATTATTAGCCTTTTGCTAATGTTATTGCAATGAAAAAGTTAATATTCCTTCTGTACAAGTAATATGAATTCTGGATCTACGCTTTCGCTAGTATTAAGCTAGATATTAAGCAGTAAATGCTTTCCTGTAAAATACCGAAATTCATGTGTTATCAACCGGGCATTTCGCTAAATGAATGCGACAAAGATAATAACAGCTTTTCATCACAAAGAATTATGACTTTCTTTGTCGACCATTGTGTCTGTGTTTATGAGAAAACAAGCAACATAACGTTTGTCTTCCATTATGCTGACCTCGGCAAATGAACCGCGATTCCTCAACTATTTTGTTTTTTCGGGTCGTGAACAATTTGCGCAATATCAGGGATTTACAATAGATTTTGAGGAAGAAATTTGGGAAGATGGGGGCGTTTAATGGGGAAGAATTAGTGAAGGAAACCGGAGAGTTAGGGTGGGAAAAGTAATATGGAAAATTAAAAGGGGAGGAACAGAAGGAGTTGCAGGAGGTGTAAAGTAGCGGTTGGAGGTGGGAAGATTGAAGGGGGAAGTGGATGGAAATGAAGAAGGACAAGTTGAAGAGACTGAAAGCCAGGGTAGTTGAAAAGTAATGAGAGGAGGAGTTGGAGGAAGTGAAGGAGGATTAAGAATCGAGTGATAGGGCGAAAAACAAAAGGACGAACTGGGGTGGGAGGAAGAGGAGAAGAAGGATGAGAGTAGGACAGGGAGGGAGGAGACGAGGATGGCTAGGAAGCCTTGGAAAGAAATTGCTACAATGAATGCAAATTTTGTGAATAATCACATGCCATGTGCTGGCTTGGTTCACATGGCTTGCTTTTAATCTTGTCAGTAAATAAGAAGAGACTCTTCTGCGAGAAGTTTCACAAGACATTTTGCTTTTATTTTTCTCGTATGAAGGATGCTAGGATTTTTTTTAGAAAGAAATTTCTTTCTCTCTTTTTTGATCCTTGCCCAGGGCAAGGGAATTTGTTAGGAGGTATAAATTAATTAAAAGTTTTCTTAATTCATCGTAGAAATTCTTATTATGGATTAAAAGTACATTTGCGTAAAACGGAAGCTTAGGAACAGAAGGTAAGGACATTTTTGGAATAAAAACCACATTGAGAAGTTTAAAAGCATGCCTATGAAAAAGGGTGGTGGGAAAATAATGTAAAATATTTTTGTAAAAAAGTATTTCTTCGTGGAAAAACTACCAACTAGATATAAATTTTTTATATATATATTTTACAAGTAATTATTAACCCACCACCCTTTTTCACAGGTGTGTTTTCAAACTCAGATCATCATTCATCTTTCGTTTTTCGGTTAACTGTTCAGTTGCTAAACATATTTCTTCTGCTGACAGAAATCAACTTAGCACGTGTTGGGTAACGCAACGTGGAAAGGCAGTTTCAAGTCACTTAGTTCACTGAGACTTGCAAATGCAGTTGTTCAAAGCTCGACGTTTAAGAGGAAATATTCCTCATTCCTTTCCTTTTCGGACTTTCAGAGATTTCGCTTGAGTTCGCCAGTAATGTGAATTATATATATATATATATATATATATATATATATATATATATATATATATATATATATATACAGTATATATATATATATATGTATATATATATATATATATATATATATATATATATATATATTATACATATTTTTACTTGAATTATTTTAAACTTATTGGAAGACGAATGGAAGATAAAGATTGTATTAGACCTTTGGAGGCGTTTACTCTTCTTTGTCAGAACACCGTCATTTTCGTAAATTTGTTTTGTTTCTAGTATATGTATGTATGTATATATATATATATATATATATATATATATATATATATATATATATATATATATATATATAGATATAACATATATATATATATATACACACATATATATATATATATATATATATATATATACAGGAAAAATAGTATCATTTCCTCAGTACTTGTACTGTTTGATGATAAGAAGAAGTAGCCACGAAGACTGATGGGTCGAAGTAAATTAAACTGATTTTTTGCAATACTTGGAAAAGAACTTGTTGTGCAATGAGCCTCCCAGTTTACACGGAAACTCTCATGGTGATTGCTTCATCCGTCTTCTGTGTCTAAGGCCCGTCACACAAAATGGTCTTCTATCTCCTCGCTAAGACCTATGTCTTCTTCTTAGTCTGGGCCTCCTCCTACTCCCCCTCCTCCTCCATTCCTTTCTTTTCGTATTCCTCCTTTATTTTTATTTGTTCATTCATTGCTGTGCTTTTTAAATCTAATTTCATCAGGTGTATGGGTGATTCTGATTTCGTGTGACCAGAAGTTCCACTTCAGTGATGTCTTTGACCATTACTTGTGTTATACTAATAACTTCTCTCTCTCTCTCTCTCTCTCTCTCTCTCTCTCTCTCTCTCTCTCTCTCTCTCTCTCTCTCTCAGTAAGAATTCTATTTTTTTAGGTGCTGGGAATCCACCATCTGTATATCTGTTTCTTGATGAGGAAATAAGATTTTCAGATAATTGGAGAACCCCCTCTCTCTCTCTCTCTCTCTCTCTCTCTCTCTCTCTCTCTCTCTCTCTCTCTCTCTCTCTCTCTTTCTTTCTTAACCTGTAACGATTTTAGAAAAAGTTAAAAGCTGATGTCGGTAGAGAAAGATGCATTTTCTTTGAGATATCATTCTGTTACATTAAAAACCTGTGTGTTATAAATCCTGAGATGTTCTAATCGCAATTCCTTCGAAAAAAAAAATTGTTAATGATAGATATTTCCTTCAGAAAACTAACGTGGAACCAGAGCCTCTCTTGATGTGAGTGTGTGTATGAGAGAGAGAGAGAGAGAGAGAGAGAGAGAGAGAGAGAGAGAGAGAGAGAGAGAGAGAGAGAGAAAGAATTAGACGGAAAAGATAGTAGTCTTATTTGTGAGCTTTGTAATGTTAGATTTAAAAGCATTATGTCTGTCTCGCAGGTGTAACTGGAGAGGCGTGAGTTTCCGCTACTGTTAAGAACTTTTATCCTCGGAGCACAAGCGTCATACAAGATGAAGAATATTTTATTTACAGCTTTTAATTCATTCACTTGCACCCGAAACCCGATTCAGGTTGAAGATAAAAGGCGTAGGATTCTGTTTCATAAGGTAACACTAAAATAAGTAAAGTGGAACAAATATTTCCGTGACCACACCAAGTAAAAGTTAATGAGCAATAATTTGCGGGGCAAAATTGGTTTTCTCATCGAAAAGATTTCATAGCAAAGTGGGGAAATAGGATCGTTTGGAAATGTCTTTTATATTTGTGGAAACCTGAAAAGAACCTGCAAACCTAGAGGAACAGCCACAGTAAATTACCATGACAACGCTCCACAAAGGAAACTTTGCGAGGGAGAGTGACGGACGATTGTTGCAAGAAAAATGAAAGATGCCCTTTGGCAAGCTGAAATCAAATTGGACAAGTACTAATAAGAGTGTTGTTTATATCAGTAGTTGCTGAAAGGTTTTGGGACGATGTTATAAAGGAATAATTTATCTCTTATGTTTTTGAATATTGAAGTAATTTATTTCTGGAACCAAATTTGTTTTCAAGACTAACTTGACTTGTGACATATGAGGCTATCAGTCGAGAAACATGCCAAGCGCCATCCTGGATCAAAGTATTTTTTAATTTAATTTATTACATTTTAAAAATGGCACTTGGAATTTTCTCGACTGAAAAGCTCATATGTGGTATTAAGCATGATTCCTCATGGTATTCAACAACAAACTGAATTCTGTGATCGTTTATTTTTCGTCAAAATTGTTAGAATACTATAGTGGCTCACCCCTTCCCAAGAAAAGGGTAATACTTTATTGTTTATTACTGTTATTTTTTTCAGTTAAAGAAAGATGACCACTGGATCGTTTAACTGTCGCCTTATTACTTTATTTTCCTTCTGTCATTGCTTCTGAAATCTCCTTACTTTAACTTTACTGACAACCTTGGATGCAACTGTTTTCGAATCCTAAGCACTTCCACAATGGAGTACACGAACAGATTTAACCTATTTGTGACTGATCATCCTTTCTGCAGAACTTCGGTGAATCTTTGTTGCAGCATAAAGTGATTTCATGTAAACAAGAAAGATACTACCTGAGTTTCACTTAAAATTAACTTACAATTCTTCTTTTGCGTTTTTTAACCTGTAATGATAAGCTTAGATTTTGACATTTTGTTCCTTTCTTCCGAGAATATTTAGCCCTTAACTTTAAGGGGATGGGGGAGTTGTAGTTAAGAGAAGGAGAATATTTGCTGCTGAACTGAATTTCAGTCACTTCAGACATGTAAAAAGAGATGTATTTGATTAAAAAAAGAATTGGCAGGAAATAATGTAATTGTAGTATCAAAATTATCTTTTTCGAATTTTATATGATACCGGTACTTTACTCTTTATTATATTAGAAAATGTAGATTTCAACATGGAAACAAGTAGCCTATATTTAAACAGTTCATTATCAAATGTAATGAATATAGGTTAATATCGGCGAAAGGTAGAAAAGAATATCTCTTAATTGATCGTTGATTATTCCGACTATAATTATGTGTACATCGTAAAATTTACACAATACCAACTGGAACTTGATACATTATATATATATATATATATATATATATATATATATATATATATATATATATATATATATATATATGTATATATATATATATATATATATGTATATATATATATATATATATATATATATATATATATATATATATATATATATATATATATATATATATATATATATATATATATATATATATATATATACATATATAAATATACATACATACGTTCACTCACACATATACTTCTTCGTTTTAACGTGCTTTTCCCATTTTATATGGGGTACGCGATGCCTTCTTTTCGAAGGACTTTGATTTGGCGCGTTAGGGTAGGCCGTAGCCTCGATCAGCTGCCCTGCCTGAGCATCGCTTAGACCCCGGTAACGATGTGTACGTGTATCGTACAGTCTCAGCTCCCTTTCTCCCAGCAGCGAGGAAGGAACTGGGCTGTTAGGTCGACAGTTCAGAGACGTGTGAGGTGTCTGTTGACACACACACACACAACACAAACACACACACACACACACACATATATATATATATATATATATATATATATATATATATATATATATATATATATATATATACATACACATGGTTCTTACTTTTCAACAAATAAGTTTGTTGTTTGATAAACAAAAATGGGAAGCGATACTGAATCAATCCTTTGAACAGAGCTTGAATTATTTTACGCCTCATGGAAAATCGTAACGTCTAACTTTATTCTCGATTTGCAGCAAATTGCGGTCATGAAACCGAATGTTTCCTGAAGTACCCGGTGATATATCTTTGAAAAAGATGTCAACTGAATATTGTTTTGGTTTGAACGCTTCTCATAAATATCGTTATTAAATATTGTCTTTTTCTTCCAAAACAAACGCGTGTGCGCGAACAGACACGCATACACACACACACACACACACACATATATATATATTTGTATATGCAATGTGTTTTTTTTGTGTTGGATTCTCACCATTAGCCTTTCCCACTTAGTGAGAGGCCCGAATATGTTACCCCTCGGGATAAGGATGTTAGTCCCGTGCGATTTTTAACTACGGTTGCAATGCGAAACAGTTGATTAGCTGAAGGTACCGTATTTACTAAATCGAAAATTGTACCGGTATGGTAGGAGCCATTTATACTTACACGTATGCAGACAACACACACACATTTTATATATATATATATATATATATATATATATATATATATATATATATATATATTTATATATATATTTATATATATATATATATATATATATATATATATATATATATAGAGAGATGTATGTAAGTATTTGGTTAGTGCTTACTGTTAACTGTATTGCAAGTGTTTCAGGAGCAACAGATTTTTCGAATGTATTTTGTCTATGATGACTTATACTACTTCTATTATAATTATCAATACCATTATTGCTATTATAAGTATCGGGACGTAGTTTTTTCTTTTTCAGTGGTACTGGCTTCCACGCACATTTATTCTGGAAGGTTCCGTTCAGGGAAATGCTCGAACCGAGAGGTCATGTTGCCTCCTTTAGGCTTCGAAGGAAATTAGGTCGCTTGAGATCCTCTGAAAGATGCCAAGCCTTGAACGCCCCGTCGTTAGTGGGTAGTTGAAGCACGCGAATAACAGTCGACATTCACTGACTGGGGAAGTTAAAGAAGGGACTTCATGGACGCACGAAACTTGTATCAACCAAAAGAAAAAAGAAGGGCGGAAGGAAAGAACACAGTGATATTCCGACCAACTGCAACATAGACGTTCCAGCCCGAACAGAATACTGGAAATGAGTTTACAGAGAGGAGAATTAGAGTCATAAGCTGGAAGTTTGGACAACAAAACCTTACGTCAGGTCGCGTCGAACCCTTGAAATTGCTCCGGGCAAAAGCTACGAGATTCGCCAAAGTTCAGGAAAGGAAACTTCGGCCGCAGAGAGAGAGAGAGAGAGAGAGAGAGAGAGAGAGAGAGAGAGAGAGAGAGAGAGAAAGAAAATGGAATCCTCGAGATAGCTTGAGGAAGAAATTCTTCGACATTTTTGTCTTTGATTTGCTCGTTATAATATTAAACCATACCAATTTGTAAAGTTGATTAGAAATTGAATACAAGGTTTAATCAGTTTTAACATAAAAGCAAAATGGAATGAGTGATAAATCAGTGGATTGCAAGTTTTGAAAATGTCAGATATTTTTGTCATCCTATGTCAAAATATGATAGAAGCCTATAACATACTGTGATTTTTGTCATTCATAGTTCACTGTATGTTAATTCCTCATGAAGTTATTGCTGAACATTCAGTATTCTTCTTAGTGTATTGTTATTATAATAACAGTTTTGGAGTCCTTGCCACTATTGTTATAATATGGGTGTTCGCTAATGGAAAGAGATAAAGGACCTGCTGCAGAAATTAATGTCCTTGTTTAAAAAAGGAAACATAAGAGAAAATAAAGAGCGTAGGTAACTAAAGTGCAGGTCAAAACGAATTAAAATAGCAAACAGAATAATAATATGATAATTAAAAACTGTCCAGAATTATAACTCCTTAAATCTCCTTAACGAAGTTATTAGAGGAGAAAGAAATTCAGATTTTATCAATCAAAACAGGAGGGAAATAGTTGCGATTCATAGTTATGTTTATCATAACTGAAACTCCATATCATATAGTTTATAAAGGGAGAAATTATTTTTAACGGAAACTTGCAACTCAATTTCAGCTTAGGTAAGTGAAAGCGGAAAATATGAGAGAGAGAGAGAGAGAGAGAGAGAGAGAGAGAGAGAGAGAGAGAGAGAGAGAGAGAGAGAGAGAGAGAGCACGAAAGTCTGACGAACTTTTCCCATCTTTAATTAAGTAAAGAAGAAAAATTATATTTTTTACTCCAAGAGCTTGTGAAATTAAGTTGGAGGAAAGCGCAAATATTTACAGCAAATAAAAGAAATATTTCATGAAGGAGGAACAGTGGGTAAGATTTCCTCTCATATCTGCGTGTATTTGGCACATTCTTAACTTACGAATGTGCACGTTTTTTAATGTTTCTTGATTACTGTCGGTTCGTGATCACATTTTAAGTCAAATTGTTTATTGTTAGCTTAAATGTCATTCTGATCATGTGTTTTTGATTTACACTGAACTGTTTGTCGCTGGAAAATCTAAATGCATTCATGTGATTATATTATGAATTTTTGCGATTTACATTATATTAGGGAAAAAAATCATAAAAAGGTTATTGTAATAAGATAATGTCAGTAGCAAGTATTTTTTTACCTCTGTTAAATTAAGTCCTTCACTCGCAGGCGAGCATGTGAGAACCAATCAAAATTTCAGCTTTTGCAAGAGGAGGAAGGAGTGAAAGAGAGAGGGTGAAAGGAAGAAAAGACGAATGAGCAAAAAAGAAAGAGAGAAAGAGTGAGTGACAGGTTCGAAGTATCTGAAAAGGACATATAAACTTTTCAGTCTAGACACATTTTTAAAGACCTCTTCTTGGCATCAGATCTTGCCAGGCGCACATTCCTTTTTCTTTTGTCTTGAATTCATGATTTTTATAAATTTTTGTGATGCAGTTGTTAAGGGCGCTCAGTAAAAGTAGATGTACATGAAATTTGTCAGAAACCGATGAAATAGTTTATTATAGGATTTTATATATTTTACGTACTTAGTTTTGCTATATTTGCAATATTTTACTGTAGAATTAATTAATTCATAGAATAATTTTCTTCTTATTCGTCAGGTGTCATCAGGTTCCTCGTTGTTCACAAAATGTCACAGATATTCTCCCAACGAGAGAGACGAAAATACTCGTACCTTAGATGTTAAATAGATTTCAGGCATTACATTTTAATCATAGATTTCGCTTTACAGTCGTCGAAGGTTTAGTGCAAATCGCGGATAGAAATTCCTTTCCTAATTTTTACCTGTAACCAAATCCTTGTTTACCCCCCTTCTTATCAGTGTATATGTACATATGGATTGTATTGGCAGCTCTCACGAGTTTTATGTACATGTACTTAAATTTATAGTTTGCAGAATATATTACGAAGTAATTTAAGAGACACTTTACTTCGCAAATATCAGGAAGAGAAACTGATAAAAAGCTTGACAATTTTTATGTACCACTTAACTACTAATTTTAGGTTGCCTGCATGCGAGACGTTACTTTCAATGTGTCATTTTGCATATAGGCTATGTCTTCTTACAAGTGAGGGAGACGGTTGCCAACCTCCACAAGTTTATGTCGAACTTATATTGATTGATTCTAGTTTTAGATTGTCAGGTAGTCACGTTCATGGTCTTTCAGAGTATATTGCTAGCTTATGTGGCTTAGTCGTGTACTAATTGCTCTCACCTCTCTCTCATATATATATATATATATATATATATATAATATATATATATATATATATATATATATATATATATATATATATATATATATATATATATATATACACACACACACACAAATATAAATGTAATGTATGTATTTGTATGCACTTTCATTCTTACATGCAATTAGTTCAAAAATACTAGATGCTTTCGAAATTCCTTAATTTTGTTTGAGCATGATTCTCTCAAAAGGTTTGCATTGTTAAAGGGATGAAACTTAGGTTTTATGCTTGGAAAGGTCCAAATAAATTCCGGGTTAATGAGTAGAGTGGGAAGTATAAGCCTAGGTAATTCGAAAGAGGCAGCTCTACATACTAGATAATATCGCTGCTTTCTTTGTCTATAATTTTCCAATAGATGAAACGAATTGTGTCTGTTGTTCTCTTTCTTATTTTTCCTTACGTGTAATTTTCAAATTAGGTTTTTTTTTTTTAAAGTTTAGTACATGTTAACCTTTACCAATGTTTAACTCCAACGAATTTCTTGTGCATTCATTCGCAGAAGCATATGTTCCTGTAGCTACTGTAAAAGTTCTAGAGCACAAAGTTAAGGGAAAATATAGGTGATATGCCAAGGGGTTTGTGAGTTCTGTGATGGTGGGAAATGTAGGTGTAAGGTAAAACACGACTGAGGCGTAACGTGAAATACTAGCTTCTCCGTTTCGCCATTCTACCTTAACTGGTAAGGCAAGCTGTTGTCCTACCCTACATTTCAGTTACGCAAATTGAAGCAGTTTAGTGCCTCGGCAACTCTTGGATAAACCTTAACGAATGGCATTATTATTATTATTATTATTATTATTATTATTATTATTATTATTATTATTATTATTATTATTGTTGTTGTTGTTGAATAACAACCTCCCAAAAACCGCAGTCCATGTATGAAGAGAGAAAGAGCGAACATTAATTAGGAATAAGGATAATTGTATACAAAGAATACTAATAAATATAATAGAATATTTAACCCAGTATCCAAAAACCTAAATATATAACAATAAACAGACGACAGCAAATGCAACTAATAATAAATAACAACAAATATAACAAATCGTATAACGGGAAATGAGCCAATTGATGACTGAAACCTATAGAATAAATATGCGGCAGGAAATGTGAACTCGGATTGAAATTCTGGCACCTCTTAGGGTTTGATAACACTGTCCATATTACTCATCGGAATTTAAGACATTCTGGTTCTTGATATGGCCCAAACAACCTCTAATAGAGAGAATGTGGTAACTGATGTGGCAAAACAACCTCACATAGATTACATATGGTACTTGGTATGAGAGAAAACGTCATTCGGACAAAATTGGTACCTTATATGCTTGATAAGACATAGAAAATCTCATATTGAGAAAAGGTGCTGCTTGGTATAAACACCATTAAAAAAGAGGCACAGAAACTCTTAATGACCCACGTTGAATATTATTGATAGTGGGGAATTGTTAAGCTCCCTAACTACCCAGGTATTATGAAGAAATAGTAAATTTATATATATATATATATATATATATATATATATATATATATATATATATATATATATATTGGGTCTGTATGTGCTAAAAGAATAAGAAAACTGTATTATGCAACAGTCTTTTCTTGCACTTTTGGTGATTGTATCATAGTCGTCTCGTCACCCAAAAAGTCTCCTTATTTGGACTAGTTTCCTTCTATATTTATGTTTATAAAGTCGCCTTTGTAACAGTTCTTCAGTTCTTCATCATATGTATCTCTTGATTTATGGACTTTAGCAAGGACCTTTCCTAAGAAATATGAATATGCAGCTAATTTGCAACCATCGTCTTGGCCTTTTTTTTATTAACTCTTGGATTATGTGATTTCTATTAGTTGGTGCTTTCTCCTATTCCCTCTGCCCTTTCTCATTCTTCACATTATTTTCTCTGTACCTTACTCCCTTTTAGTCCTCATATACCCTTCCATCTATTCTCTTCACATCCTACGCCCTCCATCTTAATTCGCGTTCTCCTTCCCACCCTCTTCCTTGTCTTCTTCCTTCTCCTTCCTTCTTCTCCCTCCTCCTCTTCCTCTTTCCATTTACTTCAACTTTCTTCCACGTGCTCAGCATTTTTCCCCCTCCTCCTCCTCCTCCACCCCCTCCTTACTACTTCCACTCACTACTCCTCCTCTTCCATCAAATTTCCTCATGCTTTACTTTCTTTTCACCCTTATCTTCGTAATTCTTTTTTTTATCCGCTTACTCCTGCCGATCTTCTCTTCCTCCTCTCCTTCTACTCCGCTTTCGCCCCCTCTTCTCCATCCTTATCCGTATTCTCATCGTACATCTTCCTCCACTCGCTCCTCTTCCCGAATTTTTCTCCAGATTATTCTCCTCCTGTTCCCTCTACCCCAGCTTTATCTAACCGCCTCTCGCAGCCCCAGCCTTCTCCCTCACTTATCACCATCACCCACCTGATCACCGGACATAATCATCACCTCTTTCTCTCATGACTCCTCGCTGATTATTTTGCCATCGGTAATTGTGTAAAAAGAGAATTCATCGACAACAACGGCATTATCGGAAACTGATAAAAGCATTTTCATTTTTATCGACCGTAATATCTTTCCAATATAGATGACACTAAAATCCATATCAACGGGAATGCAAATCGTAATCCTGTTAAAGTCTAATGAAAACTTGCGACCCCCCGCCCATTGGCATTGGCCTTTCATTTGCAATTGGTTTATCTTATCAATTTCACCTTTTTGGTCTTCATTCTTCTCTCCGGAGGCCGCGTTTTGGAGGCTCGCTACATTAGTCAGCAAAGGAACAGTAACTGTTCATATGATCATTTCAGCCGCAAATTCCATGGAAATAATCCTGTGACTTATTGAATGAACTGGTAGGGCTCATTAAGATGTTTACAAATTGCTTAAGAGAATTGCGTCTGCATAGAAATATGCTGTTGACCTACGGTTTTAGGGTAAGAGCTTTAATAAGCAAAATTCCAAACTAATATGAAAATACTGTCTCTGTGCTTGAGGTGATGCAGATGAAATAGGTATTACTTACCCTCTCTCTCTCTCTCTCTCTCTCTCTCTCTCTCTTGGAAAAATGAACGGGTTGATGTGTTTTTGTGCCTAGTAGATAGTTGGTGTCATTGTTGGTCGGTCGATGGAATTACAGTGACATCGTTAACAACAAAACTCCCTACAAAATATTTTGGCAATTAGCATGGCCAATTACTAGCTTAACGAACGTATATTTCCCTTTGGTTTCGCTATTAAAGTCATGAAATAGAATCCGCTAACCACTGCCACCCTTCGTTATTATTAGCATTCAGAGCACTAAGGACATTTGAAGGTTTGAATAATGCCGGAAAAAAAAGGTAAAGCCGACATTAATCATAAGCTGCTTATTTAGAGTAGTCTCTGGAGACCGCCGCTGATGGAAAGCTTAATTAATACGTATTGAAATAAATTAGGTCCTTAATGTATTTTAATTCTCTTAATAGTGATGATGTTCTGCGAATCGTTGGCCCGGTTCATCATTTATGCGAATTCATTGGAAGAAATAAACGGGTTTTGCATCCGCGGAACATTTCGCGTATAGTGCAGCACTTTCACAGTGATGGAAGCCCCGCGGATAGCATTGTACTCTGTAGGCAATGGCCTGCAGTCAAGATAAATAGTCTTTCTCATTTCCTAGACCTGTTTGTTAATTGAATTTTACATTAAAAATACTTGCTAGCATTTAACTGACTTAGAATCTATTCGACTTACAGACATCAATAAAAAGTCAATTAGGAGTTCGCATGCTATACTTTTTCTCCGTTACCACGTAAAGATATAATTTCCAAAGTCATTTAGAATATAACTTCATTGAATTGATACGTGGAAAGAATCCTAGAGAGAGAAATTGTAAGGAAAAAGATGAAAGTGTGATACATTAAAAAGAGGAAAATAAGGCTGGGAGAGAAAGACATCTCTCCTACGGAGCCTACTACAGTGAGCGATAATGATCATGTATCTGCCGTACCTAATACATCACGCCAGGCTCCGCCTCATTAATGAGAGTCCTCGGGGCCTATCGCCAACCAATATCTGGTTAAGTTTTCCCAAATTCTTTTCGTTTTTCGTCCTTTGTTTACGAAGTTTTTTCTTCTTGTTTTTTTAGCTGGCTGGATAGGGCTTTATCTGGGTTGACTTTGCCGTTTTTTATTTGCACAGATGCGTTTTTGCCGCTATCGGTTTTCGTGGGATTTTAATGTGTTTATCTTTTCAATTTCCAAAAGAAATTTTTTTTATATTATTTAAAAAATTGTATTGTTGTTTTATTTATTTTTCCCCGAAATTGTTTTTGGAATCTTTTTGTTAATTTGCTGAACATAACATTATTATTATAAAGTCTGATAATTTATTTATTATCTTATTTATTTGGTATTTTTCATACTGATGCTTCCTGTTAGTGATATTGTGTTTATTTGTCAATGATTATTAATACCTAAGTATTATTCATGGTTTAATACACAGCACATTATTTCATAATATTGATACGTTGTGCATTATTTCAGAATATTTTATTGACAGTTTTGGGTACTTGATAATATTAAAGTTTTTTATGGATACTACCATTAAGTATAATTGGAAGACTATTGTGGGACTATTTATTTTACGGTTTTACCTCGTGAAATTACTTTATAAAAGAAAATTCAGACCTTATGTTATCATCTTAGTATTATATGTATATAATTTCCCCACCGACTTCTCTTAGAAGAAGCGTTAAATAGGTTTAAGTTTGATTTTCGTCTTTCTTTTTTGTATATTTGAATTTTTTATTGTTTTCGGGGCTGGCCCGATTGGACTTAGTTCCGTTTGCTACTCAACGGCACTAAGTTAGCAGACTAATCCCAAGAGAATTGCCGAGAGAAAGAGAGATAATATTTCTTGTATACAGGAAATTCTTTAAAGTTGATTATAACCCATTCAATAAGGTGGAAAACATCTCACTCTGGAGGTATTAAACTTAATCGTTCATGAGAAAAATGGGATCTGAAATTAAGATATAAGCCGAAAGAACAGCTATGGGAATTTGCTCTTCCTTCCAGAGGAAGAAGCGCAATCCAAGTAAACCATATTATTTTGGTCGCTTCTTATGGTTGAGACAGCTCTGCTTTGATATTAAAAATTGTCAAGTACTTCCACGATGTAATGTAGCAGTTATTAATGAACTTCTGTTCAAGGGAAACATTGCACTGTTAACGAAAGTAATATGTTGCATAACTTCAGTACTGCTGATGGACAATTTGCAAAATAAATCCTGACTGAAAATTGTTAGCAAATATGACTATATGTATATACTGCAAATGGATGGTTGTTTCTCCTTATGTTTGACAAATCATTTGCAGATATTTGTAAGATTTTATGCGTCTTTAATATAAATGAAAACTCTCTAGATAATCCATCCAAAGATATAATGTTTATTTCTGACGGATAATATGATTGCGTTATGTATCCAAAAAGAGAGAAATTTGGTAGAGCTTCTTTCTAGAAAATATTTGCTATCTCCTAATTCCTGTTACGACCGAGAAAGAATTTCCTGGATAATGCTTTGTATAAATAAAAAATGCCTGTTGAAATTACCATTTTACTAATATTTACGTATTAAAATGCATATGTCAGAGAGAAAGTCACTCTTTTCCTACCTGTTTTTATTATGTTGACGTGAGCTGAATTCCATTTCGTTATAACCCCATTCACATTCCTCACTAGATTGTATGACCCTGAAACATTTCGTCTGCATTTTGGCGCATAGTTATCTCCATAACTGTGTTATAGATAAGATACAGCCACAATGAAAAGCTTTGCTTCATGTATACTGTACATCGTTTTCAGCACTCTTTCGAATAGTGCTCTATTGTCGGTGATTTAGAGATAGCGATTTCGGTTAATCGATTTACCAGGTCCAAGTGAAATATAGTATATGTTAGTTAAGAGGCTGTCAAAAATTTATGGTTATGAATAAGAGAATGATAGAACTGAAAGAGGAACAAGGTCTGGTGTTTTCAAGTGCCTATTTTAAAGTGTTCATTTAAGCGGGACCATACGTTGCAAACTTTAAAACTTGATAGTTTTCCATCGTCTTCCAGAGAATTTGAGCATTTCTACCTTAGAACGTGGTGAATGATGCTCGAGTCTGTGATTTTTAAGGAGAGTTACATCTTTGTATTTTGAGATTTACGGGTATATGAACATAAGATAATCCTATAAATAACGGACATGGTTGAAGTAATTTCAGAGGTAAGAAAATTTGGTTATCTAGTGAAATTTTGTGGGGTAAGGCGGGGGTGGGTAGTTCCTCAGTTAGCAATAGATGCTGTGATATAGGGAAAAGAATAAAGTAACTAGAAATGTAAGCAAAATACCTACAGTTAAGTGCCTGTTGTGTCGGTGAAGTCAAGTATTATTGCATAATGATGTCATTTATATATATACATATACATATTATACTATACATATATATATATATATATATGTGTGTGTGTGTGTGTGTGTGTGTGTGTGTATATATATATGTATATATGTATATATATATATATATATATATATATATATATATATATATATATTATATATATAATACTGGAAACACTTTTATATTACTTTGTCTAGGCTTTGTCACATTGTTATTCCTCTCCTTAAACCCGTTGTTCATCCTGCATTTCTGCACACCTGTAAAATTTGCCTACTCACTTAGAACCCCAATATGAAATATCATAGTCTTTCCCCCGTGCTTCTGCAACAGCTGTAATGCTGCTAATTCCATCTCCTTGCCATTTGGTGATTTCCCACGTCGCAGACGATGCGAATTCTATTGCTTAATTCGCTGCATCTTGCAAGAGTAATAGTGATTGGCGTTAAACCAAAGTCTGAGCGTAGAGGACTGAGAAGACAAAGGTTGACTGTATCCAGTGTGTGTGTGTGTGTCAGAGAGACCATAGAGTAATGTGATAAAAAGATTAATGGAAGGTGAGGTGGCTTGCTCATCTTGAGAGAGTGGAAGGAAGACGCAATATGAGAATATTAATACATAGTGATGAAGAAATACTGAATGTTTCTCACGTATAAATAGATATGAAGATTGGAAGAGAGAGGTCTGTGTCTGCGGGTGTATGAAGTGGCTTTGAAAAAACCGATTTCTGGTCGCCATTGATTCATCAGTAAAAAATGTATATAATTGTGTTTTTCAACTGAAGATAACCATTCTTAAGGGAAGTCGCTTAGGGGTAAAAAGAAAAACATTGTTTAATATACCACAGTTATTTATAGTATTATTATTAGTAGTAATTTTTTCGTTATTTTTGTCATAACATCTCCATTCCACAGAATCTAATTTTTCTCTTGCTAAACAGAACTGAGAAATCCTTTGAGAAATTAAACCATCCTTGCGATTTCATCGACATCAGATGACATTCCGAGAAATTACATAGCAAATGTAATTTGTTCGTGTCTTCATTATCCGATTTTTGCAAAGACTCCGTCATTAAAGAGAGGAGTCTTAACAATCCCTTTCGGTGTCCTTATGTACCTCCAATCTGCTTATGCTCATTCGATCTAGAGTTCTGGACCTCTCTGAAAGTATGATATGAGAGATAAGGGGAGGAGACTAAATTTAGCTAACGAGTATCTTTCTGCCATATTTTTTTTTTCATTTTTTTGAGTGGTAAGGTTGCAACAAGCACGCAAGTTACGACAAAAATGAGGCGCAGCAAATGAGTAACTGCAAAAATTGCTTACAATGCACAAAAGTCTATTATCATTAACCCATCCCCCTTCCCTAGCCCCACCCATTCTCTCCCTCTAATGCACTTATTCGATCTTATGCTAAAGTATTTCTTATATATTTATTTTTCATTCCTTACACTGGATTTGTGTCAGTATTGGTGCGTTTTTGCGATTCCTGTTTCACTTCTCTCTCGGAATCTCCAAAGTTCCTGCAACAAAGAAAATATTCGGCCATTCTTTGAGCCATTTACCGTTTGTCTTAAGGGAAGATTCATGTTCATGTCTCCTTGATACGACTTCGCCTACCACCCCTGTGTTTTCCTTCCAACAGAATTTTATTGGGGTTCTTTAGACCCTCTTTCCAGGATTTTTCTATCCCCGTCTTTTTTTCTTCCTATTTTTTGAAATGTAAATGACTTTGTCTTAGATTTTTTAATTTACAAGTCTCTCTCTCTCTCTCTCTCTCTCTCTCTCTCTCTCTCTCTCTCTCTCTCTCTCTCTCTCTCCGTTTTGTGAATTGTAAAACATTTCTGTCTGTATTTGCATTGTAACCTTTCAGACTGATCGATTTTCAACCTGGTGAAAAAATAGGCACTGCCTTTAACGGATTGTGTCGTTAGGATCACAACTGGAATGTCTTATGTCTTCATGTTTATATGAATGGAGAAAGGTTATTTTCGAATTGCACTTTTATTTGGAAATCCAAATACAGAATGATAGAGGGGCCCAATATTAACCGTTACCTTGAATCTTTACGATTATGATGACGCCTTTGTCTGGGTGTTACGTTATCTATTTGCTCTTTATCTATCTATGGTAGGACGGTTTCTTTGTTCTTAGATCTTTTGACCAGGACTTTCTGAACGAAACTTGTCTGCGTATTGTTCAGTTTTTTGTTACCTTGCCTGTAAAACTTGCCAGCTCATTCGCATGCAGCGTGCCATAGTGTCCAATAAATCGTAGATTCCAGTTTAAATTGATCATCTGTGAGAAAAAAAAATATGAATAGATTTTTTGAGAAAAGGAGCGAAATTAGAGATCGAAAAGCATGATTTTTTTTTAAAGTAGCCTTAAATCTTGTTTCAAACTGTCGGTGATAAATATTCATAACACAATTAGGGAGTATGAAATCTGCCCGACCGTTGTTTTCTGACACACCAAGGCAATAAGGATTTTAACGCTCAAAAACGAGTTGCACCGACATTTTTTGGCCTTTTGAATGTGGATTAAATGATAGTAAAAACAATCATCTCTAAATGATTTCCTTGGAAGATGTAGGTCCTAGGATGCTGGCGACACACAGGTAGAAGAATATACACTGCATTGTCTTCGTCATCCCTTAACTATCTCTTAATTTTTGTTTATCGTTTGACTGGTAGTCAATTATGTAAGAGATACTTGTTTAAATCAATAGTTCTCCACTGAAAGTAGAATTTGGTTAATTTAATATGCAGAATTAGTTTTGACCTTCTGTATTGATATGTATGTATGAACTGTAATCTTCATAGACACGAAGAAATGATTACGTGCAATCAGTCCATATGACGGAGGTATGAAAAGAAACGATGAAGTTTAGTTGAGCCCGACGGGTTCGTCCACCACCTGACCTTGCCGAGGGTGTGTATGTGTCTGTCTGTACGCATGAATGAAGCATATCAGATTCATTTCTTGCAAGATATAATACTGATAGACATTTGGGACATTGAAGCACTCCTATCTAGTGGTAGTTTGGTTGTGAAAGTAAATATTAGCAAGTACCGTCCCTGGTTGTCTTCTTGCGAGATTCCATTTTGTGGTTGACAGTAACATGGATACGTAACTTTCATGTTGCTCATTAGATAATTATGGACTTTGTTTTCTCTCTTTAATAATTAAGTTTCCATAAAGTCACTTCCCTCTCCGTGTCCCTCATAATTCACAATGGCTAGGTCTTTAAGGGCTTCCATACTCTTGGTCTCTGTGTATTTAAGACTTTAGTATCAGTTTCACATCAGAATATGAAATATTATCTTCCCCCCAATGTATCCTATGTGTCTATGTACGGTACTTGCTTATCTCCACCAAATAAAGATACCGACCTTTCATCCAGAAAATGATTGCTGAAAACCTCATGCGATCACGCCCTCTGAGAAAAAAATTATATATATATATATATATATATATATATATATATATATATATATATATATATATATATATATATATATATATATATATATATATATATATGATTATGATCACTTATGATACGAGATTTTTGTATACCAAACACCACTGGGAAGAAATGAAAAACGGTTGTAAATCCTGATCGGTGTCGGCTGTATTGCTTGGCCAGCATTACATCTTCAGAGTACTGATACAAACTGCTAGAAATTCAACATATATATGACGGAAGACGGTACATACTAACTTGCAGACGACAGAAAAACTAAGTATTTGCACAACCTTTTTTCATTCCTTCCCAGTGATGGCTAATATGGAAGCTTTGCACGCGAGAAATGGTACATTATCTTTAGTAATGCCATTTCGATTTGAGAGAGAACAACGTAGGCATCGACAGAAAGCTCGTTGTTTTCAGTAGAAATAAACTCTTTGCTATTCTGCAAAGATAATGGATGAAAAAGAACTCATGAAACCTTGGTTTACGATATAGTAAAATTAACTCAAATTCACAGGTAAAGCCAGTTACACAGTTCGGAATATTGAGAAAGTGATAACAAGACCCGGTAATGGAATCTAACTTATTAAAATGTCAGTATCAAGATTTTTCCTAACAATATAGACACTAAAAAGGCTGTGCAGGTGACTTTGACTGCGCTCAAATAATCAAACAAACGAACTGTAAACCGGATTTTTTTTCTTAAATTAGCCGTTCCACGATACATTTCCAGAAAACTGTAATTCACTGATTAAAAATTCTTGACTCCTATTCAGTCCCTGTCACGAGATGCTGCAACGCCAATATAAAATTCATGAGCAGAACATTCACGTTTGTATCACTGTTAGCAAAATGCCGACTCTGGTCAGCATCGTACATATTTCAACAATGTGAAGCAAGAGATTTTTTTTTCAACAAAAGTCAGAACTACATTTTCCAACTGTTTCATACAATGACCTTACACCTGTGACCTTTAGGGTTCATCAATCTATCAATCTGTAACTCATCATTTTCCAGATATCTAATCCGTGATCAATTTCTAGTACCTAATACAAGTTTCGTAGGAGCTACTCTGCATTCCCAGAGAACAATCTCGAGTGTTTGTGAAAGAAAAGGCTTCACTTATATATATATATTTATCTGTAATCCCCCCTGGAAACAGACTGAATATTCCGTGTAGGAATACTACGTAACGTTTGCCTTTAGCGATCTACCTTCAGGAACGGCATGGAATTTTGACCTTGTTCTCTCTCTCCCTCGGCGTTCGTCTCGCGCATTCCCCCTCTCTCTCTCTCTCTCTCTCTCTCTCTCTCTCTCTCTCTGATGTCACAAAGATCTCTTGCATTCCACATTAAAGAAATGAAATGGGTCATCTAAGGAAACGCAATCTTTCCTACAAAAATAGATTTATTATTTAAAGCAACCCAACAAGTAATGAATAAACAAAGCAAAGATTAAAATGCATCATAAATGACATTATCAAGTAACAAACATCTAACTCAAGATTTAGTCTCAGTCCAACTAAAAATCTGATTATGGCTAATAGCCTGCAAATTCAACAACTCTCACATACTCTATCTTAGACATTGTAAGGTCTAGTCTCGAAAAGTCTACCACATAAGAAATTTAGACATTGCAAAGGTTTGCATCTGTCTTTCTCTATGATCACACCAACATGATAACGTCATGTCCTCTCACTATGTTCTCACCACACCACCACCACAGACATCTTATTCTGCCAATTCTAAGAGATTGCAACACTCAAAGATAATGTCTTGACGATACCGCTCTAGCTCCGCTAATACAAAGCGTAAGAGATGACGAACCTAAGATATTCAATTTCCTCGCTTGTACGTCACACACTGTCTCATTAGTAGGGACTAATTTACACTCTGGAAATTTCGAGTGAAAACGATCAGCATCTATTAGGTTAACTGAGCTACCAGAATCAATGAAAATAGAAATTTCACTGCCATTAGAAAACCCAGCGTACAATCGGCCTAGGTTCTGGTGATTCTAAGACCTGATTGCTCATTATCCTGTGTCCGTCTTCGAACTTATCTTGTGAAAATTCTGATGTTCGTTTGTGTACCTAGAACTTGCATCATGTGAAATTCTTCTGTCATATCTATTAAAACTACCCCGTGTTTTCCCTGAATATTCTCTCTTCTTTGTGGCTGGGCAAAATCTCCACCCATGGTCTGAAGATTTGCAAGCTGAACAATATCTCACTCTGCAATTTGACTTGCTATGTCTTATTTTATCACAATTAAAACAACGAATTGTTGTTACTGATCTCTCTGAGGTTTTCTTCGATTCCACCCGCACACATGATTTCACTCCTGCATCGTTTCCTAGATTTGAGGAATTTGCATTATTCTGTGGTTTTGAAACTGTTGCTGAAATTTTAGCACCTCCCTTCACGAAACTACTGTCCAGCGTCGGGCATTTTGATAGATTTTTGTTAATCTGTGCAAACAAAAAGGATTCATCTGTGTCTGATCAATTCTTTTATCAAAACTATCTGTAATTATATCTGGGACTGACGTTAAAAAAGGCAGGCAAAGTGTATCAGTTTTCAAAACTATCTAAGGAGACATTATTTCCATTTACCCATGGAGAGTTTATCATAGATTTCTTTAACTCACCTACTGCATCAAACAAACGAGCACTGTACGCTATTAATGAATCATTACCTTTCTTAGTTCTGATAAGCGCTCGTAAATTCCGGACAACGCATTCGCGGTCAATCGCAACATACGACGCACGTAAAAATTCCTGAAGTTCTTTCCAAGTTTTACACTTTCTGAACCCGAAACCTCATGCTCGTTCTCCAATGTCTCCTTTGTCTAGATCCAGGAAAGCCTTCGCTTCTCTTAAAGCATCCGCGCCACCCGTAATCTTCCTAGAATTCAGGTAATTATCTACTGATTCAATAAATGTCTCCACATTCTGTGTTAATTTCCCATCAACTAGGCCCTTAAAATTTGTAATGCCTGCATTAAAGTTCGTGAGCCTGTGACTTACAATTGACTGCGATGTCCCTGCGTCTGAGTCTGACATTTTGCGAAATATTCGACGACCCGAACGTAACAACATAAGATGAAACGAAAGAAAACAAGAGAAAAGCGAAAGTTAGCCCTCTCCTAAAAGAAGAACAGAAAACGTGTTACTTATCACTCTGCTAACAGAAAACGGAGCTCTGTGCAACTTGTGACGTCACCATCTCGAAGACAAAAAAAAAAAAAACGATGATTTTGTAAAATCATCACTAATCACACTAATTTGGGTATTTCTCACAATCGCCACTAATCACACTTATTTGGTATTTCCTTAACCCAAAATTGCTAATCTACATCTCACCCAGATCTACTGACCATTCATTTCTGCCCGAGGCTAGTCTGTGCCTTGGGCATCAACGTTATCAATTAGTGTATTTTAAAAATCGAATTAAAGCTTCACCCTGCCCTAAATTAAAACTTCTACAGCTGCTGTCCTATTTTAAACTGCTGCCACCATATTTATCTGTAATCCCCCCTGGAAACAGACTCAATATTCCGTGTAGGAATACTACGTAATGTTTGCCTTTAGCGATCTACCTTCAGGAACGGCATGGAATTTCGACCCTTTAGAAAGGGTCAGAGTTCCATGCTGTTCCTGAAGGTAGATCATAAAGCCAAACGTTACGTAGTATTCCCTACTCAGAATATTGAGTCTGTTTCAGAGGATTATATATATATATATATATTATATATATATATATATATATATATATATATATATATATATATATATATATATATATATATATATATATATATATATTATATTATATTATATATTATATTATATATATATATTATATTATATATATTATATTATATTATATATATATATATATATATATATATATATATATATATATATATATATATATATATATATATGAAGCCTTTCCTTTCACAAACACTCAAGATTGTTCTCTGGGAATGCAGAGGAGCTCTACGAAACTTGTATTAGGTACTGAAATTGATCACGGATTAGATATCTGGAAAGGATGAATTACAGATTGATAGATTGATGGACCCTAAAGGTCACAGGTGAAAGGTCATTATATGAAACACAGTTGGAAAATGTAGTTCTGAGTTTTGTTGAAAAAAATCTCCTGCTTCACATTGTTGAAATATGTACGATGCTGACCAGAGTCGGCATTTAAAGAGAGATGTGGATTGAGCGCAGGAATCTGCACTAACAATGATACAGACGTGAATATTCTGCTCATGAATTTTAAATTGGCGTTGCAGCATGTCATGACAGGGACTGAATAGGAGTCAAGAATTCTTAATCAGTAAATTACAGTTTTCTGGAAATGTATTATGGAGC
>NC_089793.1:32916951-32924451 GCF_040412425.1 Macrobrachium rosenbergii | reverse complement strand
CGCTTATCTGTTAGTCATACTAAATATTCATTAGGCCCTGTCTTTGAAGTTTTACAAAACAATAACCATGTGCATTAATTTTCTACACCGGAAGCCCTGTTCATATTCTTATTCAACTTTTGGAGCTCTTTTTAGATCTAAGTCGATGCCCTGTTGCTAGTGGTGAACCTGACCTTATGTTGGCAAGGAGGCTCTGTTCGAGGGAAATGCTTTGATCCTCCATGAATGTTCTTGGTAAGGGGGCTTTGCTAGAAGATTGAGATCCTTCCCGAACGGACTTAGTGAGGAGGATATCCTGAAAATCTTAGATCCTTCACGAATGGACTTGGGGATGAGGCTTTGCCTGAAGGTTTTAGATCCTTCACGAGTGGACTTGGTAGTTAGACTTTGCTCGAAGGTTTGAGATCCTTCAGGATGGACTTGGAGAGGAAGTTTTTCTTGAAGATTTTAAATTTTACATGAATGAAGGTCTTATGTCTTCATGAATGTATTTGATAAGGAAGTTTTATAGGATATTCTCAGAACCTCACGACTGTACTCACGCTACTCGTTTTTTGCAACAATTAACTCTTAATACCATGCGCGTGAAAACCTGACTTGAAATAGTGGATATAAAGCGTTTAAGTAATAGTGCTTTATAATTATCACTCGACACAATTCTATCTTACTGTGGCGTCATAATCAAGGGAGTAAATTTCATGCCGAAAGAGTTTCGCCGTTTTTTATTATGGTGATTTAGATGAGGTGAAATGCGTAATTTTGATGTGAAAAGTGATAAGTTTTAAAAATGCAAACTGCATTCATTCTGAATAGCAAAATGGATATATCTGAAATGAAATGATAATTTCTATGCAAATCATTGTATTTATGAATTTCAATTTCTCAAAGGCATGATTCATAGAATTTACCTTTTTCCTCTGAAATACCAGACGAATCCCAGAGGACATTGTGCGATTCTTTTTATATTGGGAGGAGTTAGGGTGCAGGGTAGGGGGTGGGCGATGGTCGGTTCAGAATTATTCTGAAAGGCAGTTGCCATTTTTTCTCTGCCGCTCAGTCATTTACGCATTGAAATTTCCTGAATTCGATGGATAATCCGTTTATATTTAAAGAAAATCTTGGAGTGGGTGGATGTTTTAGGATTACTTCAAGATTTACCTAAAGGTGGGCAGCAGCGAGTTGCTGTTGATGAGATCTTTAGCGAACCAAGACCCATTGTGTCTGGAGTTCCGCTGTTATTTTTAGTGTATGCAAGTAATATGGTCGTGGCCTGAAAAACAAGATTGTTCATTTTACCAACTATGCAACACTTGTGAGTGTAGTAGTCTCTACTTATGAGAAATGTAGCTGCCCTTAGTCTCAATCGCAACATGGAGTGGATTAGTGAATGTTGTAGTCGGTGGTGTACGAGGCTGAACTCCGGTAAATTGAAAACACTATTGATCAGCAGATCTCGTACAGATTTTCCGCCCCATCGTCCCTTCAAGTGGATGGGATTCTGTTGAATGAGTCTGAAACTTTAACTATACTTGGTGTAACTTTTAACTAACATCTTACTTTTGAGAAACATCTAATAAAAGTGTCAGCAGATGCCGCACGGGCGTTAGATATTGAACCTAAAGCCTCATATATTAATAACAGTGATGAAATCAGTGCAATATATTTTAGGTCAATTGTCCTTCCTCTGCTAGAATACTGTACTCTGGTGTGGATGTCTGCTTCCGCCAGAGATTTATCTCTTTTAGATAGAGTGGTTCGTGGTGGTAGGTTTCTGTTTCCTAATACTAGCAGTTATGACTTAGGCCATCGACGGATGGTGTCTTGTTTGTCAGTTTTTCACAAGTGGTATTTTAACAAATCTTTCACATTCACAAATGATCCCTAATAAAGTAAATGTACCTAGCTGTCGAACTTTTCAGTTCCAGAGGTCCTTCCTCACACCGTTAGACTGCTGCGGAAGTCTCCCTGAGAATATTGTGCAATTAGAACCTCAAAGCAATATATTACTCTCCTAAAACAATTCTCCTTGTATTTTAACAATTTACCTACCCTTTTATCTATATAATTATTAATTTGTTCATTTACTTTTTTTCTAATATTTCCTATTACCTTTTGTTGCCCTATGCACAAGAATACCATATTCTTTGGATGCTTGAATTTCAAGTCAGTGGCCAATAATAATAATAAAAAATAATAATAATAATTTATTGTTGACTCTGTACTATAAATTATATTTTTCTGTTTTGGAAGACGGAACGGCACTTCAGTGACTTTGTGTAAACAGTATTTTTCAAACGATATTAGAAAATAAGCTGAGCAGATAAAATTCTGTATTTTCTTGCAATGTCGCTCTCCCTACCCCTCTCTCTCTTTTAAATATGTAAAAAGATCAGTAGGTTATTGCAAGCTATAGGCCCTGTCATTAAAAACTTACAAACTGAATTATTCAGTTTTGAGCATTTGAAGTGCTTAAAGGAAAACGAAATCTGTGGTGTCTGCTTTCTCTCTCTCTCTCTCTGGTATAGTCTTTAATAGCTGATCATCTCTATTGAGAATACTTTCACTACTCCCACACTTAGATGTTTATACTGCTCTGTTTCAGAGAAACCCCTTTTGTGTATCGAATGTATCTATTAAATGTAACTTTTCATGAGTTATTCTTAATTTTTCAAGACATAATAAGTTCTTGCAAAACTTTCATCTCAGGCTATTTTTCAGATGCTGTTAAGAGGAATAAATAGTAACTGTATCTCTCCTTAGCTCAGGTGGGCGGTGAACTGCTCAACACGGGTCACAGCGTGGAGTGGAGGGCCGCCCGTAGCGCCCATGCCATTAACATCACGGGCGGCCCATTGAGTTACGTCTACACTGTCACTCACGCCCGTCTTCACTTCGGGGAACGCGACCAGCAGGGTTCCGAGCACTTACTGGACAACAGGGCCTTCCCTGCAGAGGTAACGACGCTTTCATTGCTTTTAAATGCCATTATCTGGCAGTCGTTAGTTAGCACCGAAAGAAAAGGCTCTTAGACGTGACACCGTCACATCAATAGGCGTGTTTATGTCTTCTTGGGCTTTCCGAGTCTCAAGTTGTTGGTGAATGTTTACACCGAGACCATTTGTAAACTTAAGGATAATTTGTTTTTATTGGTATGTCAGAACTGAACGCTTTTTATGCGTTGTTTGCTGTATAGATTTCGCTTTTTTCAAATCTTTTTCAATTCAGTATAAATGCTGAGTAGCAGCTTGAGAATGACTTCATCGAGCTGTTTTTAGAGATAATAAAAGTTAAAGAGATAATTGCTAATGAATATCAAGAGAAGTTTGAGAAGGCATCTTAGGGGTAGAAATAAGTTGATCTTTACTTTATGTTATTATGTTGTTCTCTTAATAGTCGTATGATTTTATACTCTTGACACACTTGGCTGATAGTCCTTGTACCTAAGACAGAATTTTGTTAACTAAGGACTTTTGCTGCATGCATAAGAGTGTTGTCAACATTCAGTTCTGTCGATTTAGAATTATTCTCACTGACATGAGAGTAATTTCGTATAATGCTTGTTATTTTGATGATCTTTGCTTAATTAATCACTTGAGTACGTGCTTTTCATTCCTACGTTGATAAATACTGCAAGACTATGTAGATAAATTTTGGTGAAATGAACGATAAGCACAGAGTAAATTTCAGACTTGAAAAGTCAAAGATTTTGTGGTAATTAGCAAAATTCATCAGCTGCCTTTTGTAACTGAGGGTAGCATTTAATATTAGTTATAAAACGCGCAAAATTTCGTTCCCTTCAGTGGTTACAAGTGGCACAATCTGTTTTTAACATGAATAATGCGATGCATCTGAATGTTATGTATAGTGAAATAATTTAATGGGGTTACAAACGCAACCTGATTTTATCTAACAGCCGCGATTTTTAATGTGTACCAAAGATTAAGTTTCTGTTAACTCAAGGGTTTAGATGTAACCAGCTTAATTCAAGTGGTAAGCAACAGCAATATAAGCTAATCATGTAGCTCAAAAGTTAGTCTGCTAAATTTTGTAGGAGGGCTTGAAACTTTCTGGGAGGAGTGAGAGATGCTTACATAATTTAAATGAATATATATGTCCTTTCTCTCATGTTCAATCATTTAAATTAAGGTAGATTTTATTTGTTTTATATCCTGTTTGCAGTTGGAGTTAATTTTCGAACTGTGTTTAAAAAGAGCGCTGTTATTCAACTCCATTAATGTCATATATTGTTATTTTAGCCAAATTTTATAGTCTTATCGATATGCCTTGTATATTTTGTGTCTGGGTGCACGATGAAATGAATATTTTATTATGCTCTTCAATCTATCGTTTCCTCATCGTCTGAAGACTTAACAATCTTTCCCTGGTGTCCTTGGCCTTAAACCCATTTCCTGCTTCTTTCAGGACATTCCTCTTTTCTCGGCACTCAAGAAAACAGCATTAGAATAAGTAAACATTCCGGCCTCGCTCCTCTGGCTCTTGTGAGGCTCTCTCTCTTCATTTGCAATTCTTGGCAAAGGCCTCTAGGTTAAAAACTGTCTCACTATCATCGTAACCCTCTTGAATGCTTCCTTATCATCATCATCATCATCAGCAGCAGCAGCATCTCGTCCTTGTTTATATTTGAAGGCTCGCCTCTCGACCCTCGTATGGTCTATCCGGAAGAACCCATTTATTTGTCTGTTGCAGTTCATAGTTACCTTCCCCGTAAGGAGGTAGTGCCGTCAGTGCACCTCACGCGGTACACAATAGGCATTACTTCGGGTTCTTTGCTGCGTCCTTCGCCCCTAAGTGCAACCCCTTTCATTCATTTTACTGTACACTCATTCATATTCTCTTTCTTCCATCTTGCTATCCAGCCCCTCCTAACAGTTGCTTCACAGTACATCTGCGAGATTTTCCTCCTTTTACACTTTTCATACCTTTTTACCCTCAGTTTCCCTTTCAGCGCTGAATGACCTCGTATGTCTCAGCGCTAGGCATTTGGCCTAAATTCTACATTCCATTCTTTTTAGTTTTCTTTGAATAACTTCTCGAGTGTCAGAACTGTTTTTAAATAAGTAAGTATGTAGTTTCTCTTACATGTCTTCAAGTTTTCACGTTTTCAGTTCATGGGCAACGTATTAAATTGTCTACGTTGTGTATTCAGAAGTCCTTTTTACATGATTTTTGTGGCATTTTGGCTTCGTTGACATATTTTTGTCCATGCTCGTACGTTTATTTGTTTTAATCCGGATGTACGTCTAGAAATATTTTATAAAAATGCTTGCTTTAACCGGTAGCCCAAAAAGCTCAGCAAGAATGTGTGACCCCGCCCAGTGTCATTCTGTTCATTATTAATTCATCTGCCTCGTTTATGTAACCTTGTAATTTTTCAATAAATAATTAACTAGATCATTATGGAAATGGTTACAGCAAGCTAGTCTTGTTATTAGACAATTATGTAAGACCTTTCTGAAGTATCTGCATTCAGTCATTTCTTTACAAGGGCTGCATACCCTAAGCGATATGGCCTACTTCATTATATTTATCTTTAAACCCTGGTGTGTGTTTGCACATTTTCAACGATTGTATTTTCAGCAAGTCGATTTAACATTTATCCCAAAGAAAGATTATACACATTTACTTACGTTAACATTATAAATGCTATTTACACTGTTGCATTAACTAGCTGCCTTTCGAATATTATCAAAATCATTGCTACAGTCTCCTATAAATTTATATATAGTATTTTCTTTCATTACCCAAGAAAGTTTTTTCTTCGCCTTGTGTAAGTAATCAGGTTATGGTAATATGAAAGATCACAGCCTCAGTCTACTTCTAAATTAATTTGCGTATGATGCCTACAAAGTCTTTTTCACTCATGATTTTGTTTTCAACTACCCACAATCCAGCCTCCACATGCAGGCGTTAGTTTTATTTCACCAAATTAATTTACGTATGATGCGTACAAAGTCTTTTTTACTCATGATTTTGTTTTCAACTACCCACAATCCAGCCTTCACATATAGGCGTTAGTTTTATTTCACCATCATATGTTTTTAGCACAGTCCTCTATTTCGTCATAAAATGCTGTTTCCTTTCCTCTTGCTGGTCTGTGTAACGCTACTATTCTTACTATTCTTACTTTCTTTTTTAAGATAGACTTCTTTATGTCAGTGTATTAGACGTTTTCAAATAAATAAGATACTCGTGCGTGTGTTTTAGCAAAGGAAAGTGATTCCAACTCCCCCGCCAGTTTTTCTTAGCCTTGATAAACTTACTATGTAGTAGGTGTCAGTTTTGATTTTTCTCAGCCTTTATCTTATTGTTTAGTTTGCCTTTGATCAGTAGTAGGTGTCAGTTTTTATTTTTCTCAGCCTTTATCTTATTGTTTAGTTTGCCTTTGATCAGTAGTAATATATCGATCTGATTCTGACATACATTTTGCTTTTCAGTAGCTTTGTTCCATACTTTAATCCCTACTTCTTCCTTATGGCCAGATTTATTTTCATTTTTCCACGTCTTCTTTGGTAACGAAAACATTTTGTCTCATTTGAGTCACAGACTATAACCTATGGAGCTCCTACATTGTAAGCATACGAGTTCTCTTGTACTGTATATTTTTCGCTCTTAGCAGTCCCAAATTTCTGGCACTGAAGGCTTTTTATTACGTACTGTTTGCCCAAGAAATTGCAGATATAAAACGTTATCGGGTATTCTTATGTTCCTTCTTATCGATGGTGAGCATTTCGTGAAGTAATGTTTAATCTCTGCTTTTAAGGTGCAGCGTTGCAACCTTTCTGAAGTCGTTTTCATATTTTACCTGATATTTTAGCTACAGGTTTTTTGCCTTTTTACTTATATTACATTTCTTTACTATTTTCTCGAATATTTACTGTTATGTTCATTGGGTTTTAGTTTTCAGAAAAGAAAACTATTGTGCCAGCTTCGTCTGTCCGTCCACACTTTTTTCTGTCCGCACTTTTTGTGTCCGCCCTCAGATCTTAAAACCTAGTGAGGCTAGAGGGCTGCAAATTGGTATGTTGATCCTTCCAGTCATTAAACATACTAAATTGCAGCCCTCTCAACCTCAATGTTTTATTTTATTAAGGTTAAATTTAGCCATAATAGTGCTTCTAACAGCGCAATACAGCCACCACGGCCGGTTGAGTTTCATGGGCCGCGGCTCATACAGCGTGTACTGAGACCACCTAAAGATAGATCTGTTTTCGATGGCCTTGATTATGCGCTGTATAGAAAACTCGATTGCGCCGAAGAAACTTCGGCGCATTTTTTACTTGTTTCCTCTTCTCATCAGCATTAATTTTTTTTGCCCTCTCTCTCTCTCTCTCTCTCTACTTCTCCATGATAATTTTTACATTTGTTTTTATCAGAAGACGCCACATACATCCATATCTTGCTTGATTTGTTTATTCTTTTGGAATTTCACGAATCTATGACTTAATGTTTTTCTCCTCAACAGTAGCTTTCGCTGTAGGA
>NC_089793.1:32906951-32911951 GCF_040412425.1 Macrobrachium rosenbergii | reverse complement strand
CAATTAACAAAATATATTCTCATACTTACCGAAACGTTAAAAGCTTTCACACCAGTAGCCGAGGTATTTACGAGCAAAATATCATGCTGTAATACACTTGTGTAAACAGAGAGAACACGTTACAAGGCCTTATTGTCTTCTGCATAAAGTGCGCAAAAAAGTGGAAAAAAGGCAAAAAGATGTCAACGTTTAGTGCCGAAAATTTTCGAGAAAAATAGGAAAAGTTTGGGTGTAAAAGTTATGTGTTTTTACTGCGTGAAAGGAGAAAGGGTTTAGAGTAAAGAAAAATATTTTCGGAGTGATAGAAGAAAATTTAGTGGTCTTGCACAGGATATTATAAAAAAAACGCCTTTGAGCTGCAAGACAGCGTTTACAATAACAAGAGGCATTTGCCACTTAAAGTAAGTCGTTTTTTCATAAAATGAGAAATTACTCAATTAAATGAAACATAATACTTTGAAATTACCAGAGTTTCATTGCTGTCGCTGTTCATCGTTACCTGTATTTCATGAAAGAAGTATGGCAAAGTCATTACAATTTAGTAAGTTATACATTTTAGAGATTAATATTCAAGAAAATCACTCATTTCTCATTCCCGTGTTGTACAGATATACTGAGAGTAACATTCATCCCTGAAGTTTTCGTGATACACCATTATACCTATACTAAATGAAACAAAAGTCCTGGATTTTAGAGAGCTTGTGTATGTTGCCATGTACAGTATATCTGTAACGTCATTTCAGTTTCAAGAATGGTCTACTAGAAACTTAATACAAATCCTGTATGGAATAATTTCCACTTTTAGAGATATTGCCTCAAAACAAGAATAAACCTTGAATAGCCTATACCGTTGCTGGTATTCACTTTGTTATTATTTACTCTTTTATGGTCCTATGATCCTATTTTATAGAAATCCGATGTAATAAATTTTCAAAGAGTACCCTCACACTTCTAGTGGATGAGTGATCATGAGTTATATGACATCCTGATCATCAGGTGGATGATGACCCTAAAGGTTTCAACATAAATCTTATCTTGAATTCTTGCAGATGGGTTTAATTGCTGTAATAAACTTCTTGATTCCTCGATGATGGTTATTGTTATAATCATCTGCTCAAGTTTATTGTAATCGGTTCTGATAATATTTGTTTCTTCAAGAAAAGCTTTATTTCCGATATAGTCGACATTGCTCAGTGATAGATTCGATAAGTATCTATCAGTTCTCGTCATAACTTTTTGATAGGCTGTGTATATAACAACAGCCTTTATTTCTTAATAGAAACAAAGCACCTTAGCTCAGCATGAAATGTCTGTTTGTAACTTTGACATGATACTTGTCGCTTAAGCTTGAGGGAGACATTATTTCAATTATAATACCTATTAAGGCTTGAGGTTAGAGTCTTCTTGAATTATGATAAGATGTTGTCTTTCATTTAACATGTGGCAAGCACCAGTATATACCGAAATACGAGTACATCATGCTTTAATAAAAATGATGAAATGCTTTTGTCGTCTTCTTTGACAGCGTTTTTCCGTGAAACCCAGGCTTTTAAAAGTTTCTGTAACAAGGCAAAAGATTGCGCAAAGTGGGGCTAGAACAGTTAACTCTTGATGATAATGATTTCTGCAAACTCTTCGAAGACAAATAACTGGACGTGAGGTCGTAGAAGCGCAAGGGATAAAAACATAATTAGGAAACAACCTTCATTGATATAGTACTTACTTTGGTTCCAATTAATAATCAATCTGGATTTTTGGGCGGTCAGATGGAATTTCATTCTACAGTGTATACCCGTCCCTATTCTAGAAATATTTTAGTGTTTGATGCTTAACCAACACACAGATCTAAAAATCAAAGAAATTAGTATTGAAAAGTCTCTGCTGTAAAGCCCTATATAGCTAAGGTAGTACCAACCTTGAGAAAGATTTTGTTACTAATTTACTCTTTCCATGACCCGAAGTGAGCTTTGGCTATTACTCGTCGATTAGCTGTTCTAGAATCCTTCACTGCCAATTCATGTAATACGGTGCTAGCATAGTTTATTTCGCTGCTACACTGCAGTTCCGAATGAATTCTTTCATTGCTTTATAAGTGATTTTATTTCAACTGTAAACGTCTTAAACATCTGCTATTAGATCTACTGTAGAGGCAGTTACTATCTATACTGATGAAGAAATTACTTTTCAAAGTTCTCCACTTCTATCGAAAAAGAAAAATATTACATCACTACTATATGGAACTTCCCCTTGTGCTCGCGTCGATTCTCTTTATTAATTCAGGTGGCAGCGCTGCAGACCTACCGCTATGTTTGCCGTTTTAGTATTATATTGGTAACATAAGTTACATTAATATCATATACAGAAGAACACAATAGCCTTGATTGCTTTGACAGTACCCTGTAGTGCAATAACTCTGTTCCTATGGCAATAACCTTTAGTGCAATAACTTGACTTTATTACTATGTTATTCCGTTGTAGTGCAAGATCAAAGACTTTATGGTTGTGTTAATCACCTCAGTGCAATAACTGACGTTATAAATACCTTAATACTCTTTTTGGTAAATGACTTACAGTGTTACTTTAATATTCCCAGACTGTTATGCTAATCCCTTGCAATACTTAAACATAGACTGCTACTACAGTATAGTATTACATTTCACTACATACACCTATTAAGAATGCTTTATTTCTAATAATAATAATAATAATAATAATAATAATAATAATAATAATAATAATTAATTTCGACAAAACGTGCCTACAAAGTATTCATATAGTTAATAGAATATGGCGTGGAAGAAGAGACAGTTAATAACGAACCATAAGTACTTGAAAATCAAAACGTATCCAAGCTCGCACTGTCACAGTACAAATATCAGAAGTTTGTAAGAAATTAAGATATGTGCAACATAATGGTGTTAAAAAGTTGATAATATCCAGATATTAGTATGACTTATTCCCCTACCTGTTATGCATTCTTAAATATGAAGAACCCCCCCACTCCCCCTTTCGCGTATCAAGGGCAGCATTTTACTGCTAACTAAATAGGCATTGAAAGACTAGGGCCAACAAACAGCTAGCAAACACTCTTCGCGAAACTTACATTAAACGTCGTAATGACGCGCTCAAAACCACCTCGGTTTTTCGTACAAAGTCATTCCATAGTGTAGGTTTACGTACCGAAGAACAAGAATGAAACAAATGTACCTTGGTCTAGGTGCCACAGACATCGAAATTCTTAAGAATTGCGCTTCCAAGTGGTCGTACTGTTGCTGTCCCATGTCTCTTCTTCTCACCTTTGCCGTGTGGAAATCGGTGATCCTCTTGAGATTACACGGTTTGGTGGCTGTCCTTCCTACTATTACCCGGACTTGGATTTCTTTTCCTGCTTTGGTTTTTACTGTTTCTTGTTTTATTTTTTATCCATAACTGTTAAACGCTCTCTTTCGTGGTTTTTCCTTAATTGAAACATTTTTATATCCTTTTCCTGTTTTTTTTTTTTTTTTTTTAATATTTGTCTTGGGCTGGAAAAGTGGTATATGGTTACTTTCCCTTGACCTTCGCTTTTAAACAAAAATATTCCTATCACGTGTTATGACGTTAACGAGTTAGTTGAGCTCATCTACTAAGCTTAATACAGCCGTCTCTTTCCCTTTGAAGGAGATATTTTAGTCGTGTTTCTGTATAATCCCCAAGTGAGATCGTGTTTACCTTTAATATGGCTTTTAACTTGATTCCTTGACTTTCCCAGTCGTTGTTGCAACGTTCATTTTCTATTTTATGTCAAACTATGTATACTTGAAATCCCGCTTTTAATATTCTTCTCAATTTTTCTTGATGTGTTTAAGTAACAGGAAAGCGATAGGTACCTTTAGCTTTTATTCCATTCATATGATATTAGTTGTCTATAGAGTCGCATAATAATTAGTTACTTATGTACGTTTTCCATACCTTGTTTTCTGAATCGCAGATGCAATTTTTTGACATAGCGAAAGTTCTAGTCAAGATTGCCTTTGTTATTTGTGGGTTAGCAGGTATTGTTACAGAATAAATTCTTATATTGACACCTTTCTGAGTGCTAATATTGCTATGGCAGTGCCCTCAAGCAGAAGAACATTGACTGTTTCGATTGTGATCTTCACATTACAGAAAATACTTCGTAGCTTCAAAGGTCTCTTCCCGTCACTTGCCACGTTATTTTGAACGTGAGTGATTGCTCAACTCAATACCAGTAAATATCATGACATTCCTTGCTGTTCTGTGATGTTATTCCTATTAACTTACTCCAGTTTAGAAATCAGTACAACAAACTAAAATTTATGCGTCTCTCTCTATTTCAGTTATTATTTATGATAAAACTATTGCATATGAGAACTCATGATACGATTTCATTATTCTCATTTAGAATTACTGGAACTAAGGATTCCTCAAAAACACATTTATTTGAGATTAATTATTATGCAAATAACTGAAAAATTGTACTTGCAACTCAAATAATCTAGGCCCGATTGAATAATTCAGGTACAGTAAAATTACGTTCAATATTTTTAAAAAATTATAATTACGTAAAAGGGTACTAATAAAAATATTATGCCAACAGTGGTTATCAGTATATAGTGAGATATGATTACTGTTAAAAGTTTTAGTCTCCAAAATTAATTTTTTTATGTGTGTGAATGCTGGAAATTATCTTTTGGAGAAGATGAAAGAGTTTTACGTTCCTAGTCCCATAAAAAATTGCCAACCTAAACTTACTGTCTGGAGGGAAATACAGAAAAGCAATTTAAAAGTTTTAATCAACACTTGAAATAAAAAAAAACGAAAAATTAATGTATTGGAATTTCTTCTCCAAAATTTTGAGAGGGCTTCCAGGTGGAATTGTGGATATACAATTGCCTCTTTTAACATTTTTTTTTTTGTTCTGTTGTGTTTTCCTCTCCTTTATTCATGTCAATTTTTTTAGGCATTATTTTAAGGGCTAGACGGGGCGCTCTTATTGT
>NC_089793.1:32896951-32901951 GCF_040412425.1 Macrobrachium rosenbergii | reverse complement strand
CCACCTTATGGTCCTCTGAGAAAAGGGCCACTGGGAGCGTGAAAGAAAATGACACAGATTATTATGTTATTATTATTATTATTATTATTATTATTATTATTATTATTATTATTATTTATAAGGTGACCCCCTATTCATTTGGAACAAGCCCTCGAGGCCATTGACTTGAAATTGAAGCTTCCAAAGAATATGGTGTTCATTAGAAAGACGTAACGGAAGGTTATGGGTAACAGAAGGTAATGGGAAATATAGAGAGAAGAGAGCACTTATTAAAAAGACATCAACAAATTCACAAATAAATTTTAAAAATGTAAGAAAATTATTAAAATACAAGTAGAATTATATTATGGTAGTAATACGTGGCATCTTCACTTGAACTTTTGAAGTCCCGCAAAGATAAAATCAGATGGAAAATATATGAAAAACTTAAAAAAAAAATCTTTTCGACAATCTTCACCATAACCAGACCACTGCCAGTGTATTGACAGTGACGAACTCCGCTGCGCTAGTAAAACTGCGCTAATAAAATAGACGAACTTTATAAGTGACACGACGGGCGTGTGCTGAAAGTCAGGAGACAAGAGAGAGAGAGAGAGAGAGAGAGAGGCATGTCTTCATTTAAGAAATCTGCATCTCTTTGGGAAGTTGCTTAGCATCTCCAAAGGACGCTTTGTTTCGTAGACAAAATCCTTCCTCAGCGTGAAACGCAAAGCAAGTAAACAAACACAAAGAAAATAAGCACACGGGCCTTCAGAGGAGAATTTAAGCAACATGTTTTAAATTGTTATGCAAATTTGATTATTGTTCTTAGCTTGATAATGTTAATTTGCATATGAGGAGATACCGGTCCGAGGAATGCTACAGCTTGGCCAGTGTGTTGCGGGGGGGAGGGGGCGTTGAGGGAGATGGGTCGGCTTGTTAAAAACAAGAAGTCTCGCTTTTATTACAACATCTGCATAATTTGATTTATGCAAAATAGAGATAACCTCATCACCTTGAATATTTATATATATATATATATATATATATATATATATATATATATATATATATATATATATATATATATATACATATACATACATAAATACATACATACATATATATATATATACAAATATATGTGTATATATTTATATTTATATATAAATAGTGGATGTGTGTGGGAATACTTGACAACTTTACAAACATAAACACATAAATAACAATGCACAACACTGGCATATTGTTTCTGTTATTATTAGATACTTCAGCACAGTAGCATTTAAAGGTAAAACCATTCAAAAGAATAATATACAAAAGATTAATCGATTTTACACTTACAAAAGGAAAACAAGTTCCCTTTAAGTCCTTTTACCGTCCTTAATAATGACAATATTGCTTGATCTTCAAGGAAGGGGGAGCTGATGATAAACGCAAAATCTCTATCCACTTGTTCAGAGAAACTGAAAATTTAGAATACCCTTCATACCACTTTTCTGGAACCGCTGAGGCCATTGTTACTCTTCAAAGCTTTAGCTACGCGCATAGTGCAAAATTTTAAATGGAATATTTTCTTTGACACGGAGTCTTTGTCTTGCAGTTAGCGCATGACACTGGACCTAACTTCGATATTATTTTTCTAGTTCCATATAGAGTACCCACTTCGCCGTTCTGAGTGGTATTGACGCAGACTTCTCTTTGAAGACGACGCTCTTGTTGAATTGGATTTGGTCATGAAGACAAGCCCCCATTCCAGTAACTGTAATGATCTAGTTCCTAAAAGCATAAGTATGTGAATTTGCAGCATGAGGTTATACTGTATATGAAAAATATAAAACTGGCAACAACGAGGAACGTACTATGGAAAGCGTGTTAACCAGAGGATATTCAAAGATGATCGTTTGAGGTTGCAGTTCTGATGCTTTTTTTTTCCAGTGACGACAGATATTAAAAAAAAATATAGCATGAAAAAAGATCGGGCCAACATTAATTTGTGTTGGCAGACATCTCTCTTAACCGATATAAATTCGCCGTTCATGAAATCGTACTCCTCTCGCGTGCGTTGGTCTTAATTAATTTAAACTTGCGGCTTCTCGGAAATAACACCTCCATACGAATTAAACCATACTTCTTAAAAATTTCAAAGCACTAATATACAGTAATACTAATAATACAAAATTATTGGTAAATCTAATAGATTTATTATTAGATGACCTTCCTATGAAGATGTGCCTGACTCGTAAACGTGTGACAAACATATGGTTTTGTGTACATATTTACGGTGAAAGAGTAAAGATATAAACAATTCATTGCACAGATTCTGCACAGTACCCCTTTGGTAACAAATCCCGCTGAATGCCTTCAGGCCCGGAAAATAACAATCAGACAGGTCTTGGAGCAATGCCCAGAGTGGTCTGTATAAGAAAACAGACAGGTTACCGGATTCTCTAGACCTTGGGTTATCCTGTGGTGGTATTAACGCAAGTTCTTAAGTTCTTAATGCGATTACGAACTAGGTTTTTAATAAAACAGAACACTTTCAATCGGGTATGCAGGCAAGAACAGTGACAGAAGAGGCTCCCTAGGAATGAAAAACTCTAGTAAGCATCACATATACATGAGTACCTTCTCTGAGGAGTAGAGCGGAATCATTGTAAACATTCATTTAAGGCATGGGAAAGGAACTATTCAACATGAGTAAAACTTTGGAGATGTTATTATTATTGTGTGTGTATATATATATATATATATATATATATATATATATATATATATATATATATATATATATATACATATTGTATACTAATGTGTATGTAAAGCACAGTACATCGATAAATTTGTCTGTGTAATTGCATGTGAAAGCTTATTCACGTACTAGAAGGATCGAAATTTGTTGTCGTCCTCGGCAATATTTTTTTTATTTATGACATAGTATGCTATACAAAATGATTGTTATTATTTTGAATGTACTGTATTAGCGGCACTAAAAATCAGTTAATTTTTACCTCGGTGACAATTTGTTCCAAAGATAACTAATTTGTTGACTTAATGGGGAATAAGTAATATGATCACAATGTAGGTGTTTATCGATTAATTTACCATCTTAGAATGACCTGAAAATAACAGCAATGGTTATTGGCATTCAGGAAACTTTTCAACGACAATGTTATGATAAAGAGTTCTAGATTAGAGGTTGTTAATCAGTAGTAAGGGTGACTATATATTAAGAATTATTACAGTGTATTCAAGATCGAGGTAAAATACGAATTTTGCGTCATTGGATTCAGTTTACTGTTCAATGGGATTTTATTTTACGTAGGAGGACGAAGCAACTGTGAAGACGTGATAGTTTTTTTTCACGGGTTTCTTCCTTTGTTTAGCCATTTGAGGATTGAACATGGTGAGGATTGATATTTTTCCCTCTGAGCCACCTTCTGAAGTGTCGGTTCTCATCTTGAGTAAAGACCAGAAAATAATAAAGGACAATAAAACGATTAAAAAGGCTAACTCATGAATTATTTTGATAATCATTTTTTTCGGTTTTATAATTTGAATAAATTTAGCACTGCAAGCATCAGTTTCCAGTTCATTACCAAATATGACTGTCCAGTGAATCAACAACAACAAAAAAAATCATAGATCACAGGAGGTCCATGCTTTGACTATCAAATGAGAACCTATGTTATAAAGGAAACGGTTTTATATTGTAAAAAAAGAAAGAGAGAGAGAGAAGAGAGAGAGAGAGAGAGAGAGAGAGAGAGAGAGAGAGAGAGACTTAACTGAAACACTGACATTATGAAGTGCATTATTCTCATTTGAACAAAACATCAAAAGCTGTTAAAATATACACTGAAATCTCATAATATATATATATATATATATATATATATATATATATATATATATATATATATATATATATATATATATATGTAATGACCATCGCGCCGTTAATCGTTAAACAATTCATGGAGAAAATGGCGTCTCCCTGAATTAACGGGGTCGATCGTTGGTTTTATTGCGTTAATCCCTCCGCTAATACAGATTAATTGCAGCGCAAATCACTTTATCAAACTTTTGATCTAAAAAATAAGACAAGTTCCGTCATTACTCCCGCCACTTGTCATTCAGATCATGGAACCCCAAACTTCGTTACTTTCAATTTCAGGATGAGCTTGATGCTGTCCTTGTTTCCTCCTCCTCCTCCTCCTCCTCCTCCTCCTCCTCCTCCTCTCTCTCTCTCTCTCTCTCTCTCTCTCTCTCTCTCTCTCTCTCTCTCTCTCTCTCTTATTGCACTTTCCAACTTCAGAGATGAGCTTATTACTGTCCTTGTTTCCTCCTCTCAGTCCTGTCACATTTTCTCTCTCTCTTTCCTTCTCTCCCTCTCATATTGCACCAATTTGGGATGGGTTATTACTGTCCTTGTTTCCTCCTCTCATTCTCGTAACAATCTCTCTCTCTCTCTCTCTCTCTCTCTCTCTCTCTCTCTCTCTCTCTCTCTCTCTCTCTCTCTCTCTCTCTGTTAGTTTATCTATAAGTACATTTATATGTATGCTGTTATATGCGCGTATACTTATTAATAATGAAGCAGTTGCACTTAAATGAACTTGTTTGCATTTCTTACTAATTCAACACACAAATACATTTATTGCTTTGCGGTAATCAAGGGAAATAGTTCTGAGTAAGAGAAAATATATTAATTTTGCTGTAAGTAATTGGGAGAGCTAATTTAATCCGCTAAGTATTCTATCAGTCAGTTATTTTTTCTTTATTTCTCTCCAAGTCAGTTTCTAAGTTTTTTTCTTGTTATTTCAAGATCACGTTTTGTATTGACCAGCATTTAAATGTTTTCAGTCTAGTCGAGTTAATTTTTTCTACGGCTGATAGTAATTTCTTTATATATGTGTAGATACACACATACACACACACACACACACACACATATATATATATATATATATATATATATATATATATATATATATATATATATATATATATACCTATACTAATAT
>NC_089793.1:32861951-32891951 GCF_040412425.1 Macrobrachium rosenbergii | reverse complement strand
TGTAAGCTCTTCTAGAAATGATCAAATATTTTTATTTCTTGGTAAAAGTTTTGGATTAAATTTTCATTGTAGATTTCATCGGTATTGGGTTTTCAGATTTTAGGAATAAAACTAGTCGGATTTGTCTCGGTATCAACAATATCTGATCAAAACTTACCACCATGAAACTCAACATCACAATTCCATGTCCTAGATTTATTCGATTTCTTCCATCGCCAACAACACATAATCTATCTAAACCCCATTAGCATTTACTCTTATTTCTATCACCCAAATGTCAGTGCACCGCATATTCTGAAAATATATTTTTTTTTATTCTTGCTCTCGCGAACGACGAGCTCGGTCACGCCTATTCCACACCTCATGCAATGTCCTGGAAGGGCAAGCTTCAATTTCCAAAATATAGATTGCAACTTGTTCTTATACCTTTCACCCAAATTAAATGTTTCTGATCTACGACGATTCTGTGGAAAAAAATCGCGTATTATATCAGACACATCAAAATGATTTGCAGATTTTAGTTTTTAGGAGCCTTATCACAAGGTTTTATTGATTTAATGCAGCCAATCAAACACAAGATGTTTAACAACCATATATATATATATATATATATATATATATATATATATATATATATATATATATATATATATATATATATATATATATATATATAATAATATATATATATATCTTATCATTTATGGATAAAAATTTCTGGAAATTAAAACACAGTGTATCCGAGAAATTTTATTACTTAATAGCGACAGTCTATAGGAAATAAATTCAACGTTTAGACTTACTGTCGCCCAGCCCGCGGCCAGCTTCTCATCCCTTAATACACATGTATGCATGTAGAATGACGCTACCTTAGTCCGAGTTTTGCACGGTACGTAATGCCCGTAGGTTTGGGACCTGCTGTCTTAATATTCTCGTATATTACTGTTTTTTCGACCGTATGGGTATACTAGAAAATATATTAAGCACACACGAGGTTGTATGTATATTCTTAGTGCACTGAAGCAGTAGAAGGGTCTCCAAGTACCATTATAATCTTATTTTCTGAAATAGTTAGTCTTCTACAATAAACAAGAAATCTGATGAATAAATGAAAACGATATTATGCTATGATCGAATAACATTCACGAGCCGTAAGTTAATGGTAAAATAAAACCGTTCCTGCTCGTGCAGAGTAAATGGTGCTGCTCTCTCTCATGCAAGACATTTTCCTTTCGATTTTGTCCAGCTGCACTGGGCTCGAACCCATCTCTTGTTTCTTCAGTTTCTTACGAAATAGTAAATCAGTTACTACGGCGCGTAGCGACAAAGGACTAAACTACATCTAAGGTGTATTGTGGGATATACATCGTCCAGTACGTCTGGTGTTGTAAGAACACCCATATGGGCAGTGCCCATACCCATAATTGCTTAAATCTGACAATATAATAAGGGGCAGTCTCTAGCGTCAGTGAGTTTATGTAAACATTCCTGTCATTATTCTGCGTTGCATGTCCTCATTGGTCCCAGTGCTTGGCCTTTGGCCAAAACCTCATTATTCATTCCATTTTTATCCATATTCTATGCGTTTTAATTTCCATCACGCTTAATATAAAAGAGCAAAGGACTAATTGAAGAATTTCAGAATCCAAACGATACACTGTCATGATAAATACTGACAAGAATCCCTGCCAGGGCATTTTATACCATCAAGAAATTTCGGAAGTTTAAAAGACACTTCTATTTTATTTTCCGGAATTGGAAACGCCATTCTTTACGATTTTTTGAACTCTTCTAATCGACACGTCAGCCATCACAACGTTTTTATGATATTCTAAATAACAGTTGAAATCCCCCAATCAAAGTCGGTCTCCTGGCGGGAAAATTATACGAATGAAATCCCTTGTAAATATGAAGGGGGAATTAGTTATTACAGAAAGTAGCTTCGTAGGAAAATGAATATCATTCATAACTTAATGTGAGATTAAAGAGAAGAGGCATAATCTCATAAAATATCTTGTTAATTGGGGTTAGTGAACAGTGAGTGAACGAATTTACTCTCATTTTGTTTCATTGTTCTCATTATACTTCTTTTACCTGTTCAATTTCTTTTACTTCTTTTTTGTTTTAGGGAATTAATCTTCTATCTTGGTTTTGGCTTCTATTATTATTGTAACCTGTAGCAATTCTGACAGCAACATTGCATCACCTCTTTGGCGTCCGTTCATGTTCTCACTTCATTGCTTTTCCTCTTTTACCTCTTTCCTATCGTGCTGTTTATCTTTATTCTTTTTGTGAAAGTCTCTCTCTCTCTCTCTCTCTCTCTCTCTCTCTCTCTCTCTCTCTCTCTCTCTTAATACCCTTATCTTTCTTGCCTTTATTTTTCTCCGTTTATTCTCTCCCTTTTCGTGTTTCCCCTTTGTTGTTTTATAATCTTGTCTTCTTTTGCCCTGTTCATCCAATTGTATATTTTTTTCCTGTAGCTGGTCTTTTCTCCATTTTCTAACTCTTTTTATTATATATTTTTAATTGATACGGCTGTGGATATTTTTTGTTGTCTTTCTTAGTGATTCCTTGTATTTAATGTCTCTTGCATGATACAAAATTATATTTTCTTTTATTAGCTTTCATGCAGATATTGTCGATAATGTTCCACTATTCTTTCCTTATTTGCATTGCTGTTTAAGCCACTTTTTGTTGCTTTTTTTATTTCCACATTTCTTAATTTTTGCGAAGGTTTTGGTTTTAAGTATTTTCTTATATTATTGAGGTAGTTTTTTTAACTGTAATTTTGTTTTTCTCCACTAAGTTTATTTATCCATATTTTTTTTATTCAGTGTTTCCCTATTCCTTCCCACCTTTCCCTCACCAGAAGTGTTCCTTCAGTCATTTTGTACGATTTCCGTACCGTTTCTCACTTGTTTCATTCATTCTTACCTGCCTCTTTGGTTGCTACTTCTCATCTTTGATTAAAGTTCGGCTTCACTTCATTCTGTTTCCTCAACGGTCTCACTCACTATCAGTTTGGCGCATTGCTTACTCTTTTCTGTCATGAATAAATTAACAATCATTCGCTGCGCATATTTAGATTTCTCTCGCTGGATTTTTTTTTTACCCTTTGCCATTCGTTTTTATGTTAGTTTTTTTTTATTATTTTCCATTTTCCGGGCCTTTGACTCTTTAGCTTCCTAAGCTGAAAGCATTTCGCCCTTCCGTTACTTTTGTGTGACTTCCTGTAGAGTTTTACTTCTCCCTCGTGATATTTAGTTTACCGAGTCTTTTTATGCAGCGCGTCTTTAGCACGCTTCTCTCCTGCAATCAGTCCCTTTTTCATTTGGTACTCGTCCGAATTTAGGTATGATGATTCTTGTTTAATCATGTTTTTGTACTTCTTTCTTATTTAGACTCTTTCTTGTTTCACTTGAGTTTCGCTTTTAAATATCCTTTTGTGTAACTTTTCCAGCATACTTCATATTTAGCCGTTTCTTATCACCTCCATATTTTCTGAATTCAGCTTTTTGTGTATACTTATTTCACTATATCGTTTGCGTGTATATTACTTTTTCATAGTATTTTCCTGTTTCTTAATTCGACCTTATCACATCCGTATTCAGATTTCGTTATGCCCTTATTCGTCTTTTACACATCGATAATTAGCATATACTACGTCTAACTTCATGGAATTTCCCATATCCACATGTGTGTGTGTGTATTATAATACACACACGATATATACACACACACACATATATATACCATATATATATATATATATATATATATATATATATATATATATATATATGTATATATATATATATATATACTCCTCTCTGTATTTTCTTGTGTCATTACTTCCACGACATAATCCTATTTCCTTGTTCGGAACTGTATTTAGCGTTTAAAAGGACTTTCTTTTTTTTATTTTATCATAACCTATTTAGATAATCTTTATTAGCGTTATCAGTATTTTTTTTATCCTTATCAAGTTTTTATAATCTTTATGATTTGCGTGTTCATAATTTTATTTGAGTTTTTCTAGCGTTCTTCTTTAGATTTTCACGTTTTTATTTATTCTTTGCAAGTTCGTTTTCTTTAGGTTTTTTCTTATAGTCATTTCCCCTCTCCCGTGGTTTAGCAATTTTTTTTCTTATTTATCTTTCCCTAAAAATTTTTCCGGTTTTTCTTGTGTAATTTTTTACTTTTTTTTTTAAATCCGTTTCCTCAGTTTTTCTTTTTTGAGTTTCATATTTATTTAGCGTCACTAACCTTTAAAATTGCAACGCCGGATAACACCCATTCATTCACACCTCCGTATTGGACTTTTTCGTTTCTTGCTTCGCTTTGCCTATGCCTATGCCTATTCAGTTCTTCGTGTGTCATCCTTATTTAGTTTTTCGTGTGTCCTCCTTATTTAGCTTTTCGTGTAGCCCCCAATTTAGATTTTCGTGCGTCCTCCTTATTTAGCTTCTCGTGTGTCTACCCTTATTTAGCCTTTCGTGTACCTCCTTGTTTAACTTTTCATGAGTCCTCCTTATTTAGTTGTTCGTGCGTCCTCCTTATTTAGCTCTTCGTGTGTCCATTTTTAGCTCTACGTGTGTCATCCATACTTAGCTTTTCATGTGTTCATTTTTTTAAGTTTTTCGTGCGACCTCATTTCGCAGTTCATGTGTCCGTATTTAGTTTTTTCGCCGCCCCCCCCCCATTTAGCTCTTCGTGTGTCCGTATTTAGCTTTTTATGTCCCTCCCCCCAATTTACTTTGTCGTGTGTCCTCCTTTAGTTTTTCGTGCGTCCTTATTTAGCTTTTCGTGTGTCCTCCTTGTTTAGCTTTTTGTGTGTCATCCATATTTAGCTTTTCGTTTGTCATCCTTATTTAGCTTATCGCGTGGTCCCTTATTTAGCTATTTGTGTGTCTTCCTTAGTAATCTTTTTACTGTGTCCTCCTTATTTATCTTATTCTATCTACTCCTTACGCTTTTTACTTCTTTTCACACTCGCTACCGAGCCTTGACATCCGCACCGGTCCCCGCAGATGTTAGAGCCAAGTCCAGCATAAACTTTTTCCCCTTTATCACATTCTGTACCCCTCTTCTTCCATTTATTTTTTTATTTTCCTTCGTGTTCTCAGCTCCATCGCTTCCTTCCCCCCTTATAGGACATCGCATATCACATGTCAGCCTCGCATTCACTATCCAGTTTTTCATTTTTACTTTCAATATACGTGGACACGACTGAGACGTCCTATGTCTGTCGGCCTGTCTGTCTGTCTGTCTTTCTGTGTCCGTCTATCAGAGATTTCATGGCTGTTATTTTTATGTATTTAAAAACCTGCTCACTCTTTCGTCTTTTGGTATTTCTTGATTAAAAAATCTCTCTCTCTCTCTCTCTCTCTCTCTCTCTCTCTCTCTCTCTCTCTCTCTCTCTCTCTCTCTCTCTCTCTCCTCGCAGTGCAACTGAATGACCGGCGTCTGAGCCTCGAAAAGTACGAGGGGAGAAGGACATTTGCTATTTTCATGCTCCGAAAAATCCGGTATGCCTGTCGTAACCAGATCTGTGAATTATATACATGACTGTTAGTCGTCTGGTGTGGGTTGCAAACCTTGTTGCAGCTGGTGTGTAAGAGAGAAGAAAGAGAGGTAAAACAGACTGACGCCAGTGGCTGATATTCCATCAAAATATACACCCTGATGCAGTTGAAAACAGGACGGCCTCACGAGGTAATCCTTACTATTTCGAGGAGAAACCACTTGTAAGATATAGGTGGTCTTTCTCTTTCTTTTTCTCTCCTAAATACCTTGACTTTTACTCCACTTCAATGCATTCTAGGAGTCTTTCCTTCTCAAGTCAATTTTATGCAACAGGACATTTCTCTGACCTGTGCTCAATGTAGGGATGTAAAGTAGAAGTAATGAAGAGATTAGCGTAACTAAAGGAAAAAGCATAGTGTTCTGAGATGGTTTGGTCACTTGGAATGAACGGAGGATGATCGGCCTGGAAGTACTAGCCTGAATATCCTGGATTCAGTGGGTGGAAGGGATACTAGAAACGAGAGTTCTTAATATTCAGCAAATGTGTGTGTTTATCTGAGATAGACGAGTATGTACTGTACATGCAGTGTTTTGCTGGTTTGACTTATTTTTGAAGAATCTTTAGTTTTAGTATATAAACTGCAAACATTTTGGAAACTTGCTGACAGGAGGTTCGTCCATGGTTCAGCACGACAGTGAAAGTGATCTATCTGCTTTTTTGAAGCCATCTTTATTAGGGAAACAGCTTTATGTGGAAAATTTATATGATTTTTAAATATATGCGTGTGCATGGGGGTCTGAGACTCAGCGGCTAGAATCCTGCCTCGCACTCCACCCCTTGGCCCATTTCCTACAAAAATCCGTTTTACCTATCTTCACCAAAGTAGCTAATGCCAAAGTAGGTAATAACGTGCCCAGTGGTTAGTCGGTAGAATGTGTTTATATCTATGTACACCAGCGCTAGATCTGTATACAAGGTTCTTGGCTTAATACTGGCTTCCTTTCCATCAGTCACCCTAATGGGTACTGTCATCAACTGGGGTCAAGAAAGTCATAGGGGTTAGTAACGGCATCGTTAGAGAAATGCTAAGAAGTGGAAGGTTCTACCCCTGTGCAGTAGGTGCCATCACCTTTAGAGGAAAAGACAAAGGCATATATATATATATATATATATATATATATATATATATATATATATATATATATATATATATATATATATATATACACACACACATACATACATACATATGGTCCCAGTATCTTAGTGGTACTAGCCTTGAATTCTGAACCAATGTGCGACGTTTTTGTCCATGCTTTTGAAAAATTCATAGTACACTGTTGTTCTAAGCAGTCAATTAGGTACAAGGTGCTTAGTTGGCGGCAACAAGTATGAAAAAGATCATGAACCACATTTAAAACCCCTCTGGGACCACCTGACCTGGTGGCAAAGTCCGGTGATTACTCCTTGCCTAAGATAAATCAGTTTGCACAACAGCAAGTGGGTACTAGCGTCTGCTGGACTAAAAATAAAAAGGCATGAGGAAAAAAACTTCACCGCCAAATACCGCAGTATTGTACCTTACTGGCATAACCACTTCTGAAGTGAAAACAGGAATATAATGGAAATTAGGAAACAAAAGTTGCTGACTCTCTGTATAATAGCCAGTTATTTAGGAGGTGACGCTGATATTCCATGCTCATATTTACTCTGATTCAACATATTAACAGCGACCAATTACTTGCACATATTTGACGATTTAAGTCAAAAGTGGCACAGTGAGTTTTAATTGAATGTGCCATGCATTTATGGTCCTTCACTGAAATTCGAACTCTGGGTCTGTCACTAGTGAAGTGAATTTTAACACCAAGATGAGAGGTTTTTTTATATTATATTATATTATATATATATATATATATATATATATATATATATATATATATATATATATATATATGTGTGTGTGTGTGTGTGTGTGTGTGTGTGTGTGTGTGTGTGTGTACATATATATATATGCCAAAAATCACAGAAGATGCACGTGATTTAGTATAAGCGGAAACCACATCACATGTACACATGAGAGATTCAAATCATCCTGTTAACTGGAGTGAAGCAAGGTCCATTGTTCCGTGCAACTACTCAATTAAAGGAACGACAACATTGAATTTTTTCTATTAATTCAAACATTGTTAGTGTTTTAAACTTAAGTCTTGGAATGCTCATGATTGTTGCTTTTATAATTAAAAAAGATTGTTGAAAAATATAAACAAAGATTAGAATTTAGGCTTATACACGTTTGTAAATCTGTATGGTGCCCTTTTCCAATATTCTTAATGTTAAGTATGTTGTTTCATTTTGTGACCAGATTATCCCGGATCATCATGGATGATCTCTCATTATTACCCTTTGGCAATTAACCGTCTGTCTGGTGTTTTGTTCTTTTTTTTTGTTTACCTTTCACCACTCTTTTTCCCCTACGATGCATGAACAAACAACTCGCGAAACCGCTTGGCACGGATCTTGTGACTTATTTTCATGTGGTTTTCGCTTATGTATATATAAATATATAAATAAAATAAATAAATATATATATATATATATATATATATATATATATATATATATATATATATATATATATATATATATATATATATATATATATATATATATATATATATATATATATATATATATATATATATAAGTGTGTGTCTGTGTAAATATATATTTTTATACATGTTTGTCTATGAAATTGTATTGATATGTATGTATGTATGTTTTTATTTATTTATATCTGTGTGTAATGTGTATGCAGTTGAATATGGATGTGAAATAGATTAAACGCCAGCTGCTTTCAACAAATGTAGTAAGGTAAATATTCATTATCTGAAACAGAAAAGAAAGCCAATCTTTTTATTGCAACTTCAAGTGTTTTCAAGGGATTCCTCTATACCTGTAAAATTCCTCAGCCTTTTGTTATATACATCTGACATTTACTAGTAAAAATTCCTTTGTCTTTTGCTACCATCCGAACTGGAACATCAAGCATATTTCATAACGCTATAAGAGAAAAGTGCTCTGCCTTTTTCCTCATAAAAATCCCTCATGGAAATGATCAGACAGTCTTTTCCAATAATTCCCTGGCGCTTTGCTCTTTGTATATTGGCAGGATACTGGGATTTTAAGGTTTTTCTATAATCGAAGTTCATTTTCTTTTTTTTATCTTTCACTTTTTTGTACGTTAGATTGAGAATGAACTTGGGTATTTGGGTTTAAGCAATTTCTTTTTTTTCTATTAGCTTTTACTTTCCAGCAGTCAGGGAATATAAGTGGAAAAACTCCCACACACTCACACTCTCTCATTGAAGAAATAAATGAAGGATTCTGAATATTATCAAAAGTCATGTATTTTTCCCTTCATACAATGTATACATTAGGATTTTTAATAATATATATATATATATATATATATATATATATATATGTGTGTGTGTGTGTGTGTGTGTGTGTGTATATGTATGTATGTATATATATGATTTTAAGGCGTCATAGATCAGATCAGATGGCTCATGTACATGGTACCCTTTTGATTCCCATAAATAATGTTTTTCGTGTGTTTGTGTATGGGCGCATCAGTCTCTCTCACATTGTTTGTGCGAAAGTAACTTTCTAAAACTAAAACAGAAAAATAGACTTAAAAAAAATAGAAAATTTAAATGTCTCATTTGCAGTAGCGTGCATGTAAGAACGGTACTAGGAGAGTGAAATTAGATGAAATATAACGGAAAGTTGTAAGCCAGCGAACAGAAGAAAAGATGTGGAGAGTTAGCCTCTAATAGAAGCACACGGAACACAAGGGATAGACGCGGGAGGTAAATTGAATGGACTTTGAGCGTTTGGAATAAATGATAGGGTTAAAGGAATAAAGGTTGTTTCAGAAGAAATAGCAATACTACGTGTTGTTGAAAAAGGAGGAAAATGAATAAAGTTAGCTTGATTACAGCGCATGTCATAAAGTAACAGTATAATGGTAACAGTAAGAGTAGTCCTCATACCAATAGTAATGTTTCAGTAAAGAAAACGCATTATATACGCCACCCTTTGGATGCCAGGAATTCGTAATTTGTTGCTCAGTGCGTGTTATTTAGTAATCGACAGGGACTCAGTAAGTTGCCTTTGCATATTTTCCACATCCTCCCGAAAAGACGAAAAGGAGAGAAGATTTAAATTTGAAATTGAACACACTTTCGTAACCTTAAATATGTCATATTTATCTTTAAAACATATGCTTTACCTCTCTCTCTCCGCTAATGTCATATTTTGTGTAAGGTTCGAAGTGTCCTAATGATTGAAAACATATGCTTCATTTCTCTCTCCGCTAATGTCGTATTTTGTGTAAGGTAGGAGTATCCTAATAATTTTTATAATAAAGGCACAGTTGTAGAAAACTTATTTATAGAAGAATATTCAAACATATACCAAGTAAACCTGGCGCACGTTCAACCGACTGCATCGTTATAAAAGAAAGAACCAGTTACTTAAAATCGTCCCCTATCTTTATCGATAGTGAAGACCATGATGCATAAACGAAGTCTGTAAATACCAATATACAGTTAAGCCATAGAAATTATCAAGTAAGTAAACAGTCGCGTAAATGATGAGGAGACAAGTATTTATTTGTGTTACTATATAGCCCGTCGTGAGATGTATCAAGGGTGGAAACGTGGGTTATCTTCTCCCGCTCAGCTCATGAAATCCTGAGGGCGTTCCCATACGCTCCATAACTTCGGAAGGACGTTGCAGAGAACCTCCAAGGCGTCTAGAGGGAGCTGAAGGCAGATTTAACCCTTTGAATATAACACAAGTCAGCGGGATCTTCGCCTCTTAGTGGCACTCAGGCCACTACAGGAGTATCCAATATTCGGGGATAAAGTCATTTTGTAAACATAGGGGAGCGACAAGTTAGCTGCTTCGATAGTTGGCTGACGGTCTTGTTGGAGTATCCTAAATCCTGAAGACTAATAAATGAATTACATTTACTCGTCAGTAGTTTTCTAGGATTTTTAGTGGATGTAATGCCGAATATTAATTCATTCGTTTATGAATTTACTATACGGCAGTTAATATTCACACCTAATTATATTTATGAAATAAACTTTCACGCACAACAGACAAATTGGAAAAGGTTTGCGGACTTTGTTTACAACAATCCACTTACCATACTTTAGTTTACTTACTGATCAACTTGAGATCTTTTTTAAGATGCATATACTACATCGTCAGATTATTTTTCCATTGAGTTTATGTTCCTTGGAGCAGATATTTTGTGTGCATTGAACGTAGTCGGGGTTGGCTGTGATGGCGGTGGTGGAATGTGCGCGTGTGTCTGTGTGTGTGTATCTGTTTGTGTGTATATATATGTGTGAATGGTGGTGTTGGTGGGGGTATTGGGGTCATACTGGTGTATTCCTCTTTCAGAACTATTTCAAACCCATACGAAGCATAGCTTTCATTACATTATTAGTTACAATACCTGCGATAACAATTTTAAATTATGTATATGGATATATATATATATATATATATATATATATATATATATATATATATATTATATGTACATATATATTTATTTATATACAAAAAATTAATAACGTGGTGTGCTATAGTAGGTAAGCACATCGTCTTCATTAATAAATAGATCCTTTAACAACTATTGATTCCAAAAAAGTATGTTATATATATTCGCTGAAATAAATTAGATGACAGAAAGATTGTCCGCTAATTCACAATTAAATATTATGGTAACGAACTTCTACGTGATCCCAAGCTTATGAAAGTGTTAGGCATATGTTAAAGAATAGCTGAGAAAATGTAGCGAAATGCATTCAAAAGAAAATGAGTAAGCATACAAAATATTAGTCTATGACCCGAAAAAAATGTAAATAAAAATAAATAGAAAAACTACAAACATGGACCAACAAAACTGACTGAACTAACTCATGAATAAAGTCTACGCATAATTGTTTTCACATTTCACTAAGTACACTTGGTCTTAGTGATTTACTGTCACAGTGTTCAAGTATACAACTGCTGACCGGCACTCAACTCATACATATGAATATACCTATGCACATATATGTATATATTATATTTTATAAATATATAGATATATACATATGTAAATATATATATATATATATATATATGTGTGTGTGTGTGTGTGTATATGTGTTTGTGTATGTGAGAGTATGTGTGTGTGTGTGTGTGTGAAAACATGACAGACCCAGATGAGTATGATATTGGATAATCAAGATAAATCAACCACATTAAACGATGCTATGTATAGTTTTATACGTTATTACATATGTGGCATTTTTATGAGTAACGTTTACGTTAGTAGTTATTCCTAAAAATAGGTAAATTAATTTTTTGTTAGATTTCTTATGATTTTATAAAGCAATATTATGAACGTATGGATGTTTTAGAGAATATGGTAGAAAGAAAGGTTCTGAGGAAATGAGTGAGCTCATTAACAAAGAATTGTTAAGTTCATTTTATCAAAGAATTAAAATGTAGAGACATATGCAGGAGATAAATATATCCTGAAAACAGCTAGGACCTAAACAATCCAAGATGAAAATGAATTCTGGCCAAGAGGAGAGAGCTAACGTTTTGAGAATAAGAAGAGTCAGAGACGAAATACAGGAAATGATTAGCATGAGAGACGTTAAACGCGGAGCAGTTCATGCCAGCGGCGAAGAAAATCGCAAATCGCTTCGGAATTTGGAAAGAGTGAGAAAAAGAGGGGGGAAAGTGGAGTTGAAGAGCAAAGAAGGGTTGTTTGAAGTAAAATTGTTTGAAAGGACTCGGCGTGCTGAATGAAAACGCATCCTAAGAAGACAGACGGAGCGAAAATTTCCGAGGGCATTCGAAATCGCGACTTTAGGTTCGGGTGGGGAGAGATGGTTGGAAGATCTCCTTTTAGTGTAAAAGATTTTTTTTTTATTTATTTTTAATCGGATATCTAGTAGATATAGTGTTAATATATGAGTGGTGTTCAGTGTTAGGGAGTGTTAAGTATATTCTTTAAAGTTACAGAAGATTTTAGATGTTTTGGATTTATGCTTAGGAAATTGGGTTAGGGAATAATGAAAGTTGCCGTTTCTACTTAATCTTGGAATCGTTATAATACGTGTAACAGAGTAGACAAAGTTTCAAGTAATTCTAATAACGAAATTATGAGATATGACATTTCCACTAGTTTACACACACACACACACACACACACAACACACACACACACACACATTATATATATATATATATATATATATATATATATATATATATATATATATATATATATATATATATATATATATATATCATATGTTTGTGTGTGTGTGTGTGTGTGTGTGTAACAACCTTGATTTCCACGCATTGCTTATGAACCTTTTCTGTAGAACCAGGAAGGTTCATCCACAAAACAACTGTCAAAGTATGACGTATTGAAGTTTATATATATATTATATATATATATAATAATATAAATATATAGATATATATATATATATATATATATATATATGAAGACATATCTTATATATACATATATATATATATATATATATATATATATGGTCCAGAAACAAAACAACAATTAGTCACTGACGCAGTCATACTTTGATAGCTGTTTTGTGGATGAACCTTCCTGAAGCAGTAAACTAACACAGCATTGGCCACCTCATGATTCTACAGAAGAGATTCATCAGCAATGCGTGGAATCAACCTTACATAGGCTACTATGCTCCATGCAACCCCTATCTTTCACATATTCTGGCACTTCTTGGAGATGAAGCTCCTTCCTTTCCAATAACTCCTTCACTCCACATATCTGTACATTTGTAGGCCTTCCTCATTTTCATCGCTCAGTCACTTCTGCATTATACCATCTTTTCACCAATGTATCATCATTCATTATTTCCATATCATCAAACTATCTCAAAATACTCTGATCCATCCTGATACCTATACTGACCTTTTTACCAGTGCTACATACTCTATCAAATTTTCTTATTCTGCAAATTCTACAGAAGCAGTTCACCTGAATAGCTGTAACCCCTTTTCCTTCTTTGGCATCCAGCATCTACAATTCTCTTTTATATATGAGAGTTGACTTGAGAATCCCTGCCTACATTATCACCTTTGCTTCCACAGGCGATTCGGGTCTTTGCCAGTTATTTGCACCCACCTCACAAACTTTCTTGTTTCACCAGTTCCATGATTTCTTCTGTTATATTAATTCCTAAATACTTATATCAAGCATTAGCTCCCATTCCCATTATAAAATCTTTCATATACCCCACCCCTTTTAATCACCAACTGAAGATTCATGTGAGAAAAAATTTCTCGTCTTAAGGTTTTTCTACTCTCACACAGAAGGCATATCAACAGATGCCACTCTTACACGCACTAACTACACCATACCTTGATTTATAGCACTCACTGCCTTATTTCCTCACTTTTCTGCACCCCTTACAACCCATCTGTTCAGTACGTTCTAAGTCCTATATCTTCATCGTAATATTCTTTACTCATACATTCCCGTCTTTCCACCTGGCCAAACAATCTCAAAACTCTAATTAACGCTTACGCATACACTGACCATTCTGCCCCTTCTTAATTTATCCATATATACACTTTTGGATATTCATATATACACACAGACATATATATATATATATATATATATATATATATATATATATATATCATATATATATATATATATATGTGTGTGTGTGTGTGTGTGGTTCTGTATACTCACACACACACACACAAGTTTTCATGCACCATCGGATAATCTTTCCATCAGATCACAGATGCTGTAGTACTGCATATATATATACAGTTTATATATATATATATATATATATATTTTATATATATATATGTGTGTGTGTGTGTGTGTGTGTGTGTGTGTCTGTGTGTGTGTGTGTCTGTGTGTGTGTATTACATACATACACACACACATATATATATTTATATATAGGTATGTATGTCTGTAAGTGTGTATGCATTTTTGTACATGTGTATCACGTAAATGTCTCTGTGTTTTCATTGAAAGAATATGATTAATGCAAGGGGACACAAATGCAACGATTGCAGGAGGCGCCTAGCGAAAGAGAGTGATTTATGACAGCCTGAACACAGCATGTGCTCTCTTCCATCAATAACCCAATAACTAAATTCAAGACCATTTTCGGATGCTGTCCAGGAAAATCAGTGGAGAGAAAAGAAGAATAAAGAGTATGTGGTGATGCAGGTGGATTTAAATGGGGAGGATGGGAAGGTGTAGTAGATGGTGGAGGAGGAGGAGGAGGAGAAGGAGGAGGAGGAGGAGGACGCGGACGAGGAGGAGGAGGAGGAGGTGGCTATGGAGTTTGAGGTGGAGGAAAAGGAATGAGAGGAAGACGCCGAGTACGAGGTGAATAAGGGGTTGGAATTGGAGGCGGGAGCAGGTGGAGGGAGGGAGGAAGGGAGGAAGGAGAGGTGAAGGAAGGGAGGGAGGGTTGAGGAATGTAAATGATTGTGCAACCTCAGGAAATTTTCAATCTTCTTAGAGCTGCTCCTGAGAAATAGGAGTTTCTCCTCCTATGGATTCTGCCTTAATGCGGGTCTTACACGTGTTGCTGCGTCAGCGGTTATGATAGATTCACACCAGATTTGCATAATTGCTCTCGTGCTTTTTCTGTTTCTTTATATTTTTTTTCGGAAGTCTGTTTTTTGGTATTCCATTTAATTGGAAGAATTTTTATGCATGTAATCACATTCACAACCATTGCATATTATACACACACACACACACACACACACACTTACGCACACATACACACAGACACACACATGAGTAATAATATACATTATACTATATATATATATATATATATATATACTGCATATTCTATATATATATATATATATATATATATATATATATATATATATCAATTATATATATATATATATATCTATATATACAATATATATATATAAACAATTATCATCAGTGGCAGGTTTCAAGAAATGAAGGTTTAATAGTCTCAGTTCGTCTTGTATTATATACACTAAAATTATGTTGTACTCCAGGTGCAACATACAGCATTGTTGGTATTTTCGTTCTTTACGAATTTAGTGAAACCTTTAAATCGATCGTTGATTTAGAAATTTAGCTAGAACTCGTGTATATCTTTTGTTAAATTGAATATGGAAATAACAAATTTCTTCATGCTGTAATTATATTTTAAATGATATGGATAAAGACTTCTCTTGACTGATGAATTTTGGGAAATATGATATAAACCTAATTGTACAAAGACAACAATCATACATATTTTATGAGGCAAATGAATATTTCATAACGCTATATTTTTTCTTTTGGCTTTCGAAATTTATCGGCCATAATTTTTATTTCATCCATCATATTACTTTAAGATAATCGTTACTGAATGATTATTATTAAATAGTGCACATTGTTTTTTATATATTTTTAGAAACTTTTAATATATATTTGTTTGATTAGCTTTTACTTTGCAGAAGCTCACAAATATCTTGCCTTTGAATTTGATATATGCTAACTTGTGCACAATTGCTTTTCATATTCGACTTTCCGATTATAAGAATAATGTATTAACTCGTATCCAGTTCATGATTTAGTTGTCACTTTCAACTGAATTTCTAAAATAGATTTAACTCACTAATAAAGTATATGAAATGCGTTTATAGCAAATTGTGTCATATTATAATTAATTTTAAGACTATTTTAGAAATACTAAATGATGACGTTGTGGTAGATAACCTTATGAATTATCTGAAAGAATCTGGTTATTTTAATGAGATAAGATTTCAGTATATTTAATAAAGATTTTAGTCATATTTATTCTTATACTAAGTGTATATTTTGAATGTAAAAGTTTAATGCATACTTATTTTTTGTTGGTTCTATCTAATATCATTCTTCATTTTTTACGTTCATATTTTAACACTGAATTTTACTAGTATATCATCATTCACCTATTCACTATCAATCATATCATTGATTTATATATTTCACCTTCATTACGGCGCTGAATAATCCTGATGGGTTCCGGCGCTTGGTCTTCAAGACCTAAATTTCATAATCGGTCAGTCAATATGAATTTATATGTAGAATATATTAATGTGGTTTTTCAGCAACAATTTTTTGAGAAATTTTCATTAGCGTTCATGAAGAAATACTATAATGAATAGTATTTCAAAACCACTGTGTTTTATACCTCACCGCTCTGGCTTGACGTAAGCTCGAAGCTGAAAGACGAGAAATCAATGAACAATAATCCCGCAAACCGACGAACGTTTAACCTTAAGCAGACAACCTACACGCAAGCAAACAAGCAAAGACAATAACCGGAACGCCGACGCAAGCATTGTTACTGATATTTGTGAAGATCAAACAACAGAACATTACAAATAGCGATGATGGTGAGGAGCATATTTGAAGAGAGGGATTTCAAGGAGGTTGCGTTTGCTTGGATTGGAAGAAAGCGGATAACAGTTTCTTTCGTTAGCCTGAATTAAGATGTCGAGAGATATGATACTGTTGGTGTAAGGACTTAACTTCTTTTGCGAAGCTTCATGGTCAACAATTGCGCCATTAGAATAGCAGGAAGGGTCATGGTCTGCGTTTTTTTTTTATTTTAGTTTAGAGGCAAGATGCTACTGGATACGTTCATGTAGTGAGTGTAAGGTTCCATAATGTGCAGACTTTAGGCGAAAGTAAGAGGTTCAAAGTTACACTAGGTTGCGTTGTGGAGGAAAGAGGCTATTGGCTGCGTTTTTTGACTTAGCTGTTAGAAATGAGTCATGTGGACCATGACAGGACAGTAACTGGTTTTATGGTCTACCGTATCCCCAACAACTGAGAATTTTATGGAAACAGAGCTGGAACATCCGGAAGTTAGTTTCATAAATAGAATGGCGAAGTGAACAGATAAGGTGGAGAACACTTAAGTGGATGAAAGGCTTCCTTACCAATGGGGACCGGAAAGTGGACAGCTTCCACACCCCCAAAATTGCAGGCGATCCGCCACTTCCCTTATCAGCACCTCCAGCGTCAACCTAGGACAAGCGTGGACGGCAGTGAGAATGCTATCAACGTCGGTCTGATGACAACTGGAGACGGTCCCTCGTTAACATTTCAGGCGGTTAATTGTATATTTCCTTTTAATTTTATATCTCCATGCGGGTGCGTGTACAAAGGGACCCATTTTCGGTGTCATAGCCATAAGGAACTGAACAGCATCATCGTACAAATTAATTTTAAAATATGATTTAGTATTCAATCATTAGTACTTTTATCTGTTACTGGCAAGTTTTGAAGGAAGTTTCTGTTACCTTGTATTTTAGGAAAATCAACTTTAAAGAAGAATGGGGAATATAGGGTTGTATGATAGTTTGTACTACTACTACTACAAATAATAATAATAATAATAATAATAATAATAATAATAATAATAATAATAATAATAAGTCTATAGTTTCATATCAAAACCTACCGAACACGAGCAGAAACTACTGATATATAAACAATGAAAATCTGTTTCATTAAACTGACAATGAAATCTAAATGAGTGAACACGTCACTATTTATATATCTGTTGATATGTATGTATGTATATATATATGCATGTATGTATGTATGAATACTGCAAGTTTTTCATCATTAAACCTTTACTCTGAACTGGTTTGCTCCAGAGAAAACTAATACATCGCTCATTTTCACACAAGGTACACATTAACTAATAAATCAAGCATGAGCCTTTGTGCTGGAAGACATCCTTATCATTAGCTGCTTCATACGCCAAAGCTTTGCAGCAGTACTTGTAACTCAGCGACGGTGTTTACATGCTCCAGCGTTTCAAGGAAAATTATATATACGAGTATATATGTGTGTGTGTATATTATATATATATATATATATATATATATATATATATATATATATATATATAATATATATATATATATATATATATATATATATATATATATAAATTGAATGTTTGCTCTGTCTTTTATCATTGTCATAAGAACTGAAAAACGTAAATATTCAGTTCATTCTCCAAAATGTGTAATTGCATCTGGTCTTCATATTGACCTCGCGCATTTACAGACACACACACTCTCTCTCTCTCTCTCTCTCTCTCTCTCTCTCTCTCTCTCTCTCTCTATATATATATATATATATATATATATATATATATATATATATATATATATATATATATATATATATATATATATATATATATATATATATATATATATATATATATATATATATATATATATATATATATATATGTACAGTATAATGTATGTATGTATATATATTCACATATATAACATGCATATGTAGTAACACATACATTCACACGTAATCACATAAATGGCCCCCAGAGTCTCTTCTGGTAGTTTGTTATAGAAGACAATACCTTGAAACAGACGTTGACACAAATGGGAAATTATGCACAACCCCAACAGGCAACTAAGACTTACATTAATAGAGGAAGTCGTACGTAGGAGCGTGCTAATGCCTGCGATAATTCATCATCCGAGAATTTAGAGGCGAAAGTGCCGAACGGTTTCTGCTTGGAGGAGTCTTGCAGAACGGTTACAATGACGTTTGCTTGCATCGTTGTAAGGCGATTGAAATGCTCGGCTTGTTACAAGATAGTGGACCCGTTCACACCGGGTTAAAGGACGTTTGATCTCCTACCATCGGAACAAGAACTTTGATCTGTTTTTTTTATGGCATAACCTTTGACCTTCCTTATTATTAGACATAATTTTTATGCATTGACACAAGGCGTTTGGCCCTTTTACCTTGGTACAGTAACTTTGAACTGCTTATATAGTTATAAGATTTTTTACATTTTTGCACAGGTATAAGACGCTCTCCCTGCTTGCAGTGCTACAAGACAGTTGACATGTTTTATCTCTCTATAAATTATTCAGCGTGATGAAACTTTTTACAAGAAATTTAGCCCGATAACGAGGCAAATATTAACTTCTTGAGGCGTTTGACATTTTTGCAGTGCAAGGAAACTTCTGACCCTTTTGCACCAGGACGTGATGTTGACCTGTTTTAACTTATAAGACTTTTGACCACATTGTGTTAATGTTAGGTGTTTGACCACAAGGGCTTTGGCCCGATTGATTTACTCGCACTGATGCGATTCACTGGACCTTCTTTCGCTTTTACATAATCTTTAACGTGTCTCAGCTGTGACAATATGTATGACCTGCTATCATTATCGTATGAAATCTGACTTACTTATGCTGGTAGGGGAGGTTTTCCCAGCTGGCAGTTTAATGTACTGTAATGAGTCCATAGTGTCTTGAAGGAAAAGAAATATCATGCTGATTTTCATAGATATCAGTAAGGAAGCTATTAAGCAATGTTCCTCGTGTTATTTCTGGCTGTACTGGAAATTAAAATGTTAATGTTGAGTGTACAATCTCTATAACGCTAACGATAATACAATATATTATGCAGAATCGTGTGACATATACAGGGTATATGTATATAATATATATATAGATATGTATAATATAAATATGTGTATGTGTATATATATATATATATATATATATATATATATATATATATATATATGTATGTATACATATATATATATATATATATATATATATATATATATATATATATATATATATATATATATATATATACATAGAAATGTGTTTGCTCATATTCATAGATACTTAGTATCTAAACATCTTGATTTACTCATACATTTTGGATACGTTTCCGCAGAAAGAATGGATTCAAGGGTAAGAGTAACTGAAGACGCGCTTTATTGTTCAGCCTATCATGCCAATAAAAATTTATATCCGCTCATGAGTATATAAAAATGTTGAATTCAAACACATTTTACTAGCGCCGGAATTGACTAATCCTCAATATCATAACACAGTGTTATGAATTTTATATATTTATTACAGGAATGCGAAAAGTTAAAAGGTCATTCTCAACACTGAAATAACTACATTTACATATACTTGTGTGTGTATATATCTATCTATCTATCTATCTATCTATCTATCTATCTATCTATCTATCTATATATATATATATATATATATATATATATATATATATATATATATATATATATATATATGGAATTCACCAGTCAAATTCATTAGAGGATGTAATAATTATTCTGTCAATATGATCTCTTAACTTCTCGATATCTTGACACTTTTTTCATATATATATATATATATATATATATATGTGTGTGTGTGTGTGTGTGTGTGTGTGTGTGTGTGGATATGAAAAATCCCCATATTTGAAAAGGGAGTACGGAAGAGCTTTATTATATTGTTTATAGCATGATGCAGCCCAGTTTATCCGATGGTTGCATTACTAATATTACGTCAAATGGTGGAATTTTTGTATGCATATCTCAATGATATTTAGAATTCGATTTTTCGTGAAACAGAATTATTCCGATGAAATCCACATGGAGTTCATCGCAATCCTTACAGGCTATCACATACACGCCAAAATCCTTGGCTTTTTCTTTCCTCCTCATCACCTGAGATCGCGGACCCGACGGTATCTGGGAAGTTTAACGTTTCAAGTTTCACAAATTATCTTGATGCATTTCAGACATGAGATCATGTTGCATGTTTCTTTCGGCCCTTCATTAGGAGCACGAAAGAAAATCTTATTAGCTTTATAAACCGCTTTTTCGATGAAATGATTGGGGCATTTTATGAATTTTATTTTCAGATTCTGTATACTTATACTCACGGGAATAAATCTTTATGCGACGTTAAAATAAATTGCTTCCTATTCGGAGCTTGTCTGAATCACCACGGTAATGAGAGATGTGAATGTACTTGAGTTTTAAATATGTGGTAACTGATTATTTTTATATCTACGAAGGGAATTTTGATATCCTGTACCTATATTTGTGTAAGTTAATGCTTGGTTCAAGATATTTTTTGGTAAAAAATTATTGCAATCTTTCTGTATCGTTTTCCGAAATATCTATATCATCCACATACTTCATTCAGACCATATCTTGAAGTTTAATGATGTTTATTATAATTATATTAAAAGTATCCCCTGTACAGATTTGCAAGAACTTGGCTGAGTGGGCAATCATGATACACCAGAATTTCGGTTTACACAAGCTGCAGTTAAAGTTGAAGACATTATTAGGTCGTATGTTCCATTAGTTTTAAGGTCAGCATATTGTGCCAGCATGGAACAATCATGGTAGCAACCTTTAAAGTCACCTTTGTAAATAGAGATTAACAGCAAGACAGTAATTTTAATAATGTGAATGGGGGAATATTGACGTTGTTAAATTTTTCACAAAAAAGTCGTATGTTTTATGTAAGACGAGAAACTCACCAAAAACGAGGGAGACTTTCTAGCTATTCAGAAATTTTACACATAAAAGACATCTCTTGTGGAATATGCCTTAAATTTATCCAAACTATTTTTTTCAGCTTATTTTACTTACGTGTTGATTAATATGCGTGTTTTCTTTCTATAAATTTCTTTATCCATGATGAAAATTCTACGGTACTTGTTCTAGTTTGTTGTGATGGCGTTTAATTAGCAGGGAACTGATGGCATTTCAACAAGGTTGCTTTTAAGGAAACCTCCTCCCTTGAATCATTTTTGTCAGCAATTAGTTTCTGAAAGGCCACAATGTATAGGGACCCGTCATCAGTGCAAATGATAGCACTAAATTCATCACTAAATGTTGGGGTGCAGTTATCGAAATAATTGATAAATTCTTCACCTTCATCCGTGTTTTAATTTTTACCATTTTTCTTATTCTCAATACTATTATTGTCAATACCATTATTATGCATACTACTTCAGCAACTATGTGGATATAGCCGATTACCAATTTTATCCTTTTATCTCGTATATCTAGATTGTGAATAATGCATTGTCTTTGCTTTGTATATTCCATATATATGGCCCTGAACTGAATTTTGAAATTCTTCTTCTTCTTCTTCTTCTTCTTCTTCTTCTTCTTCTTCTTCTTCTTCTTCTTCTTCTTCTTATTATTATTATTATTATTATTATTATTATTATTATTATTATTATTATTATTATTATTATTATTATTATTATTATTATTATTGTAGGTGTCAAAATTATTCTACACTATTCGTTATAGAATTCTTTGGTTTTTGCTTGATTCTGCTAGAATGCATACAACCGGTGTACGAAGCAGTATCGAGGCAAAGAAAGACCATGTACCTGTGTGTGGGTGGGGTGTATGTATGTATGTATGTATAACGTCAAATGGGCAGAGAAAACGGAGGTTATCTTGGGTGCTTTTTATACTTCTTCTCTTTAGGAATATGTCATCCTTGACGTATTCAGTCCTCTCCTCGACGAATAACTTGTGGGACCTCGGAAAAAAGGTCAGTTTGTGCCGTCCCTGTGCCGAAGCCTCACGTTTCGGGTAGTAGTTGTTCCTGCACACTTTCTTCTAAAAAGAATTTTTGATTTTTGAGGCAGTTTTCATCCTTTCCCAACTTGTGGAAGACATGATTTAATTCCATGTGATGAAATAAGAATGTGGAGAGACGACAGACTACCATGATGGCCTGCCATGAATTCTTGTTAAAAATAGAAAAAAATGGAAAATTATTATATAAGTAAAAGATAATGGTTATAGCATTGCACAAAAGCACTATTTATACAAGCAGTTCCTTATCGTAGGCAGTTATGGCATATGGAGTTTGATATATATATATATATATATATATATATATATATATATATATATATATATATATATATATATATATATATATATATATATATATATATATATATATATATATTTATATATATATATATATATATATATATATATATATATGTATATATATATATATATATATATGTGTGTGTGTGTGTGTGTGTGTGTGTGTGTGTGTGTGTGTGTGTGTGTGTGTATAAACATACAAACACACATACACATTACACGTGATCAACTTTTCCACACTTATGGGCGTAAGTAATAATTTATCGATTGGCGTAAAAAGCTTGTGAACTTATTTATGTAAGGCTATGACTTGCTAAAAATGTCGTCTGTGGCATATCAACATAAAGTACAAACAAGTTATACATGTCCAATGCAAATATTGTTCATGTTGATGAAGTAAATGCGGTTCACAGTGGAGCATTAACACCCTTTACTATTGCCGTTAGAATATTTTTCTAATGCTAACCTGGTTTTAATTTAAAGTATCAGCTTATTACACCAATGAGGAAAAGCCTTGCTAGTGAGAAATATTTATTGGTGACTTATATAATGATAATATTAGAATGATAGCAGACAGATTTAGGATTCATATAAAAAATACAAGGTAGTAAAGCTACTTTTGATTATTATCATTAATATTAGTAGTAATGAACTCAGTCATCAAGCATTACAGTGAATTGTTCTTTAGTGGTTCCGAATGACTAGGAAATTCTCTATTTTTAGTGTCAGTTTGAGGTAGGAAAATAGACCACGCGAGGCAGTTAAGAGACAAAGAACCGTTAACAGACTTCCGTCGTCATAAATGGACTGTACTCCTCGAAGGTGAGTTTGAAAGGTCATTTGTATTATGAAAGAGGAAGACATGATAGAAGTTTTTCAAGACGCCAGTTTTCAAGGAGAGGATTAAGAAAAGAGAGAGCAAATTCATAACCAGCTACTATCCATTTCCTTCTGTGAGAGATTCAAGGGTGGTATATGTACTGTAAAGGAGAAGGCTAGGGAAGCTCGTCTGAGATACGATGGCCATGTAATAAGAAGAGAGGAGGTGGAACCAATCAAGAGAGCTAACAACATGACAGTGATGGGGAGGAGGAGTGTGGGGTGTCAGCGGATCAGATGGATGGATGTGGTGAGGAGGATATGTGTGAGGTGGTACAGGGGGAAGAAGATGCAAGGAATAGAAGTAGATGGAGAAAGTCGACTCGAGCGGCTGACCCTGCTATACAGTGGGATTAATAAGGTCGAAAGAAGAATAAGAAGAGAGATTCAAGGGTACCATTAATTTTATTTCCTTGTGATGATAATTACTTAATGGTCCTTTTTCCTTTTAGTTCTTTCAAATGAACTTCATTTTACGAAAATTGTTATCTACAGCTCATGCGTTAGGAACCATAATGATAAGGAAACGTACCTATTTATCTACAGATATCTCTTGCATGTGTGGAATTATGTAATACTGTTTTGTATATATTTATATATATATATATATATATATATATATATATATATATATATATATATATATATATATATATATATATATATGTGTGTGTGTGTGTGTGTGTGTGTGTGTGTGTTAGCTGAAGCCACAGGAAAAGGTCAAAAAGAAACGACAAAGTGTTCGGGGCACAAAATGTGTGCATGTGTTCTGGCTATATTGTGGCTGGCTTGGCTCAGTGGTAGCATACTGGTCTTTCATTTGCAAGGTCCGTGGCTAATGCCACCAGTTGAACCAGTTGTGAATAGGTACCAGTTTCAGTTGCAAGTCAAATAAAGGGAATATAACTGGCAACCTCATCTAGAAATACATACTGAGGATCAAAAGGCGCTGCCCTTATGGCACCACGCCCTCAAAAAAGGTGGGAAAAATCATAAGGTAGAATAAAAAAAGGAAATGAGAAGAGGTGAGTTACAGAATAGGTATGCAAAAGATTGGGTAGAAATGGAGCCTTCATGAATGTCAAAGTAGAAATGTATTGAATACATACTTGCGAATAATAACGATGCAGTGTAATAAGAATAATAAAACATCAATGTCTGGTATATTCTCATTTGTCGAACTCGGACTGCAGACAGTGATGATCTCTATAAACAAATAACTTCATGAAGATAATAACTCATATCTTCGACAGGACAAGTACAGTTGACTCCCTAAGTATATATAATTATCTGACGTCACAATAGCAAAGGTCATTAAACGCCGACGGCACAACATTAAGTGCATCTACCCAGTGTAGGCATATTTCAAGAAAAAATCTTGTAACTTTGTTGCAGTAGGAAACAGCGAGATTATGCTATTGCACCTTAGTGCGTGTCTCGAATTTGTATTGTAATTATTATAGAAAACAAATGCTGTTTCAGAGGCACTGAGCTTACAAAGTCTTCTCTATTCTTATTATATTCTGCTTGTCGGCAGGTACATCGAAAGGACATGGGAAGATACTCTGCTTTCGTTGTTCATTTTACTCTTTCGTTTCGATGCGCGCAGCAGTCATGGACAGAGAAAATGAATGAAAGACAAAGCGGGGCAAGTATTTATAGCAGGGGGACTGGTTTGAGTCTTGACTGGTCGAATTTTTATTGATCCGTTGCCGACGTATTTTTGTTGTCGTTCTTGTTGGTATCATAATTAATCATTACCATGCATTCTTGCTATTGCTGCAGGCCCTCTGGTTTTTAGTAATTGCTTGCCTATCAACACTTCCTCCTGTGTCGCTTAGTAGTCTAATTCGATCTTTTGACATTATTTTTCATTCCCCATCCTGTCAATAAATCACTTTTGTCAACATAATTTGTTTTGAGGAGGTTCTGCGATTGATGTAACTGCCAAATATACGCAGGAAGCATACAGATCGGGTTTCGAAGACTTCCAAAATTCTTTGCATTCGTTAGAAAAATATCTAAATACAATTTTATACTAGTATTTGCTGGGTACAGTTACCAGAACCATTTCATTGTTGTACGTACCGAAGAGGGGAGATTTCATAAGCACAGGCTACATTATACGTGGTCATTCAGTTCCCGACTAATCCTCAGGAATGTGGAGCGTTAATCTACTTGAAGTTGGTTTCACTTAGGATATTATTCATCAAATCCTGCCACCACCTGGCCGCAGATTGAAGGTGAGGTTAGGTGTCGCTTCTGTTTAGGCTGCTTCTGTTGTTTGACTTCGTGGATGATAAATACTGCCATACCCAATCTGAGAGGATTTTGTTATTGTCCGAAATATCTTGGTACTATTGAAATATCATTGATTAATTGCTAGAAAAAAAGTTTTTTAACGTTTAAGAAATTCTGCGCACATTTAAGATTTCACCGTTGAAATCATTGCGCCTCTGTTGGTCTCTGTTACTCTAAGCAGTGAATTAGGCCTGTTACTAGGAAATGGGGATCTAGAAAATTGGGTACAAATGAAGAACAAAATTCAGGTGACAGCTTTTTGTGTGTGCTTGTGTTCAGTTTTTCAAGGCGCAGGATTTTTCAGTATTAGTCATTACCGAACCCATTTTACTAGATGCTTGGATGATTATGTTGTTATAGTCCGTCTCACCCACGAATGTAAAATTATACAATTTCTTGACTTTTAGGCATATAAAAATATAATTAGTGATTGTCTCAATATTTCAAGCCAGTGAATTGCACATATTATTTTGGTGTTCCTTATTTATATATATATATATATATATATATATATATATATATATATATATATATATATATATATATATATATATATATATATATATATATACATATATATATATATATATATATATATATATATATATATATATATATATATATATATATATATATATATATATATATATATATTTCATGGCTGCCTTACTGCTCTGTGTGCTTTTTTACGGAAGCTTCCTGGCAAGTTTCAAGGCTTCTGGAATTCCAAGGCTTCTGGGAATTCCAAAGGCTTCTGGGGCTTCCGAAGGCTTCAAGACAATCTCCAGGCTCTTCGAAGCCTTTCGTCTCCGCTTTCTTCTCCATAAAACTCTGTTCTTTAGTATTGTGCAAGAACGGGGGAAGCCCACGTTCTTGGAGGTGAATTCAAAAGGCTTTTGGGAATTCCGAAGGATTCTGGTCCTTTCTGGAGACGAAAGGCTTCAAAGATTTCTCCAGGAATGCTTCAGGAGATGAAGACGGCTTCGAAGGATCCTGGAGTCATGAAGACGTCGTCAAGAAGACGTTATAATCCAATGGGGAATTTCTCCAGGAGTCCTTCAGGAGGTGGAAGATTTCTGGGCGGAATGATTACGAAGACAGATAAAGGATTTCTCCATGATAAGTATGCGTTTGTTTGTTTGAATGCACACTTCGAGATTCGCGAGGTTGCAGCAAAAGGAGCCAAAGACAGCTGGATTCTTGAAGACGTCTCCGGGAAACCGTGATAATCCAATGGGTGTTTATCAAGGGTTTATTCAGGAGCTGAAGACGGCTTCACAGGATCCTGGAGTCCTGAAGACGTCTTCTGGAAGATGTTGTAATCCAATGGCCGGTTCTTCAGGAATTCTTCAGGAACTGAAGACGGCTTCACATGATCCTGGTGTCTTTAAGACTTCAAGAAGACGTTATAATCCAATGGGCGTTTCTCCAGGGATACTTCTGGAGCTGAAGACGGCTTCAAAGGATCCTGGAGTCGTGAAGTCGTCTTCAAGAAGACGTTTCTCCAGGAATCCTTCAGGAGGTTGAAGAATTCTGGGTGGAATGATTCCGAAGACAGATTCTGGATTTCCCCATGAAACGTTGTTTGTTTGTTTGAATGAACCACCTGCATTATGAGGATCACAGTAAATACTAAACCTGTTATATAACTTCAATATTAATTACATCGGGACTATTAACAAGAAGCTAGCAAATGCGAGCGACAGCGAGCATCTGTAGTATATATTATATGAAATGAAAAATAAAATATGTAATTCACCAGTGATGAAATCTTTCAAACAATCACTAATTACATTTTATATGTCTACAACTCAAGGGAACTGATATAACTATATATATATATATATATATATATATATATATATATATATATATATATATATATATATATATATATATATACATATGTGTGTGTATACATAACTTTTTACCTTGTGAATGCTGACTGCTTAAAGGACATAGTACCAGAAGATTTCATTGCATTATGATACTGAGCTGTACAGATATACATAAAACGGACAGTGTCACGTAGTATTCCTATATGGCTGACGACCTTTTTTTCCTGTGACCTTTAGTCTATAAATTCCAACAAGTTTTACGATTTTATACTTATTTCCTTTTTTATGTCTTGTTATCATCGCTCATACTGATAAGGAGCTCGGAGTTATTAAACCGTGCGCTGCTTTTGAATTTTTCCACAATATTATTAACGAAAAAAATTGTAGAGTTGTCCAGTACATAAGCGAAGCTGCGTACTTCAGTGACGGTGAAATATTTATTTCGATTAATCAAAGCATATGAAGGTCAGCGTGATGAGCGACATTTGAACTGATTTATAATTTTTTGTCTTGCGAGTAACGAGGTGTCATTCACTTAATTACAGTACAGTTGTTTACAGTTTCGTCATTGAATTTGGTACAACTTCTCGAAATGTCATGTCTTTTGATTAATATCGGCAAAGTATTTTATTTCATTTTGACATGTAAACTGTCAAAAGAATATCCTCGCATGCCAAAAACTTTATGTATGGTTGATGAATTTAATTAAGTCAAAACACGTATGTTCAAAGTTGCACACTATGATTTTCTCTTAAATGAAATACTTTACGTTAAAAAAACCTATTTAAAGCTCTTCACTTTATTTTTAAGAATGTTATTATAAATGTTACTATAAATATTCCATAGGCTGTACCTTTGTGAAGAAGATATATATATAGATATATATATATATATATATATATATATATATATATATATATATATATATATATATATATATATATATATGTGTGTGTATATCACAAAGCAGCTCAACCTACGGAATATATATTGGTAGTATTTATAACATTTTCGGAAGTAAACATCCATTTATATAAACACATTGTATATATATATATATTATATATATATATATATATATATATATATATATATATATATATATATATATATATATATTTATATATATTATATATATATATATATATATATATATTTATATATATATATATATATATATATATATATATATATATATATATATATATATATATATATATATATATATATATATATATATATATATATATATCTTTTATCACATCAACCGTATTTATAACATTTTTCGAGATTCATATACAATGCATTAATATATCTGAATTTTACAAATTGGATAATAAAGGACATTGTGTAACATTATATGTTATATATATATATATATATATATATATATATATATATATATATATATATATATATATATATACATATGTGTGTACACATGATGTGTGTATGTATGTAAATATGTTTATAAGATTTCATAATATATGAGTGATTAAGTAAAAACTTTCAAGGAGTATCGTCCCTGCCCCTTAGTGAACATGTTAAAGTAGGCCACAGAATTTATTAATTT
>NC_089793.1:32844451-32856951 GCF_040412425.1 Macrobrachium rosenbergii | reverse complement strand
CATCTAAGGGTTGTTAACAGATGCCACCTGACTTGGAAGGCCAGCAGTCTTACTATATTTGGAAGCTATCCATAACAACAGCCTTTGTGAACTCATGTCCCAGACGAGCATTATTATATCAAGAGACCGCATAGTATTAGTATAAATCTTTGGTAAAAAAATATTTACGCGAAGAAAGAAGAATATCGTGATTAAATTTGAATTCATTTTATATATGAAGCTAACGTCAGAAAGTAAAATGGTGGTAGGAGTGATTGAGTAAAAAACTGGAGAGTAAAATCCTGATTTAAATATTTCCTATATCTAAGATTTGACCGGTATTATTTCAGCCGTTACCTAATATGTAAAAGGACCCATGATATTTGGAGTGTAAACGGAAGCATGATAATTGTACTCGTTTGAGTAGAATTCCGAAATTAAATAATATCGACTCTGTTTCTCTCCCTTTCTCTCTCCCTTGCTGACTCTCCATAAAAGATACAAAACAGATTAACCAGGTTAAACTCAACTAAACTCTTATATCACAGTTTGCCAAGGACCTTAAAAATCAAATGGAAACTGCGAGCGCTTCGTAAAGGAAATTCAGACATTTTATGTCACACAAGAACGAAAGAAAAACGAAGAGATTCGCACCGGTGCTCGTTATAGCTGGCTGCCAATGAATAGTGAAAAATATATGAAATTGTTTTACAGAATTTTTACAGTATTCGAGTTCAAATATTTTTTCAGGTGAGAGGTTTCAAATCACTTTTGTAGCACCCTTGGTTTGAGTTCTTGCCACTCATAGGGATTGTTGATTTTTATCACTGTCAGTTATTTTATTCTGTAAAAAAATTTTCCTTGTCACTGCATTGTGTGATTGTGCTGATTAAGCTCATACTTGACGGTTTCTTATAAAAAAAATATGTTTAAGACCCCTGATAATGTTGGCATCAGAAAATCCAGCTAATTCATTACTGGAGATAAATCTCCACTGCCGATATTATTGGAACCAATCATGTTTGGCTTCTCTTACCGCTAAGCACCCACCGGAGGTGACAGTAATCGTCTGAGATTTAAAATATTTATTTTTTCTGTCAGCTTTTACTGTTAAGTTGCTGTCGATTATTATCTACATTCAAATTAAGTTATGGAATCCATTTTTAATTTAAGCTGCTAAAAATGAATGATGATTCTTCACTGGCTCTTCGTTCATCACCACAGATATAACGAGGTGAAAACTGAAAGTCTCACCTTTCCATTTACTTTCATGCTCAGTGATCAAAGAGTGAAGTATATTGGTAAACAAATTCTTGAATGTTTCAGAATTCATCATCTCAGATTTGTTGATTAGGAGATGTTAAATTGATAGTCGCTCGAAACAACTGGACAGGATTGCCACGATATATTGAAAGAAGTGCTCGAATAAACACAGTATGGTATAACTCTTTTTCTCTTTTCCGGAAATACAAATAGAAATTGATCAGTATGTGTTCTGGGAAATTTATATTTAGAAGACAACTCTCTCTCTCTCTCTCTCTCTCTCTCTCTCTCTCTCTCTCTCTCTCTCTCTCTCTCTCTCTCTGTAGCAGAAGTAGAGGGATCGATTAAAAACAGAAGCAAGAATGGTTCCAAGAGAGGTGTTACAGAAAGTTTGCTGTGGAAATGGATGCTTTGGGATTTAAATGCAGGAGACAGAAGGGGAAATAATTGAACTCTGTCTTTTCTATGCAAGTCTCGCGTAAAAACCAAATGGTTGCAGGAGGGGAACCATAACAAAAATGTCAAATTAAGATCTTCGAAAACACGGGAAAAAAATGGCAAACGCTCTAAGGAGAGGGAAGAATACGTTCATTAACAAAGTGTTTATTAACGCTGCCCGTTGCCCTTTGGGAACCGAGATTTTTTTCTCAAAGGTCGACCAAAGGTTAGTGTTGGAATACCTATACATGTGTTCGAGTCCGTGTTTGAATTCATTAGTACTTTTCGACAGTGTAATGAACCCTTGAAAGTAATTTGGTTGGAGTTAACTTCGTGAACAACTGTATTTAATGAAAGGTATAGGAATTCTGGAAATATGAATGAAGTGAATTATGATTATGAATTAACAGGAGTATGTGTGTGATTATGTGTTTATGTATGTCTGTATGTGTGTGTGTGTGTGTGTGTGTGTAGGAGATGCTAGAAATAATGTCTCTAAATTGGAATGTTGCTTATGTTGTATTAGTTTGGAGAAATTCCAAGTAAATTATATTTTCCAAATACTAATTTACCCCTACTAGTAGGTTGTTTTTAACTGGAAAACCAAATTTTAAAATGATATAGAGATCCATTATTGCATGATAAAGCAAGCTTTTGCTTTCTTACTTTTGAAAAAAATTAAAGAAAAAACTAAATACAAGTGCACATTAATAGTGAAAACATGTATCACAATATGCCTTGGTTCGATAAAAGGGTGATGGAAAACCTTCAAGAATGATAAAATAGTTCACTGCAAACTTATCCCAGCTGAGATTTCAAATTTATTGATGACTCCACCAAAATTGCGAAAAATTACAAGAATACTGATGAAGAATGACTGGCTACTGCATTCACATGGCGGAAATCGTTTCTAGTTTTGAGAATGCAACTGAAATATCATAATCAGAAACTTCAGTGATGAAAACATTAATCTAGGAAGCGGTAATTACTGTATCAAGGCAGAGAGAAATGTTTGGCATTTTTAACACTAGTTGTGTGAATATGCAAAGGATGTTTTGAAATTTCCATATGCGCGCTGTTCCTAGACACAAATTTGTATAAACAAAGACTAAGTCAAGTAACTGGAATGGACAGTAAACGAATAATGGGCCACAAGGCCTAAGGCCAGTCAGTAGTTAATATATGTAATTTTAATTACACTACACGAGAACCATTACACCACATTTATAAGCTTATTAAAGTGGTGAACATTTTGGTAGGTTTCAACAGCATGATAAATCAATAAAGTTTTGGAAACTTTACTGAGTTGAAGGAGGCAGAGTTCCATGGAGTAGTTAACTCTTTCTTTATGATAATACCGAGAGGAATGTGTACATTTGTGAAAACAGCAAGTGGGAAGAAAGCTAAATTATCTTTTAGAGCAGTTGAAGATGTGTGAAGCGGAGATTACCCTCTTTTCAGTGAACTGTTGTGGTGGAAACGCATATAAAACAGTTCTTATAAGGCAATGGAATCATGAGAGGTGACTTGCAAATAAAAAATGTTTCAGAGTATCTGTGTGTTCTGGAATGGTAAAAAATTTCATCTTGGTGCAGTGAAAGTCTGGAAACTCGATGGTGGTGCAGAGGAATGCCGAAAAAATCTCGGGCAGTGCAGTAGAATGTAAAAGTACCCCCCTTTGTTCAAAGCTGTTTGAAAACTCTACGTGGGTATGGATGAATGTCTGAAATGCTAAGCTGTTGTGAAGGAATGTTTGGAAACTATGTCAGTAAAGGGAAATCTTTTCTAAAAATATAAAAATAAATAAATAAATTTAAAAGAAACATGACAAACGGCAGATGACGGAAAATATGTTAAGATGGAACGGTATGAATAAGTCAACAAGCATAATACTGGGAATAATGGAAATTCCTAAAGGGCAAATGTCTCCCGACGTGGAATTTGATATGAAGAAATGTTAGGATTGTACATCCCTGGAGGTCAGAATAGTTAACAAGAGTATTGAAGATTGTTTAAATGAAAAGATAATTTTCTGGGGATTTTTCTTTTAGATGGTCGTCGTGATCTAAGCGTGCGTATGAAAAACCACAAAATAGAGTGTTCGTTTACTACCATATTGTGAATGTAGTTACGACACTGGAGTGTGAACATGGAATAAACGTAACTGAGAGGTATTCCAGTATGCTATTTGGTTTACGTTTTATACTCTATTTTTCATCAGGGTAATATATATATATATATATATATATATATATATATATATATATATATATATATATATATATATATATATATATTTATATATATATATATATATATATATATAAAACAGTTAGTATATATATAAAACAAGTAGTTGGCGCAAGCAGGCCACAGTATCTCAGGACAAGTGCCAAGGAGATAGTCGGTCATCTGTAGGTGGTATTTATTTGCCGACGCGTTTCAAAACACATTGTTACATCATCAAGGCTAAAGAAAATTACAAATTAAATACATGGAATAAAACTAACGACTTCCAGAGTTCAACATGCTGTATAAATATAGACAATTTATAAAAGCACCTGCTAGACTAAAAGGTTGAGGACTGAATGACTAAAGGAAAAGGAAAGGCAAAGAAAACTCAAGCCAGATACACTGAACAAGGGTGGTGTGTGAGTTCAACTTAGAACTAGCTGTTTTATGAATAACGACCTTCCAAAATGTGCAGTTCGTGTGGATGACTGTTTGGCCCAAAACAGAAGTCAGAAAATCAATACTTGTACATATATTTGAATGGTTTCTGATATTGTCCAATCCAGAATTTTCTAATCAGAAACCATTCAAATATATGTAATACAAGTATTAATTATTCTATCTTCTCTGTTTTGGGCTAAACAAGTCATCCACACGAACTACTCATTTTGGAATCGTTATTCATAAAACAGCTAGTTCCTAAGTTGAACTCACACCACCTCTGTTCAGTTGTATCTGGCTTGAGCCAGTTTTTCTTTGCTGCTTTCCTTTTCCCTTTTAGTCATTCAGTCCTCAACCTTAGTCAGCAGGTGCTTTTATAAATTGTCTTGTATATTTATATAGCATGTTGAGACTCTTGAAGTCGTTAGTTTTATTCCATGTATTTTAATTTGTAAATTTTCTTTTTAGCCTTGATGATGTAACAATGTGTTACGAAACGCGTCGGTAAATAAATACCACCTACAGATGACCGACTATCTCCTTTGTCACCTGTTCTGATATATATATATATATATATATATATATATATATATATATATATATATATATATATATATATATATATATATATATATATATATCACATAGTCACTGCTTTGTAAATCTCCACTGAAGGCTTTTCAACGGTGAGTTAAAACTGCCTATATAAGTGAAGCATTCTCATATATTTTGTTACTTGGACAATAAGGACCTTCCGTCTCAGCATCTCTTGAGCATCATTTAGATAATACTTTATAAAGTGCTTATGTGTATGTCTGGAATTAAAGTAGGTTTATTACTTGTTTTATTTTTTATTTCTTTCTTTGATCCGTTAACGTCAACAGGAAAACTTTTAATTCCATGAATTCAGACGACGTGATTTGCGTATTTAACTTATACTTGCACCTCTTTTGCTTTCGGGCTTAAGTATGACATGACTCATGTTCTAGAAAGCACGCCAACAATGTATTGGCAAACACTTTTGTAGTTATTGGCTCCTATATTCAAAATAAAGTTGCTGCTAGCCTTAAAAGAAATCTGAAACTATTTAGCGAGCCACGTAGTCAGGGTAGTCAGGGACGTACGAGGCTGAATCCAGCCAATCAAAACTCTTGCTTACTCCATAATGTGTTGTTCATAACCAGCAATGCACTCAGTGAAATGAATATCTGATTTTTCTTGAAATTTCTTCTCTTCCAAGGTTTGTGTTTCACTACACTTAAAAACAAGTCATCTGATTGTGCCAGAAAGCCAGGTATTGTCTGTAAGGCTCCCTGTATCAACAAGATGATTGTATTAACTGAACCTGTTCTGTTTCAGATCTTTCATTTTACCTTAAATTAGAGTTTTTATCCTCTTTGGATGTAAAGAGCTTCCTGGGATTTTCGTCTAGAGTACAGAAAGTTGTGGTGCTATTTTTCCCAATAGTGATGACCTAGAGCCCCTTTGAAAGATATCTGGTTTCTTCCACAAGCTCTATCACAGCACGGAACTTAAACTATCACCATATGGCAAGTGCCTCAAGAACTGGTTCTTGCTGTAGCCACAGCCTATAAGAATCTTGACTGCTTCGTTATCGTGGTCGGCAACATGCCATTAAGAAATCACACACACACTTTTGATGATTAGGTGGCATGGGCACGGTTTTTCTCGTTCATCTTAATGTTAACACTGGAGGGTTCATTATCTGTTTGTTTATTTATGGCCATGTATGTAATATTTTCATCGATATAACTGTTTACTTACTTTAAATACTAATTAGCAAACTCTCACGAATTTATTTGAGAAACTGCTGCCATATTTAACAAGATGTCATTGATTTATCCGTCTGGTAAAGTTTATAAACATTTATGTATTTATCAACGCTCCTAGGAATGTGCGCCTATTGTAAAGTAGAAGAAAATATTAGTCAGAAATAATTTCAAAGATAAAACAGCTTTATATTCCAATTCTAAACAGCTCTTCGTTGAAAACTCTATATATATATATATAATACCATCCTATATATATATATATATATATATATATATATATATATATATATATATATATATATATATATATATATATATATATATATATGTGTGTGTGTGTGTGTGTGATTTTATGTGTGTGTGTGTGTGTGTGTGGTGTGTGTGTGTGTGTGATTTTTGGGTAAGGAATTACTTATCATTACGTACTTCACTAGTGACATTAATGCCACAATAATTTTAGCGATGGTCATTATTTAAAAGTTCAGCGGACTTTTTTATTTTTTTTTTATTTTCTAGCGCGGCTGTGAAAATAAACCATGACAAGTGAGAGCTCACCACGACAGATATGTGTAAACCCAATGGCCAAAATCCTCTTCCGACCAAAATAAAATTGGAGAGTAGAAATCCTCCACTACCGCTGACAAGTTTCTGACGTCCCACTTGACTGAGGGAGAATGGGGCAGGGGGAAAAATATGTTATCAATAAGGAGTTATCTTTGTAGAAAGCTGCTTCAGTTGGGTTCATTGTTGGCCTCTTCCTTCTTGCCAGAGTGGGTGTGTGGATGCCGCCTCACTTTATATGTAGATTTAGTACGCATAGAACCGCTAAAGTATTCCGCCGTGGAGGTTTGGCCGCGTTCCATCATCCCCAACACTCTCCCCCACCCACCACCTCCAACCGCGATCACAGGAAGGAAGCAGGAAGGGATGGAAAGGGGGAGGCAAAGGAGAGCCAGGAATTTTACAGAAAAGGGAACAGGTTTGGGAGATGCATGAGATCAGGAGAGAACACCGGGAAATGAAAAAGACTGAAAAGGGACGGAATAAACGACGTGAATGGAGAAAGAATGGATGGTAAAGAACACTCAGGCAGGCGGACAGACAGAGAGGCGGATTTATTGAAAGTCTGACATATCAAGCAGACTTGATGAAAGGCCGACTAGCAAATAAACAGACGAAAAGATTGGAAAAGTCGAAAACGTTTAGAATGTCCACAGAATTTCGGTGACATAAAAAAGAATGCAATAGAGACGATAATCTTGTTTTAGATGAAGTTAATGAACTTTAGAAGTCGACACCTTGGAGATGAAGTTAGCCAGCAAAAGAAAGATAGAAAAAATAAGATAGCCGGAAAAAATGCAAAAAAGGAAAGTTATTATTTGCTAGGAAAAATGGAGAAAAGTTGAAAGAATCTCAATAAAACAGTTCAATTTGCCACGCGTCGATGATTAAATAAAAATACACGGTGGAGTTTTGAAACAAAATGAAAATTCTTGAATGCAGATATGGAACAGAAATGCAACTGGAGTAATATCAGTATGAACGTATCAAAAACAGGAATGGTTTAGTGTTACAGCATAAGATTTGAAATAAACAAAAGCATACTGTATATCCTGTTGACAGAGAGCTGATGAAAAAGTAGATATAGGAAAAAAAAGAGGATTAACTCCGATAAAGAGAAACGGAACGCATTGCAGTTAATAGATGACATATTTTATCTTAAGAACAACTGAAAGTAAATAACAATTTTAAACATCAGGTTTTAATTACTTGAAGAGGTCATTAAAATATGGTAATATTTGCTATGCAATTAAACTTACCTGAAAAGTTAATACATGTCCAGTAAAAGTTACACTCATCAGGTTACTGTAGTCTTTTTTTCTAAGCTGACGATAAAGATGCACAGCCGATGTTACTGAATTTAATAGTGATTGACTGACACTCAATCTGCTCACCACCCACCAAGCGTTACAGTTTAAATACAACGGCCAGGCATAAGCAAGACAGACCTTGAGCATTATTAACGGCAGATATTTACCATCAGCTCTAAAAGAAACAGACTATAATGCTATGAAGTTCTTTAAAAAATCGGTGTTAAGGCATGAGATTAGCTGCTTAAAGTCTCTGTCAATAATTACAGAGGCTTTTTAGCACTATTGAAAAGGTTGATAGTAACCAGTGTCATTACGCTCACGTATGGAATCTTGTTAGCCGGGGTGATCAAAGATCTGAATGAGACCTTGTGTATTTTGTCGGTTGAAGGAGAATTTTTTACGCAAAAAGAAACTAGAATGCCGCAGAATGATGTCAGTTGGAATAATTGTAGAATAAAGCAAAATGACTTCAGCTGGTATAAAGATCGTGAATTGACGAGCGTAGTTAAATGAGTTGTGAATATTCTGACCTTAAGATTGAGACTTGAAAATGACCTTAGCAGATTGAGACTTGAACATGATCCTCGAATTGATAAACGAAGAATCGTTAAAAACGTATTTGTACGTTTAACAACACATTTTAAGTCAGGTGATTAATACTGAATACCTAAAGCCATAAACACCGTATGATCGATTTAAAGATATGTGTCTGTTTAGTTTTATGTCTTGTATTTATATCTTGCTCGAAATCCATAGCGTATGGTTTTAAGCTTCTATGAATATTCATAACATAATGTACACATTTGTTATAGTTGTCTGGTATATACATTGAAAATATAATATTGACAAAATGTGAAGCTCGGTATAAATAAATGACTGCATAAAATGAACGAAATAAAAAATAATGATGTTGACAGTAAAGCTTAATATTCTCGTGATTAGTCTTTTCAGATCAACAGAAGCAGTCATTTGTTTCGTCGCTATTTGTTCTTCACTTAATTGCCCATGTGACTTCTCTTTGTTTGATAACTTTTTCGGTGTCTCTCCTATGAATATTTACCAACTGTTCTTTTAATAACATTTTCCCCCTTATTATTGTTTATTGAAAGTGAATGCAGTATTAGTCACAGTAGCTGTATCCTTGATATTTGATGATATGCTCAGGAAACATTAATCTATTGTTGTAGCGTTTGTGCTTTTATCTAAAATACTGTATATTTGTTGTTCCAGAATTTTTATCTTTTTGACCTCATCTTTTATGGTTTTCTTCACGGTGACAATGAACAACATTTCTAATAATATTTGCATATTTTTTTTTTCAACAGCTCGGTGAGCGAATCACGCCGGAACTTCGGGTGCTTCTTGAAGGAGTTGACTCCATAACATATGGAGGTAAGGTTCCTGTTGTTATTGTTAACTGACTATTACTATTACTGCTTATGCTCTTACTGTAATTTAAGTGACCTGTGCTTTCCCTCTTTCCTCTTGTAAATGGTAACAGGGTTACTGAGTTGGGATTTTCTTCACCAAAGTTTAATGTCCAAATTCATCTGACTGAATTTTCTTCTTAAGTAGGCAAAGATGACATTTTCCGATGTCGAAAACTGACACCGAAACATAATATATATGACATTTTTTTATCACACCGTGATTTATATACGATCATGAAGCTACAAATATCGCTTAATATCAACCACGCTACCTCGGAATATCCCCGATGGGGAATTATCACCGAAGGAATTTATAAGTGATAAATGGACGGGCACTGCCGAGTCTCGATCCCACGACACAGACGCGCATCCAGCGAATCCAGTCGACGCTAACCACTGAGCTATCAAGTCCATTTATCACTTATAAATTCCCCTTCGGTGATAATTCCCCATCGGGGATATTCCCCGAGATAGCGTGGATTTGATATTGCGATATTTGTAGTTCATGATCTAATATAATATATATAATATATATATATATATATATATATATATATATATATATATGTGTGTGTGTGTGTGTGTGTGTGTGTGAGTGTGATATATATGTATATATATATATATATATATATATATATATATATATATTATATATATATATATATATTGTGTGTGTGTACATGTATGTATGCATATATGTATATTTTCAGTCTGTGAATTCGTACGTTTTCAGATAATGTTAAGGATACATCCTTGTTTGGCTTATACGAAATACGTGTGCCATTTTAGTCAATTTAAATATGAATGATTGACTGGAAGAGCAAAATGTTAATTACAGTTGCTTTGATGTAGCATTTGTTATCATCCTGGTATTTTTAATTTCCTTTTTTTCTTTGTCTTTTTTTTGTTCTCTTGTTTAATAATGGTGCTGTTTTCTGCATAAATGTCTCGTACGTTGAACCTCATAATTGCATTCCTACCTTGGTGATTAATTTTTATTATTACACTATCTGTAACTGTTATATTGTTTTGAAAATACTACTGGAACATTTTTCAGCTCATTTATTATTTATTATATCTTGTGTTCATATTTGGAAATAGTTGTTTATTCAAGTCTTTTAATGAAATTGGAAGACTACTCAGGCAGTTTACTTGGTTATTATTTATTCATTTAGCAGAGTCCTGTTGGCGATTTTGATGAAACATGTTGGCAGAAAGGTAGATGCCTTCACACTGCTGAAATTTACGTGCAAATTACGTTTCTACATGCTTTTGTTTGTCGTGTGTTTCTTATATAGTTTACTTCCTATCAAACTGCATTGTTTCACTTTTGTGTGAGCTGTTTCTTTCATACACATAGCTTGTGACAAAAGAATTTTGAACCGTACCGATTTAAAGCATGGCGTCTCACATAGGAAATGTATAACAAATTTCTTAGGGCATAATCTTTCTTCATTTTGTCTGAAATACTGTTCCTTAGTCTGTCTTATTTAAAAAAAACACACACATATACATGGAAATATAGATATCACAATCCCTATCAACAATCGCATGATTTGTCTCCTTGAAATCAATGACTTTTGATCTTTTGTTAAGAGTGTTTGTCAAAGCAAATTTGACATTAAACCCGATACAGTGCCTCTAGTGGTCATTCAGTAATCGCATACACAAGCAAATAAACTTCATTTCCTCGATAACAGTGAAAGTGAGTAACATATCAAATTCTTGACACAAGAAATACTGCATCAAGAATTCTATTACTCTTTCTCTCTGTGGACTCTCGTGTACCCGAGGCCCAAGTCACATTCAATCCACGACATCGTTAGAGATTTATTGGCTGACGCTAAGAATTTTACTGCTTATAGACTATGATTTGAATCTCATTTAAATGAATTTTCAATGACTTTCTCATGAGGGTCCTTATTCACACTGCTTTTTTATGGCCTTCATGTTTTATTAACGTTTCTTTTCGGTGCTGGCATGGGCACAGGAATTTTCAGTTCCTTGCTGAACTCAGTATTCTGAGGAATAAATGATCGTCATTGTCCTTTAAAATTTAATTATGAATTTGGCAAATTCCATTCACGTTCTTTTGAGAAAGAGCAGTGAATTGTCTTCCAAAAACGATAGTGCTTAACGTTAGATTAGCCATAGTTTTAAACGTTGATGAAAGCCCCACTCTGGGAAAAAAGTTAACTTATAATGAATTCTAAGTTTCCTTAGACTTTTGTTGCATCATATGAAAAGTTTTTATTTTTCCTGATCAAATATCCAATAGAGTTTTGAATCCGTTCTTTATGGATCTGGGTATCTTATGCCTTTTACTATTCTTTTTTTAGAGAATGAATTATTACTTACACTGTTATTTTATATAATATAAATATATATATAATATATATATATATTTATATATATATATATATACACTGTATATATATATATATTTATATATTATATATATATATATATATATTATATATATATATATATATATATATTATTATGAAAATGTCATATTACAGTAATATAACAGCGTTCAATAAAATAAAAATACCATGAAAATAAAATTAACACAAAAACCATGAATTTTGAATGGGATTACAACCTTGATCACCGGCAAGTGTGAAGTGGAGGTAGACAACTTAAGTATGTACAAACAATATTAGGTGTGGAATGACAACTTTGACTACATTACGAATCTTTATGTCTTCTTCTTATTGCTATACTTTTTTTAGAGAATGAATTATTGTTTACACTGTTATTTGAGATATATACACACACATATATATATGTGTGTGTGTGTCTTTTTACAGTAATATAACAGCGCTCTATGAAACTGGAAAAGGCCCTGACAATAAAATTAACACAAAAACCATGATTTTCGATTGACATTACAACCTTGACCACTGGCAAATGTGGAAACGAGGCAGACGACTTGAGTATGTACAAACATTATCAGGTGTAGAATAACGACTTTGACTGAATTAGAGCTGATTATGTAACCTTGTTGTTCAATGACAGGAAGGGTCAAGAAGTTGTTTGGCTTTGGC
>NC_089793.1:32829451-32839451 GCF_040412425.1 Macrobrachium rosenbergii | reverse complement strand
ACCAATAAAAAGGAAAATTGTACTGCACTGGAGCAATGAATTTATAATAAGTATAGTAGTGATTTGCTGTAAATCTTCGTACTTTTTTTATGGCTTATAGTTTAACGATAACATTTTATTTTTGTCGGTTCAAGGTTTTTATTGGGTTTTTACGTGAACTTATGTATTTGTAAGTAAGTTTTTGAAATTAAATTCTAATTATTTTATGTTTAGTTTTTAAGTATATGATTTTAAAATAAGTTTGTTCTAAATTTTGCACGCATGTTAACTGAATATGAATATAATACACACATATATATATATATATATATATGTGTGTGTGTGTGTGTGTGTGTGTAAAATATATATAAATAAATACATATATATATATATATATATATATATATATGTGTGTGTGTGTGTGAATATAGATATATATTTATATATATACATATATATATATGTATATGAATATATATTTATTTATATATACATATATATATATATGATATATGTGTATGTGTATATACACATATATATGTATATATATATATATATATATATATATATATATATATATATATATATATATATATATATATTATATATACACAATATACATACATATTTATGGTCGTTTCCCGGCTCCCAGAGAAAAATCAAGTCAGTTGTCACTGCCGCAATCATGCTTTTAACTGCTGTATCATGGATAAACCACTAGGCAGAAAACTTCACCAAGAATGTCCGCTTCACGTAGGGTTTATCATGAGACCTTGGTCAGGCCAGTCAAATTAGAATTCACTACTACCTTGATGACATTAATGAGTAGTACCTGGACCATGATGGTTAAGGTAATGCTATTGGCTTTGGATTCTTGTACACCCTAGTCCTAGGATGATTTTGAGTCGGAGAAAGGGGCGGGGGCGTTGCAAGCAAAATTTCAAATGAATCCCTTTTAAGGTCAACAGCATTCACATGCATCCGATCGATATAATTACTGAAGACAGATACCACCAAAAATTAATGCCTTGTGACGCTCAAGTGGTCTGACGTACACTTGTAACAATCTCCAGAGTAGAGGAGCCCTTAGCAAAGTGTTGTGGACCGTTTAGTGTGGTACAATACCTTCAAACTTGTAAGAGGCAGAAAAAATAAATAATTACAATCTGTCGGCTATGCATGGCGCGAGTCTCCAAATGGCCAAGCTATGGACTTTGAATCCTGTCCGTTGTATTTATATAAAATAATGATTACGCGTACGCGCGAGCGCATGCACTCATATATATATATATATATATATATATATATATATATATATATATATATATATATATATATATATATATTTGTATATATGTATGGATATATATGTGTGCATGTGTTTATATATATATGTATGCATGTGTTTATATATATATATATATATATATATATATATATATATATATATATATATATATATATATATATATATATATATATATATATATATATATATGTTAACTTTATCACATACACAATTGTTCTGTGCATTAGTAGAATTACTAAAAGGACCTCATTCAAACTGGATGATATCTAATGGAGTTTTTTATTCAGAAAAAAGTTACAAGCTTTCTTGGACAAACAGTCCACATTATCAAGTATCCTTACAATGAGCAGACGCGTATTCCGGCTGTATTTATATCTGTGTGCTGGGTACTTTTAATCCTAATCGCCTAGTTCCTCCCTGTGTGACCCCCACCCCCTCGTGATCTTGGTCTTTCTTATCCCTCCGTCCAGGTGTCCGTTTTCCAAAAGTGTTCTCTTTGCTTTTTTTCTTCTGCTCCTTGTTACTGGAGTATACAATTTTAGATATGCTGTCTTCAAAGCTGTCGGTGTTTAGACAAGAGTGTTGTTGAGGGAGCAGAGGGCGATTCTCTACAAAACCTAAGTATAGATGGGAGTTGGCATATCAAAGCAAAGAAAAACTATTTTGGGAGTCTATTCTGTGAAAATTTTCCCAGGAAAGAAATAATTACAGTCCTGACAACCTCTATTGCGCCCATCAACAGAAAGCAAATAATTTCAAATCTGATAGGCAGCTAAAACACATTATAATAAAAGAAGTTAGAAAACATCTAGAAGGAAAGATAAGGCATTATAATCAAAAGAGCGAAGCAAACAACATCTGCAGAACATAAGGCATTATAATCAAAAGAGCGAAGCAAACAACATTGCACAACATAAGGCATTATAATCAGACGGTCGCAGTTGCCAAAACACTGTTGGGAAAATGATCACAGAATAGACTGGGAAATATGAGTTTTCTGTACAGGAACACCAACAAAACATTTAGACTGGTTGTAGAGAACGCCTTCTATAACTTGCGCCAAACAACACGATGGCAGGGAACACCGGAAAACTGGCTGAAGACAGCATATCTAGAAAAATCGTATACCCATAGTGCAGCAGGGAAACGAAGAAAAAACGCAAGAGAACGCACGGAAAACGGACACCTGGGAGGAGGGTTCAGAGAAAGACCAAGACACGAGGGGGTAAAATACACAGGAGTGAGCTAGGCGATTATAGGATTAAAGTACCCAGCACAACAGATATAATGAAGAGCTGGACTACGCGTCTGTTCATTGTACAGATATTTGATAATGTGGACTGTTTGTCCAAGAAAGCTTGTAACTTTTTCTGAATAAAAAACTTCATTAGATACCATCCAGTTTGAATGAGGTCCATTTAGAATAATATATATATATATATATATATATGCATATGATATATATATATATGTATATATATATATATATATATATATATTGCATATCCATACACGTGGAGTTTTTAAGCAAATACAACATCGCTGCTAATTTTGTTCTTCTGACGCGTATGCATGTGCCTGGTAAGCAGGTACAATAAATGTTATGGAATAAAAGAGAAAGAAAAACCCCTGGTTAGCATTACTGGCGAGTTTCTTGGTACGCGAGGCAAGGGATTTGGACTCCAGATACTCCAGCTCAAAGAAGCAGAAAATCTCTGAATGGATTGTTCAATACGTTGTGGTATTTCCCTTTTTGTTTCGCGCAGGAGGCATACTTCCATATCATCTATAAGTTTAGTTCTCAAGTTTTTTTTTTTTTTTTTTTTTTTTTTTGTGGATCGCCAGCTGCTTCTCTTGTCATCTCTTACAGAATTCTGTGTATTTTATTTGTAGTCTTACTTTGTTTCGATATGAAGGGAATTTCGCTAAAAATCGAACATTTCCAAGAAGTTACCATATGGTTCAGTAGATCTGCATATTTCCTTTCTATATCCTTCAGCTTCCAATTTTTTTTCCTTGCCCAAGTAGGCTTCGTTATTTTTATTCTTTTTTAATATATCAAAATTGTATTTTTATAAGTTAACTTACCCTGGTTCTATGGTTTAGTTGGCCTGTGATTTCCGATGAGAACTTTTTACTTTAAGAAATGATTTATGTCTTTATATAAGTTAAAGGGTTGTAAATATGGCTAGGACATCGGCGCTTTTTTACTGGGTGTTTTTTTTTAAACTATATGGTGCTCATTTGAATTTCATGGCGTCATTCCTGAATGAAATTTAATTTCAGGGAAATATATTTTGCCCGTCCCTTCTACGTTTGTAGAAAAATGACATGTTGAGAAAGTCTGAGGGTTTTTTCTTTTATTTGACTGTGTTTCACATATTGTTCTCGGTTAAGGCTGCAGCAGTCGATTTTTACCCTAAACTATCTTACGATCGTCGTTCTATAAGCATTATAAAATTTTACATAAGTCTGATATCCTTTGCATTCAGCTCTTCCAAAGCTATATAATCCATCACATATGTATATATGAAATTAATTGTAACTATTTTGCCTATTCTTCAGTGAGACTCAGTACCACGCAGTTTTCTAGAAATTTGCTCCTGGTGTAACCAAAATATGGAACCGGTCCCTCCAGTTACTGTTGGGACTTCTCTAGTAATGATCAGATGAAATAGTATTAATGCAAATAATTAAGTAAAAGTAAGTATAGCTTAGTTTTACCAGACCAAGCTGATTAACAGCTCTCCTAGGGCTGGCCGAAGGATTACACTTATTTTACGTGGCTAAGAACCAATTGGTTACTTAGCAACGGGACCTACAGCTTATTGTGGAATCCGAACCACATTATAGCGAGAAATGAATTTCTATCACCAGAAATAAATTCCTCTAACTCTTCATCAGCCGGCGGCGGGAATCGAACTCCGGCCCATCGAATGACGGTCTGAAGCTCAACCAACTCGGCCAACAAAGGGCTGAATGCAAATAATTGAAAACTCTAAAACCGATAATGTGTACATTTACTTTTGACTAACTGTCGAGGATAATCGAAAATGAAATTAACCAACTGTTTTATGAACAAGCATTCATGTCTGTGAATTCGAGACTAAAATTCATATGAAAAGGGAGAAGTGGGTGGAGACAAAGAGAACGCTAGATGTAGGAAAGTTTGAGGTAGTGAGAAACAGAAATAACGCCAGTTGAAGCGAGACCACCGAGAGACAAGGCCTGTTCAATGTATTGTGACGTAAGCAACGGTAGTCCGGGTCGCTAGCACTGACTACGTTCCCAGACGAAAGAAATGTAAACAAAACGTCACCAAAATAGACAATTTGTTGCTTGCCAGTTATGGTAATTAGTTAATTTACTTATTTTTTCGTCTACACTAATTTGTGTACACCAAATAATATTAACTCGAAACACAGGTTAAGAGATCAATATAAAATACTGAACCAAAAGAATTTATTTACAGTTACAATATAGTATATACCGAAGTACAAACATGTTTATCATTGTATTAAAAATTTTTATACATAGTGTTAACGTCAAATTACAAGACGGCAGTGCATTGGTTTACTCTACTATATGTGAATGAAATACCTTAATTATTGTCTTTTACATGCAGCTATTATTTGGTAGTTGAAGTTTTAAACTTTCTCTTTTTATTCAACTTTTTGTTAACTACAATATAATTTTTCTTGGGAACAATAATTACTCAATAAAATGTTAGAAACCAATACTATGAATTTTGCTATTTTTCTGTACAATGACCTTCATTACTTATTGGAGTAGCATATTTATTATTTAACCTTTGATCTTTATATGGGAATTTTACATTCATTATTGCCCATCAAATGTAATGTAAAAAAAAAAAATTATACATAAATCTGCAACTTCTGAATAAAAAGGGAAACAGTGATTTTTTCCAAGAGTTAGTAAAGCTTGAATGCGATACTCATTGAATATTTGTAAAGCTAAATGAACACTTTTGTTTCTCAAAGGTGGGTGAGGAGAATGCTTTTCATAACAGTTTATAATAATGTTTCAAGAGTAAACCATCTATCTCATGAAGTTCTTTCAGAGCTGAATGGTGCATAATGAATTTCATTTTCTAAAATATGATTTCTATCAAAGGAGAACCGTGGGAACCTCACTGTTTTATATGTATCTTTCTGGCCAAGTCAATTATCCCTGGTAGCCTACATCTCAACAAGTGTACTGAATTTCCGCCTTTATAATCAAAATATGGTTTCAAGTAAGTTTCATCCACCGTCAGTACCACTGTTTTGTCACTGGGTAGTAATGATTTACATTTACTGTATTCTTAATGTACATTAGAAAATGAGTCATTTTGTTCTGACGCTGGGGTAAACTTTGGAGAGACACTCCTGATGGTAGAGTGCCTCAGCAATATTAGGAATTTCTTATCTCTCAAGAGTCTATAACTTTGAGGGGAACAGTTACAAGAAAAAAATATTACCAGCTCTGATGAATAATCAAATTTATTCAGTCATTAACTGCAGTTGTTCAAATATGAATTTCAGCACAAGCAAATGTTCGACTGATCATCTAAAATTATTGCCAAAAATGAAATCACTAATTTTGTAACAGCAATGCTATTGCAGGTTTTAGAAATACACTCAGCAATGTCAGCTCTCTGCAAGTTATTCAACATCTACTCAATGATATTCGTATCATGAACCTCTGTAGGAATCATTAAATCTCCTAGGTGACGTACTTCAGAAACATGAACAACACATGTACTGTGCAGTTAGCCTTCACTGTAGGTAGGGTATTGTGTTGTACAGTATGCTATTTCATAAATCTGTACTCAACTGTTACCTGTGGAAGAGGAAAGATGGTCTTTTAATATTTGTACGAAATGTATATATGAGCATTAAAACACAGTAATGCCAAGAGGTTAGGTTAGTTATTGACATCCCTTCTATTTTGTACCTGTAACCCTAGAATGCTAAGCCAGTCTAATTTTATTCACCTTAACTAAACTAGGTCCAATAAGGTTTGTCCCTTACCTTTGACTACTGGCAATGGTAACTTGCCTACTTGATCAATATACTGTACACCCACTTGTGATGAACCTATAACTTCTATGTCTGTGCCATTTCCAAAGCTCTTGCTAAGTCCTACACTGGGAGTTGTCTGGACATAGGCTACAATGGGAGTTGTCTGGACATAGGCTACAATGGGAGTTGTCTGGACATAGGCTACTCTGGGAGTCGTCTAGACATAGGCTACACTGGGAGTTGTCTGGAAATAGGCTACACTGGGAGTTGTCTGGACATAGGCTACATTGGGAGTTCTGTGTTAAGTCTAGTTTATATGAATTCCAACTAAAATTCAATCTAAGCTAAACCAGCCTTTCTTTATATTGCGCTTTACCTTGCTGCTCACAACACCTACCTAAATCCCTTTTTCTGGCTACAGAATTCTTAGGCTATACCTGAGTGTAGGCTATACTTGCACAGGCCTCTTAGGCTATACCTGAGTGTTGGCTATACTTGCACAGGCCTAACTCATGTTACCTTACCAGAAAACCTAACTGTATGTTATCCTAATGTAGAATGGAATGGAATATGAAATTTAGGCTTGAAGCCAAGTACTGGAATCCGCGGGATTATTCAGCACTAGTTATCGTAATGTTATCCAGAGGCAAAAGTCAAACACTTGTTGCAGTGAACTTAGTGTTGAGTTTACCTATTTACCATAGTAAGTTCGTTCAATAAAACACACATGATATATCCGTGGCACGCTACTTCATTATGCCATGTGAGTTTTACAGTCCAATTAACAAATAAAACAACGGAACCACGAGAAAACGTCGTACTCAAATGATGTACGGGAAGGAAGCTCGAGAGAGAAAGACTCGCTAACGTTGGACTACCAGGGTGACGTCATCACGTCATCACGTCATGTCCAACAGGCCTTGTCTCTCGGTGGTCATGGTTGAAGTCGGTCAGCAGATAGAGAAAAAAGAGAAAGTTTTATGAATTATTGTTTTTTTGATTTCTTGTCCTTATAACAAATAGGTAAAATCATTTTCTTTCAGATGAGCATAGTGTTCGAGAAAAACCATGTACATTACGATATCATACGTTCGCAGTTAATTTCCATATTTACGTAATACAAAGAAAGAATACGATAAAATCTTCTTTTGCAACTGCAAAGCGAAAATTTATTACTTTAGACAAAATGAAAGAAAATATTGACCAACCATAAATTATACAACAGAACTGGTTTTTCACTTGCGGCAACTTTGATTGCCTTTCAATTCTCGATTTATGTATGCAAAATAAAACAGTATCTTGTAGTAGTCTGCAATCCATTGCTGATTTAGTATTAGTGGACTTTGAATTCACCCCGGTATATTAATATGTTTAATCAGCGAATTTACGCATTTTTCTTAATTTAGTGGCTTCTGAGATTTATTACTCATTGTCCATAACAAATAAATTAGTTTACCGTTTCCCTAAGTATCATTATATATATATATATATATATATATATATATATATATATATATATATATATATATATATATATATATATAATGTGTGTGTGTGTGTGTGTGTGTGTGTGTGTGTTTGTATGTATGTATGTATATATATATATATATATATATATATATATATATATATATATATATATATATATAATGATATATATACATGTATGTATGTATGTATGTATACATGATTGTGTGTGTTGTAAATTTCTTCACGTTGCAAACATAAGTATGGAATTTGGTATAATTGTCTATAAAACACCTCTTCCAGGTTTATGGTAATAATTTTCTCAATCGTTTTTCTATGTAGACTTAATTCATAAAATTCATCGTATTTTTTGTTGAAAGCCACTTGGCACCAACTACTACCTGAAAAGGAGAAGGAACTGGAGGAGGTTATAATGATCCGAATAATTCTTTACCCTTTTTATTTTTTTTTTTCAAACTTTTTGATAAAACCGAGTGAGGAGCGAGGCAGATTTCGTTTCTTAATGGATTGGGACACGGCCTCTAATCCATGGGATATTATCCCATTTGGTACAGATGGGACTCACCAAGGGAAAGAGATTTCATGGGTGAAAAGGGGGGTTGAGGGAGGAGGGGGTTTGGTAAGTGAGAGGAAGCGGGGTAGGTGAAGGTGTAAGGATATGGACAGTAAGGCGGGGTGGTGTGAGGGGTGAGAGGTTCATCAGTCTTCCTGAGCTCAAGTGATTAGAAATTTCATCACTCGATTCGGAAAATTTTCCCTCTCAAGTCTGGCTGATTTTCAGGTAGGGATGACTGAATGGTTAGAAGGAGTGAGATTACTACCATTATTAATTGCTTGCCCTTATTATGGCATTTCCTCTTATGTAATTGTTGTTTTCTTTGCTATTCGTCTCACTGCAACGAAGATGGGAACAATGTCAACAGAGCTGTCTCTTCAAGGACTTCACTTTCTCAGAAATGAGAGGTTTATTGTGCTGTCGTTAGATTTCTAAACTGTTTGCCATTGGAGTTACAATATAGATATATCAAATATATGAAAACGACCGGCACTAATAGAACATTTTTTATTTCTTATGATGATTTACTTAGAGAAGGGAGGTTAGTGTTGAAAGTATTTCTTTGTTTTCTGGGTCACGTTGGAGAGTTTATTCTCAAAGGTAATTTCCTGCTCGGGGACCATGTAGGAATAGAAACTCTGACATCTAGGAAGGTATAGCAGAAAAAAAGTTTTATGCTACGAGTATAGTCCTTATGATAGGTCTAACTTGTAAAGAGATCGGGTTACAGAAACTGCTTGTCCCCTAGAACTAGTTATGCCTATCCTCAGACAGCATCTACTCGTGAGCGATTCCATTTCAAGTGACACCAACAGGAATCCCGTTCGATAAAGGTTAACCTCCATATTACAGTTGACTAAAGTATGTGAGTTCTTTTTCTTAGTTAACCAATGTCCGTGATGGCTTTGCTTCTAATGCCTGTGTGCAGTTTCCTCTTCATTGTAAACATTTACCGATTACAGAAGGAAAGTATGCTTTTATCCATCTCAGTTTAAAAAAAGTGTTCGCAGTACATAGTTCACCTTTCCGCAGTCATACATCTTCCCAAACGACGTTTTGATAGATGATACATTCTTACGAAAAACTAGAGTGCATATATCTTGGTATGGTTGCGCTCATTCTATATGTTGCTATAAGAAAGCATCATTACTCTGTAATACAAGTGTAGTTCTTGGCTGCATCTGGGGTTGGGTTTAGTCATTTTGATTTATCGCGTTTTACTGCTTGTTTTAGGATAATCATATAGAGTCAAATTATTCCATCATTCAGGTTTTATGTTATTTGTACCAAAGTAGATAGAGTAAGCATTTCCTTCCAGTCACTTTATTATTGTTAAAATTATTTGGTGAAACTGGAATATCACTAGTTGACACATATTTTTTGCTATAAAATTTATTAATTGAAATTTTTTACTTGTATCGATATATTTTTTATATATGCACGTAGATTATATATATATATGTATATATATATATATATATATATATATATATATATATATATATCGTGAGTTTCTTTTCTGAAAAGGAACATGTGCTTCAGTTTTCAGATATCTCAGTGGTAGGCAATAGTCGTTCTCTATTGAACTTTTATTTCTTGTTCGCAATATTTTATGGGTTATTTTATCTTGACAATATATTTTAT
>NC_089793.1:32814451-32826951 GCF_040412425.1 Macrobrachium rosenbergii | reverse complement strand
GTTGAACAACGCCCCACCCCTCCCCTTCGTAATCTGCATAATTAACTTTTATATTTATGATAACATAGTCTGTCAAGAATTGAACAGAAGGAATGCTCGGTTAACAAATTATTCTGGCAGGTTCATCAAAAGAATTATGCTTTTTTTATACGTTTAATTCCCTTCAAGTTGCGATGCGACTGGACTTTGTAACCGCAAATCGACAGATAATCTTTTTTGTCCGTCTTGGAAATGGAATCTTTTTTGGACTATAATCACTTCACAACAATTCTATTGCTCTAAGTGTAGCAGTAAAATGTTGCTATTGCTAATTGACAAAAGCAGAACGGAATATTGAATACCAACACACACACACACACACACACATATATATATATGTATATATATATCACCTATTCCTCTTTTCTTCTTAGAGGGTATCGCTCTAGAAGGTATGTACCCTCATGCCCTTCTCCGCGACAACTGGGTAACTACCAAGTACATAATTACCCGCTTAGTTGAGAACAATGAATTATGTATATATCTGTGTATATACATACATACATATATATATATATATATATATATATATATATATATATATATATATATATATATATATATATATATATATGTCTGTATATGATGTCTATGTTTATGTATGTATTATGTATATATATGTGTGTGCGTCTTTCATTCGTGCCTGCGTGTACATATGTATGTATACTTGCATGAATATCTACACTGTTAAAGCAACAGATATGACTCAGAATAAGGATGGCAAAAACGAAAGGGAAGCATTGCATAATTGATGGTACCAGGGACCCTCGCTCTTCTTTCCTGGCACATGTCCGTCATTGTTTTGAAATCCTGTTAGGCAATATGCCATTTTACGAAAAATAATTCTGTTGATATTTCAGCTCTCTCAGAACTGGTTTTCCTCGGTTAACTTATTGTATTTAATTCCTCTAAATTTCAATATTTTTATTTAAGGATGCTTTTAAAGGTGTGTGCCCTTAACCAGTAAATCAGTAAAATAAGATATTTTGATGTGCGCCTTTTGTCATAAAGTTAATGTTTACACAGTTAGTAAGGTTTAGTTGAACCGCGATGTCATTCGATGTTCGATCTTGTGGTTCAACATGAAAAAGTGATTTGTAATAAATTGCAGAAGTTTTGAAACTTTATGTGGTCCTTGCTGATGCCTGATCATGTAACTAACTTTGAGGCTCTTAGATATCTTTGTAACATAAAAAGAACGGATCTCTCACTTACAAAATCTTTTACTTGAGTGGGGTCGAAGGTCGGAATTTCCGTACAAAACTTAAATCCAAAAACTGAAAACCAAGTTTTACATTAATTACAAAGTGGTTTTGTGGCAAGGTGTACCAAGCTATAAGGATGGCAAGCTATCTTATAAAGTTTGAAGTTTATGATTAAGCCATTTATGCAGTTATCCCAGTTCGCCATGGATGATATTGAGTTGACTCCGAGTTTGTTATTCAGCAGCAGCAGCAGTAGCTGAAATATCTAAAAAATAAATACATTATATCTCTGGTAGTTTAGTATCATTACTGAAACTGAGGCACAGTGCGTCAACAGTGACTAAAGCTGATTTAGAAAAACCATTACGGCTGCAGGGTATATGGTGTGAACAAGTCTCCAGACTATATTAAAGGCTCATACTTTGTTGCTCCCAAAGGTGAATGCCCTTCCCTGGCATTGAAACATGCATGGCAACAGCAGTATCGCCCTCATATCTTCATTTTCTCTAAATGTTGATTTTACAAATAACTGGTCTCAGAGTAAAAGATGGTATTCATATACGCCATTGTCGGGGTTCGGACTAATAGCTTCAGTACTCTTACCTAACACGTAACCACCTCAAATTTAAATGTCTCCCGGTACAGAGGTGTTCTAGCGATCTCGCTCGAATAATAAACGCCTTGATATAGAAGCAGTTGTGATACTCAGACGTAGAACTAATTATATTTGTGGTTTTGTTACGGGGTTCGATTAAGTGATTCCTTGACAAGTAAATTTATATAGCCGTTGTCTCAACAAAAGCCAGACATTCATAAACGGGCTATTTCAGTGGTCTGCAGCAGATCCTGTCCGTTACTGTGCAATTTGCTTCTTGGTTTTGGTGTTTTCTTCTTTTTATTAAAATGTTGTTTCAAGTTATATTAACATCTTTTATATATATATATATATATATATATATATATATATATATATATATATATATATATATATATATATATATATATGTGTGTGTGTCCTGCTATAAATATCTCCTTTCTCTTTTTCACTCTGTCACATACGTGTATGAAATCTGTTTTTTCATTCCTTATCACACCCACGCCACATTTGTTTCTCCCTCCTCCACAAGCTAACTGCGCACGCGCAGTGCACACCAAGAGAACCCCAATTGTTCCCCCACCCTTTCCCCCCGAGGACATATTCATTCACGTTCTGGTCACAGTAAGCCCCCAAAGATTTCTTCTAGGTGCAAAGTTTCTTTTAACCAAAGAATGTTTGGCTTCTTTTGCACAAGTCCTAAAATTTTTCGATTTGAAAATAGGGAATGTGTTTTAGTTTTAGAATACTGGAATATTTCCTTTGGTTGTTTATTCGCAATAATAATAATAATAATAATAATAATAATAATAATAATAATAATAATAATAATAATAATAATAAAAGATGGAATCTGTCAGCAATAATCATGGAAATATAGAATTTAGTTGGCAAATAAATTGTAAGTGCTGATTTTGACTAACTGAACATTATGCCTATGTTTGTTAGATGCCGTAGCGATATAAAAATTAATGATATATAGGAAAATTCCTACCTCCCACTTAGAGGAATCAAGCTGAATAAAGTTTCAAACCAAAACCTCTTTCAATAACAGAAGTTGATATGATGAGGAAGTAGCGTGAAGGTTTTGCATGATCTTCCATTAGCAGTGGCTGAACCTGCAAGCATTTGTAAGAAAATGATTTGCACAGAATTCAGGAATTGATCACTTAATACAACAGAGCGCAGGAACTATCTCCTTCAAAATTCTAATATTGTGTTCAGTAAACCAAGTACCTAGAACACTCAACTGCTGCAGTGTTTAAAGCTCGAAACAGTATTAGAAAGAGGCGATGCTGTAGATCAGCATTTTAATCACTAACAGGAGAAATGCATTGGTAATGGTTTCAATTGACCTTTTCATTATGATAGTAAGCTGTAAATCCACTACGACGGAGAAAGAAATATTAAACTGATTTATTAAGGACCAGACAACTTTCTTCAGTGCGAAGCAAGATCAGGATATTAGATGTTTTGTCACTGGCAGGAACCTTTGTTCACATTCTATAAAATAAAATGGTTTATATCAGATTTTCAAGCGTTATAAGTAGCACCCGAAGGGAAACCTTGAAATAACTTGGGCTTTTTCTGCTAGATTAGATGCCTACAGAGAATGATTTATCGAACTAAAAGGTAACAAACTGGAACGTTTAACTAATGAGAAGGTTGAAGTCTGGAAGGTTATCAGTTCCATGAAGTAAGACTTATTTCGACCTTACAAAAAGCCTTAGAGTGCCTGAGAAAGGAATGAATGCAGATTATAAGTTATATGGCGTCACAATTCGTCAGAAAGCATTGAGTAAAGAGTCTGAATGATAAAAGAAATAAGGGTATTGCTAGATTGAGAGAATTATCAAGTCATTTCAAAAAGATGGCAGCAGAAAGAGAGAGAGGGAGAGAGCGGGATAACGAATATTATAAAAAACCTCAATGCATTATTCAAGGCTTTAGTCATGTAAAATCCCGCCACAAAGAGTTACAGCAGTCAACAGAGTAGGGTACACTGCGAACGTAAAAAAGTAAACAAATACAACACAAACAACAGAAAGAAAACAACGATTCGCTAACGACAAACATAATGTAGCTAAACATTGAAACAGGTTATTAAGATAAATGCCAATTCACCACAACGAAAGCTTAAAAGTCTGTATAACAATGGCAGAAAGCTCCATATGCGCTTCCTTTCCGTAAAAATATACCTTTGTTGGGTGTTATAACGAAATAAAAAACAAAAAAAAACAAATAGAGATTTATAATCTTAGTATCGTGTGAAAGATGATATATATCTTTGCGAAGTTACCAGGAGAACTGCAGGTTGAAAAGAGAAAAAAAAAAAAACACGTAATCCTCTCGTATCAATGTAACGAAGCGAAATATAAATATTTTAGGTATGAATAAATGTTAAGCTTGCAAGATTTATATTCATTTGAAAGCAGTTTAAGATAGAAACACTCAGAAATATTTTAAATTCAAAGTTATGAGAGCAAAAATTATTTTATGGAATGTGCGTAATTTGAATGAAAAAAGGATATTGGAAATCAATGCTGATGCGCATGTGCTAAAGCTTCACAGTGTCAGAAATTGCGCTTCCATGGAAATAATTTAAGAGATATACCTTCGTCGCCTTATAAAGTAAGCAATAGTTGACGCCATCCGTATTGCAGATAAAAACAACATAATGTAGATGGTACTTATAGAACGGTGGATGAATCTATTAGAACACTTCGGCAACATTATTTACTTAGTATACCTACACAGAAGCCCCAACAGCAATGTGTCGAATCCTCCGTCAACAAACTGCGCCATTCACCTGTATCTTGTATGAACTCGTTATCAAAGGTCTTCCTCTCCTCGTTCATTGCAATTATTCAGTGCTTTTCAGGTCTTCCTCCTAGTCCCTCCCAATACTTCTGAATTGTACACTTTTCCCAGAAACCATCTCAATTTTAAGACTTTCTGCTACCTGTCATATATATATATATATATATATATATATATATATATATATATATATATATATATATATATATATATATATATATATATATATATATATATATCTCCATCAGTTGGCGGTCTACCACCAAATCCATAAACTGGAAATGGGTATCAGCATGTGCTAGAGTCAAAGAATAAAAGGCATGGGGTTACTATCCTCATCCTCCGAGGCTTGTTTAGGAACTGGAATACTGTAACCATATGGCACCACCTTTACTGAAGGAAAAAGGCCCGTGATGAAAAACTGTACATTCCTCAGTGATTAAGACTTCACTGGCCCAGCGAGAAATCTGAGGCTGATGCCATAAGGAAGAAACGACCTGGGCCATTTTCTAGAATTGATCATCGACCTAAATAATGAACCAGGAACCTTGATAGGAATTGGAATGTTAAGAATCATTGTCGCCACCTCCCCTTATGGGGAAAATCCACATGGCAAAAAAGAACATTTATTTGTGTCTGTCATGTACAGTATATAAATTGTCCATTCTGATACTACTATACAGGACGTACAGGGAATTTGCTGTCAAACTCACAAATTTGAGAAGAAAGGGAGAAAGCAAAAAGTAAATGTGACCTAAATAAGGCCATGCACGTAAATGGGAACTAGAAATGTGTGGCACTGAATATTTCCATAGATACTGGAAAAATGTAAGCAATTGGTTCATACAAATAAGTTTAAAGTTGATAAAATGAATGACTCTTGGATAAGACGAGATATTCATTACATCACAGGAAGTAGAGAATGTATATTTGGAATAGATTTATATCTATGAAAGCGAAAGTGGCTTATAAATGGGTGCCCCTCGATCTTGTCGTTATCGGGTTATTTTTATTTAATTCTTGTATACATTACTAATAAAATCATTAAAACATCGACTTTTGTCATGTAGATCGTGGTTGTGTACCGTGTCCAATCAGTCATTCAAAAACGGAACCAACTGATTGATGAAGACTGAGAGCCATGTTCAATCGCAGGTGAACAGTTTTCGATTCGGCCAACACCCGAAAGATAAGCTGCATAGACTATTTTAAGTCTTATTCTTTGCAAAGCTGTACAAAGCTGATGGATATTCAGTTCCTCTGGGGACTGAGATAAGTTTGAGAATTAAAGGAGAAAGTTCTTGCACTGAAATAAAAGTAAGAAATTGCGATTTTTTTCAGTTGTTAAATATTCTTAATAAAGGTTTCTTTTAGTTCAAGAAATAAACAGACAACACTTTGGTATCGCACTCTTTCAAACAGATGAGATTAGAAAATCGCATGCGAGAAGTATTGATTCATTCTAGACAAAATCAAATCATAGAGCAAAAGCGGATTTTATTCCTTGTGACAAGGAAATTTCGTGTATTCCAAAGAAGAATGATTCTGTAAAGCTTGTCCTTACTAGTAAAATAAAACATGAAACGTAAGAAATACTTTTTGTCCATCAATAAAAAAGAAAATTATACACTGGGTGTTAAGTATTATTAGATTATAATAATAGAAATTAGTAATAACCTGCTGCAGAATTGCTCTCATCAGGTTAAAATACATCCTTCCATTAAAAAAGCATCATTCTGGCTTCAAATAAAAACGTAGACTTAAAATATTTTATAAAGTCTGACACCACCGAAAAAGTAAAAAATATATCGTCGCGAGGTTTCTGAAGAAGCTTCCTTGAATCTGCATGAGTAACGGCGTTAAATGAAGCAAGATTTTTGTTTTTCAATTTTTTTATGAATAGGCAACGAACTGCATGCAAGATTTATATTTATTTGTTACAGTTGAAATATTAGGAATAAGGGAATCCGTTAGGCCAGAGATAGAATTCTAATAAACGCAGGCTATTTTTAAATTTCATACTAGCGAGTACTGCAATTTCTGTCGTAATTCAGAAATAGGACTGACCGTTCAGTGAGCCATAAACTCCACGCCAAGGCCAATTGTACCACTTTGGCATTGTTCAGGACTTACTTGAGTTGTATTTCGAAAAAAATGATGCATTCCAGAATTCTTTTCAAGGTTTGAAATAGAGCGAGATTCTGCATGCCTGTCTTGGTTTTGCGTGTATATATATATATATATATATATATATATATATATATATATATATATATATATATATATATATATACATACACACATTTACTGTATATATATGTATGTGTGTGTATATATATGTATATATACAGTAAATACATATATATATATATATATATATATATATATATATATATATATATATATATATATATATATACATATACATTTACTGTATATATATGTATGTGTGTATGTATATGTATATATGAGTGTGTGTTTGTGTTTATGTGCAAGTGGGTGTGTGGGAGGGAGATAAAAAAGGAGAAAAGCCAGGAAAAAAAAATAAGTGTAATTAAAACAAGTTTCCCACGTGGGCTTTTCATGTGTTAACTGGATATTTTCACTGAAAAGAGTAAATCTTCTGAATAAATAAACGCGTTGTCTAGTTCACGGTTGTACAGAGTTTTATTTATCTAACGTACATTAATCAAAAGACGTTTACGCAGGAAGTCCCTCGGCTTCACGTTGGAAATATCCACCATAACTAATGAAACTTCGCAGCCTACAAAAATTAGGTGCACTTGGTCATAGTATTCTTATGGCTGTACCAAATCTTTTGAGTTATTCCAGGAACCTCAACAGAGAGATGATGAGGATGAGGAATATTGGTATTATATAAAGATCAGTTATATGTCTTGGTTTTGCTAGCATTTCATCCATCTCGCCAAAGTATCCCATTACGCCTAAATGAATGGCAGAACGTAGTTCGAGTAGGAATATGGAATATAGAATTTTGGCCAAAAGACAAGTGCTGGGACCTATGAGGTCATTCCGCGCTGAAAGGAAAATTGAGAGTAGAAAGGTTTTAAAGGTGTAACAGGAGGAAAACTTCACAGCTGCACTGTGAAGCAATTGTTAGGAGGGGGTTGGAAGAAAGCGAATATGGACGAAGGTACAGTAAAAGGAATGAAAGGGATTGCAGCTACGGGAAGAAGGGACGCTGCAAAGAACCTTAAGTAATGCCTACAGTGCACTGCAGGAGGTGCACTTATGGAACTATGTCCCTACGGGTGTAGTTCGAGTAAGGTAGATTATACCTTAGAACGTACCCCACTGTACAGTCATAGCTCTGTATTCATGGCTGGCATAAGCCACATTTTGGCTTGTGTCGATTTGCCCTGTACGTTTAATTTAAGATTGTCACTCGTTTTTCATCTGAACTTACTACTGATATATGTAGATTTTCAAAACAGAGTAATATAAATATCACCTTGACGATATGTGAAAGCCTTTGGTCATAATATCAGAAAGAAAATATTCATTTTCAATAAATATTCTAAGTATTCGATTGAAATAGAAAAGACGTTTAGTGAATTATCAAAGGATTAGTCTTCAAATGTTGCAACTGTAACTTTAAAATATGAATAGTCAAGAAATCAAGTATCGAGGAAAGATATAAATTATATATATATATATATATATATATATATATATATATATATATATATATATATATATATATATATATATATATATATATATATATATATATATGACTATTTATCATCACGTGATTCATATACAATCAGAAAGCTACAAACGTCCTTTAATATCAATTCGCTCTACCTCGAAGTAATATATTTTCATAATATTTACCGAAAGAGAATTTTTAGTTGATAATAAGTCCACCGTCCCGTGGGGTCGAACCAGCGACGGACGAAACTCAGGCTACTGGGCGCTAGTGTCTCCCTGTGTCCGAGTTGAGTGCGTCGCTGGTCTGACCCTAATCCGACGGTGGACTATTATCAACTAAAAATTCTCTTTGAACATATATGAAAATAATTATTTTGGAGGTAGAGCGAATTGATAATAAAGGACGTGTGTATTTTCTTGATTATATATATATATATATATATATATATATATATATATATATATATATATATATATATATATATATATATATATATATATATATATATATATATATATATATATATATATATATGTATGTATATATATATATATATATATATATATATATATATATGTATGTATATATATATATATATATATATATATATATATATATATATATATATATATAAAAATAGACTGTTAGTAAGCAATGGGTCATTCCCTATATATGTGAAGGTACTTGGGATTACAACAATATCAGATTGGTATAAAAGTAATCTAAACACCAAAAATATGACTGTGATCGTGAATGAAGCCTTGTCTTACCCTTCTGTAGAATCATATCGCAGAATATGTAGATCGTAGAATGATTCTATGGCTGTTCAGTGTCGCTACAGATTAAGTGATGCGAGAAACCAAAGAAAGTACAGTAGATTTAGGGACAAAGTTGTGGTATAAGGTGTGGGGAATGGCTGAAGTTTCCAGATGATGTAGTAATGATTAAAGACAGTAAACCGAAACTGCAGAAGCTATCAAAACAGGGCAAGGCTTTCCGAGCGGAAAATGCTAATTGTAAATAGGAGCAAGAACTAAAGTAACGATATGAAGATAAATGGGCACCAGGAATATGGAGCAGTGAACTGATGGCTGGGAGATGAATGAGAGCGGTTAACTCAAACAGATATTTGAGTGAATGTAACTGATGATTGTTGGATAAGGGAAATTTTTAGTCACAGTGCAGGTGAAGCAAGAAAGGTTGCAGGATTCTTGCAAAAGATTGCGATGTGGCTTGGGTTATCTACAGAAGCCAATATGGGACTGTAGATGTTGAATGTGAATAAAAGAAAATTGTTGACGATATTGAGAATTGTCTATGGAATATATTAAAGAGTGAGGCATGTGGAAATATAAAGCAGAAGTAGTAAAAAGCTTATCGTCGGTGAAAGGGTACATGAAAGCTTTAGGAGATGGTCTGCTCTTGAGGAAAGAATGGAAACGATAGCTGGTGGAAAAAGAGTATTATTCAGAATTGTTTGGAAGGAGGGGAGGAAGACCTAGAAAGTATGGGAGAAATATCTTGAAAGATGTTTTGGATATAAAAGGCCGTAGTATCTAGAAAGCGTGGGATTGCGTGTAAGGTGAAAGTGAATGGTGCAATGTGTGTTAGAGGGTTTGGCACGTTATTGGGGAGCCTTTTGTGAAGTCGTATAGTAGTTTATGTTATGAACTCTTTCTGCGCAGGGACTCAACTACAATTCAGCAGTTGATATATGACTGTGATGGTGGTGACCTTTGCAGTATATGTTTTCCATAGTTAGCCTCTCTCAGGGAATTGACTTAAGAAATATATATATATATATATATATATATATATATATATATATATATATATATAATATATATATATATATATATATATAAATATATAATGTATATATATATATATATATATATATATATATATATACAATATTATATATATATTTATATATATTATATATATATATATATATATATAGAGAGAGAGAGAGAGAGAGAGAGAGAGAGAGAGAGAGAGAGAGAGAGAGAGAGAGAGAGAGAGAGAAACGAAAACAGTAAAAGAAATGAAGCGACAGTCACTTCATTTTAAATTTCTCGGGTCATCTTTATTAATATCTCGCGTGGACACAAATCATTTCACATAAAAAGAGCTTTATCTAGGGAACGATTGTTTTGGATAGGAGACACTCATTAATCACCTGACATTGCCAAGGGGATTCCTGTTATTCCCTCTTTTAAAATGTCACCAAAACTGATGAAACGTCGGGTCCCTTTTTATTTTTTAATAAAGATATACCAGAACATACTGCTTTTTCTCAGGGCTACATTTATTTGGTACGTTCGTGTGTCTAACATTCATATTGTCACAGTATTCGTGACACAGAGAGAGAGAGAGAGAGAGAGAGAGAGAGAGAGGAGGGAGGGTTCTGAAAAAATCTCGTATGCTATGAACTTGGGTGACATATGTTCACATGGAACATGAAAATGGCGTAACGTATGGCGGATAAACGAAGTATGGCGACCTAACAGTGTTTTGTTTATTGCGTTAGTCTTGTGTAATTTTGCTTAAAATGTTTAGACACGAATGACTAGTTGCAATCATAAGATCATGAATGGAAGTTTTTTAACAGTATTATTAATACTTAAACATCTAGAATTTTAATCAGTGACTGCCTACTTGACTTTGCAATTGATTTGATTTCTCTTCTTTTGTAGAATAATAGCGTAGTAGTAGTAGTAGTAGTAGTAGTAGTAGTAGTAGTAGTAGTAGTAGTAGTAGTAGTAGTGGTGATCAAAAACTCCCCACAGTATTGATTTAAGTATGTTCCAGCTTGTACTGAGGTGATTTTCAATAACCAAACTCTTGTCTCAGAAAAGAGAGAGAGAGAGAGAGAGAGAGAGAGAGAGAGAGAGAGAGAGAGAGAGAGACAGAGAGAGAGAGAGAGAAAATCAGATGGTACAGATTTATGAGGATGTAAAATGTGTTATCTCGCAAAAGGAAATTTTACGATACTTCAGTACTCAACCATGTTTGAGCTCTGGGGCGCCATTTCTCAACTCCACAGATCAAATTTTGCTTCCTTTATTTGTTTCTCTCTCTCTCTCTCTTCTCTCTCTCTCTCTCTCTCTCTCTGGAGAAGGAAGTTTACACCACTGTATGCTTAAAGAAATTAACAGAAAATTCAGGTGAATTATTATCAGTTTTTGAAAATCCCCCTTGTTATTTGTAACCTCTGCTGTGACCTGATAATGTTATTATTGTTGGTGTCCTTTTTCAACGTTTTTATTGTTGTTGTTGCTGTTGTTATTGTACTAGTTTTTGTTGTTATTATTAGGATGACTTGCGTTGATTACCGCCTCAGTTTATTGGATAGCTAGATTTATTAATCTGAAGCTTTTCTCGATATTTCATCATCAGAATTCAGTGCTTTGGTAACAAATGTGGACTAAATATGTAAATTTTAGCAATGCTTATTTCAAGAGGGGAATTTTTTGTTTTCGTTTTAGAGGAAATGATACTGTAATAATAATAAAATCGATTGTGCATGTAATAGAAAAAATATTGTAATAAAGGTGATCATGTGGGTAAGGGGAGAACGACATGGGCGCCTGCTCCAAACCCCGATATACGTCTGTTCGCCTGAGAAGTCAATCAAGTACCTGGTAGTTGATCGATTTAGTTGTTCACAGCCACGGTTGAAAAGACATGTAGCTAGGAGTCTCATCTAAAAACAATACCTGAAAATCAAAGGGGAAAAAGCATATAGGATGAAAAAAAAAATAAAGAATAATCCCTTTATTTTATTTACCGAGTATTTCAGTATCATGCTGTTTTTTTTAGCCAGATATGTTATTCATAATAGCATTTGTAATAATTTCATGCATTTAAGTTGTTCATCACTAAAAAATAAACAGTACTTCATTGATACTAAAATTATTATTTTGTGCTGAATTTAACCGCTCAGGGCGACTTAACGGCTGATTTTGTACAAAGTGAGAGATGATTAATTTTGTGAAACGGAATATTATTTATTGTTAGATGGTCAAGTTTGGCTTGTAAAATATAATCAGAAATAAATGCTCTCTGATTTACTGCACATGCAGTTTTTAATTTACAAGATTTAATGAGAATTCACTTCATAACATGTTTCACTGAAATGACAATTTTCATACGAGGGTAC
>NC_089793.1:32799451-32809451 GCF_040412425.1 Macrobrachium rosenbergii | reverse complement strand
CAGTCAGTGCGCAAAGTCTAGTCCAGCCCTAACCAAACATTTGAGTATGTGGGTGAATAATGATATGTACACATTTTTTTTTTATTTAGGTAAGGTGCATTATCCTCCTTCCAAAATAATTCTCTCGGATTTCATACCTCATCGGTTTCAGATTCGAATTTTGATCAGATAATGTTTGTTTTCATGTACAGGGTACTGCTCTGTCTGAATTATGAATGGTTTTGTTCATTTGTTTATGCTTGTAGTGGGAGAATGTGTGTGTGTGTGCGTGTGTGTACCTACACAGATATATATATATATATATATATATATATATATATATATATATATATATATATATATATATATATATATACAATATATGTATATATAACTATATATATATATATATATATATATATATAAATATAGCTAAGGGTTTTCAATTCGTTGGATTACTGATGGGCACAAAACAAAGAATGCCCACGCTGAAAAAAACTGAAGTTGTAATGACCAAATGAATAATGGGTAAAAAAAATACTAACAGGTTTTATCTATTTGCTGATTTATAAAGTGATAAAACTGGGAGAGCGATATCCATGGTCACTAAGATATATATATATATATATATATATATATATATATATATATATATATATATATATATATATATATATATATATTAGTGACATGGATATCGTTCTTCAATTTTATCACTTTATAAACCAACAAATAGATAAAACTTGTTAGTATTTTTTTTAACTCTTATTCATTTGGTCATTACAACTTCAGTTTTTTTTTTCAGCGCGGGCAGCCTTTGTTTTGTACCCATCAGTAATCCAACGAATTGAAAACCCTTAGCCGTTTGTAGCTTTCCTTTGTGTTGGTTATTGGTGGCAATATTGATTTTTATTTTTCAGCGCGATGACCTCTTGTTGTTGGGAAGCGTCCAGTCGACAAATACATCACAGTCATTTGCGAAAACTTGACAAATTATGTCATGGTTTCCATTTGTCTCGTTATATTTCCAGCTGCAGTGCCCTTTGTTGTTATGTGATCAATAAACAAATATACGTAGCCTTAGTCCTTTAGATAAAAAAAAAACTTTTCTTTCAATAAAAACTGGATTGTATAGCAAAATGCTATTGGAGAATGTTTTAATGCGTCTTATTAGTTTCATAATATTTTTATCCATATGATATACAAGAAAAGTGTGTGCTGTGCTGATATGTTGAAGTCAGTATTTGGGTCTGTCCAGAGTTCCGGAGAGGATGTAGCATTTAATTCTCGTGAAATATTTAATCATTTTGGATTTAAAGTGGTTGTATTGGTGAAGTATATATTGACCGAGTGGATATGTTATACAAATTTTCTATCAAGATTTTTTATTTTTCATGTGGCCAAATTTATTGACATTGTTAATGACTATATTAGTTTTTGAGACACTAAATTTATTAACTGCGCTAATGACTATATTAGTTCTTTCGACTCTACTTCCCAGAATTAATCAATCCAGTTTTCTTGGATTTCAGCCTGAGGCTTATAGTTCATTTCAAGAAACGAATCAGCACTTGAATCTTTTCTCCTCTCTAAACCCTCAGATGCGGCAGCTGCGGGCACTAAGACAAGGGAACTCGACTTTAGCCAACGCCCCAATTGCCAATAATTTTCGGCCGATTCAAACTGCCCACCACAGGACCATACGCACCAATATACACTTTACTCACAATAAACAGGTAAGTCCGTTCACTCTGTATGTTTAGCTCTGGTAGGTGGCTTTTTTTTTTCCTGTATATCTTTTGGTGGTTTTCAGGGTTTGTGATTTCTGAAGTTTAGAGTTTTGCTTTCTTTAACCAGGGCAATTACTTTTTGCTCCTTCTTCGTCTTTTTTTTCCTGTAGCCTATATTTTCCTTTACATTGTTCTTATTTTGCATTCTTGTCGTGGTTTTACTTTTGATAGTGCTGTGGTTATAATGCAGGTTATTTATTGCTCATTATTAAAACTCATTATTGATAAATGTTTTCCAAGCTCCTCATAGCACATACTACTGAACCGAACTGTATTGAGTATGAAACGACGGTGTAAGATTTAATCAAATAATTATTTGAAAAACTGATTAACCGTACATGAGGAAAATCAGAAAATCAAGAGAAAATGTTCTCTCTCTCTCTCTCTCTCTCTCTCTCTCTCTCTCTCTCTCTCTCTCTCTCTCTGCTAGATTTCATCACGTATTTATTTGAGAAATCGATAAGCCGTACATTAAAAAAAATCAGAAAATACACAAACAAAATGTTCTTTCTTTCTCTCTCTTTCTCTATCTCTTTCTCTTTCTTCTTCTTCTTCTTCTTCTTCTTCTTCTTCTTCTTCTTCTTCTTCTTCTTCTTCTTCTTCTTCTTCTTTTCTCTCTCTCTCTCTCTTCTTCTTCAAACCTTCTTCAGCAGCACCGCAATCGCATGCGTTTTGCGAATATCTCTTTTACCTGAGTTCCTTCGTACTCGCATTTTCCTTATTTTTTTTCCTCGTGTGCAGTGTCGTGTCCGACCTTTGACAATGACTTATTTTCCTTCTTTTTCCTGTCTCTCCATCCGGGCATTCCGTTCCTCTCACGCGCCATTACCCCACACTCTTTCACTTGGCCGTGGCAGCTTCAGATAAGACAATTTGTTGGTCGGAAGACAAACTTGCTACAACGCCAGACTTTGGGACTGTTTGTATTGACGTGAGGGAAAAAAGTAAAAAAGAAAAGAGAGAAGGAAAAATCTAAGAAAAGAAAGACAAAAAAGAATAAGTCAAAATGGGAAAAGAAAGGAAAAAAAGTTAGTGCACGTTCCAGAATGGTATAACTTTTGAGATGTTCTTGTGCTTCACCCGAGCTATCATTATGAGATTTCTTTGTTTTTTGCCGGCGGTGGCGTAGTTTCCTCTCGAAGAAAGTTTATGTAACGGTCATTTATGTGTTTTTTTATCTCGTCTGCATGTTCTCATATGGTGCTCGAGTGTGTTGTTATTGATTAGTTCTTCAGATAATACTGATTGTTTTTATATGGTTTTGATATGCTTTTAATTTTTATTACGAACTGTACATTATACAAAAAAAAAAAAATCTTGTTTCTTATATTGAAATTGCGGTGCCTGTGTTTCCTGTATTCAACCCATCATGGTACATTGTTAGGTCTGTCCTATGATCTCACATGTGAGTATGTTTCAGATAGGAAAGGGAATGATAATCCATATCTATAATTTAAATTAGACAGTAAGAATATTGAGCTCCAACCCTGTGCATCTTTTATCCACAGAATGCCATTATTTCCCGGTGGGTGATGACCTCCTTCCTCTAAACACAAATAGATTTCGCTCCACAAGATAAAAAGAAAGCAGAAAAACGAAACAAAAGTTAAGGGAGTTTCCCCTTGAGTCACAGACATGTTTTAGTGACTCGCCTTTCGGACTTTGGCAAAGTCAGTTGCAGATTCTTATTTTTATTTTAAGTGACAGAGACGGGAATGAATGCCTAAGACAAGGTCTTGGAAGGGGAGTGGGTTAAAAAGAGGCGGTTAAATAACTCAAAAAAAATGCAGAGGAAGGCAGAAAATTCTTCCAAGGGAAAGCCTCTCATTCTTGGCTACTTCAGTAAGAAAAGAAGACTTGGGGAAGAAGGAGCGAGGGTATTCATTCATTCAGTGTTTGGAAACTGGGTAGAGTTTTCAGTCGTAGGTGGGATTTATTTCTCGCTCAATTAACGGCGTGATTGTGATAATTGTAATTAAACGTTTGAATGTAGTGAAATTGGGTATGGTTAATTGATTGCGTTATAAATGGCGGCCAGTACTTTTATTCATAGCTGTGTTCATGAGATACGGGAGTGGCCATCGTCTATATCTCTCTCATCATACGTACGTATATACATGTACGTATGTATGTATATATATATATATATATATATATGTGTGTGTGTGTGTATATATATACATATATATGTGTGTGTGGGTGTATGTATATATACTGGTTTGTTTATGTATATACCTATCAGTGCGCAAAGGTATTAATTTAATATCAATTTACTTGTCTCTCTTGAACAGGGCACTTTATACAGAGAAACTTGGAGACTAATGTGCAGTGAATGTTTGCCTTGACCACAGTATTTTTACCTTGGTTTTTTTTAACCTTAAAAATATTCCCTTATCCATACGGAATGAAGGCCCTGTTTATGTGTAATTTAGTTGCAGTCTCAGGAATTAGAGTTGAATTTTGCAGATATTGTAAAATGGGGGAAAGTTGTCAGTTATTAGCTGGCGTGAATGACGATCACGAAACTCTTGAATATAACAGATGACTGAATTTTGCAAATGATCCTAGATCTTTCCATACCATTCTTGGTTACCTTGCTGAATATGAAACACGAGGTCAGACCCTACCTGGATGAAGAAAGTAAATATTAATAAAAAAAAAATCAGTCTTTTAGGCAAAGATCCACAGAATTTCGGTAGTTTCACCATGATAAGAGAGGGGGAAATATTTTTTGCCTGTCGACCCCATCATCCTATTATATCAGGGCACCATGGATGATAATATGGAGCTGCAACGCTTTTTCTTGATTTACATAAAAGTTTGTAAATAAATGTAGTTTTGGAAATTTATTTTCTTCTCAAATTGATTCCAGTTAGGTCGTTGTTTTTCTATGTAAAAATCTAATCAGGAACTTTCTTGAGATATGAGTTCAAATTCTATGGTGTATATAATTTTTATGCTTCTGAAACTTACGAAACGTGGCCTTTCTTTGGAGTTTTGTTTTAGAAACAAGTTGAGCGTTATCTGAATTTCTTGGCATTGCTTTGATGATCGGTTAGGTGAGTTTTGCAAGCACAGTTTTGAAGGTTAAAGATTGGATTCCACTTAACCAACTGTAATAATTTATTTTAACAAATTCAAAAAAAAAACATCATTTAGTAGAACAGGGTTTTTGCAGGTTTCATGAACATGATACTCAATAAACAGATAATTTTAGTACTTTAACACTACTTGAAGCCAAGTTAATTGCTATTCAGGAAGAACAATTCTATTAAAAGAAAATTTCTGTCTCATGATATCATTGTTGCCTGGTAATAACAATGTTAAGCGACATCACATACTATCTAATATACTATCCTTGAATGTGATCGTTGACCGTATATGCAGCTCTCTTGCGAGCATTTTTCCAGAGAACTGGTACAAGTACAGATATGCTTGTCTTTGCATATTTAATCTTTCGTGTGTGCGTAGACAAGTGAAAAGATTAATCACATGAAACTCGAACAAGAGTAAGCGTCGTCCTATATCTTCAAAATTGTAAAATAATCACTCATATGTTGATTGATACGTTCTCAGTTGTTCATTTATATGATTGTTGAAAATTCCAGTACTGAGACGCAGGCAAATACAAAATCATATGTCGACACTTACTTATGAAGGTTGTAAATCATCTTGTATGCTTGTCTATGTATATATACAATTACATACATGACTTTATTTCTGCGTTAGTAATCATACTTAAATATTTCTGTCTGGTGAAAATCACGATGACATGTAATTATAAAATACAATCATTTTAAATAAAGTTTTTTTTAAAACTAAGTTGACACTCCCGTACATATTTTTTATATTTGAAAAGACAAGAATCAAACACACTATAAAATAATATTACAGCGATATATATTATTATGTATCCATAAAAACTATACGTTTGCAATCACACCAGTAAATAAATATACATAATATAAACTACAGTAAAAAATCATCTCAGCTGCAAAAATTAAACATATTTATTGGACGATCTCGCAGGTATCTATTAACTTTTGTTATTAAACGTACATTGATAATCAAGCAAAGTATTTGCGGATATAAAATCGTACGCTTATAAGCAGGCAAATACACGAAAAAACATAATTGTATGCAGATAAGCATACACTTCTTAAACATGTTTATGATCAAACATAACCCATACATAATATTAACTTTCGGGTATATATACATATATACGAGTATATATATATATATATATATATATATATATATATATATATATATATATATATATATATATATACAGTATATATGTATATATATATATATATATATATATATATATATATACATACGTGTGTGTATATATATTTATATATATATATATATATATATATATATATATATGTATATGTATATATATATAATATATATACATATGTATATATATACACATACACACACACAAACACACACACCCAAAGATTAATAATATGTATAGGTTATATTTATGCTGTTGGATTCCTACCTCAAGGGCTGCCTCAGGGATGTTCAGGGAATTTATCTAGCATAACTTTGTGGTCACCCGTTCAAGCAGTGACTAGAACTAACATATTCAGCTTCCTTATCAAACAACCAGTATACAGAAAGTGTTACCTACACACACTTTTTTCGACACACACACACACACACACACACACACACATATATATATATATATATATATATATATATATATATATATATATAATTATATATATATATATATATGTGTGTGTGTGTGTGTGTGTGTGTGTGTGTACAGGAAGCTTCAATATGTTAGGTCTAGTCATTATTGAACTAAGACTCTAAACTAATGCCAGATTCCCCTGACCCGTAAGTTCCCTGAACATCCATGAGGTAGCCCTTGGGGCTAGGAATCCCACAGCATAAATAGTTGCCGCAGACCGGAAAGATATCACCTTCTGGCACGAGTCCCTTTAAGGAGAGAAGGGTAAGGAGTAAGAAAGTGAAAAGATTTATATGTGTGTGTATATATATACATATATATAAATATATGTGTTTGTGTATGTATACATATATATATATAGATATATACTGTATATACAATATAATGTATGCATGTATGCGTATAATAAAGACGGGTGCTTACGTTTTTCATTACCGTAGAAAACAAGTTGCCCCCACACACAGTCGCACAACACAGCGGTAATTAAATGTTCCTCATCAAAGCAGTCAGAAAAAAATGGAAAAAAGGGGGGAGGGATACGTCCCCTCAACGGTGCCCTGTTTATCTCGTAAAAAGCAACCCGTCCATTTAATGATTTCAATTGCTTCACAATTGATGTTTATCACGTTCATTAAATGCGATTCATATCCCAATTAAAATGAAAATGGCAAATTCCCAAGTCTCTCTTTTTCCCATATGGGACTTTTCCCCGTCGGAAATTGTACTTTTAGAAGTGCAATGAAAGGAAGAGCGATTGCAATTCAAGCCCTAAGTTGCCATCAAGAAATACGCTTTGTTGGCGTTTTTGTAAATGTATTGCCATACTTCATGTTCATTGCAGGTACTTGGAGTTTCTAATGGTCCTCGAAAGAGACATAGCATTACAAGCGGCGAGGATGTGACATAAAATGTTGCTGCTGAATTTATTATCAGCAGAGCAATTGCCGGTCAACTTCGACGTTCCACGTTGTTTCGGAAGTTATTTGCTTGGCTTTTCTTTACCGATAAAATGGCTCACGAGAAAGGAAGGTTTCATCATTCTTCATTTCAGTTTAGATCTTTCAAGCTTAATGTAATGATATGCATTACCATTCCAAATCACTCTAGCGCTCGTGTTCTTATTAATAATTGAGCTTTGCTCGTAGGAAATTCACTTCAATATTTTATTTTATTTATTTATTTATTTATTTTGTGTGTATAGGGCGCCGGGATAGGAATATTTAATGAAGTATATTTGGAACAGTTGTTATTATATCCATCTATGTGCTAAAGCATATAGAAGTTTAGACTTCATAAATAATTAATTATTTTTTGTCATTGTATTCGAATATTTTATATATTATTAAGATGCCACCGGTTTATGATTCTTCTTTGAATATATTCGTTACTCTTTATGGTGTATATGAATATTGCTTCATAAGAGAGCTGTACCTGTTGTGGTATGTATGGAATTGTCTATGTGCATGTATATATATAAAGAGAAATTTTACGTAGTCTCCTAAACGTGTATGATCTTTGTTAGTGTTATGCCAGTTGGAAATCATTAATTAGGCAGTTTCCTTTATTTTCGTCTACGTATAGTGGGATCAAAGGGGTCATTTATCGCTAGCTGTAATGGTATTTTTATATTAGTAAGGGTTTTGAAAGTGATAAATTGAAAATCGGATCTCTAGGCAGAATTTACATCATAATATGTATTTCATATTTCATATTCCCAAAGTAGCGTGAATTGGATATTAAACGACATTTGTAGCTTCATGATTGCATATAAATCACGGTGTGATAAAAAAGATTTAATTCATATATATATATATATATATATATATATATATATATATATATATATATATATATATATATATATATATATATATATATATAATATAATTTATATATATATATATATATATATATATATATATATATATATATATATATATATATGTGTGTGTGTGTATTTATTTATGTGTGTGTTTGTGTTTGATTAATGAACGCATGTTGGCGTGTACGTCAGTCAGCTGCACTAATATTCAGAAAACGTTTGGCGAAGTTTTTAGTGACAGGTGAAAACTTAACAGGAAAATTGGTTGTCTTGAAATAGTCTGCACGAAAATAGTTTTTCAGTTCTCGGGAATCAAATTTTCATCCCCCGCACATCTTATTCTGCCTCATTTCTTTTCTGATTTGCCAACTCTTAAAACAACTTTGGTCTCCTCTACTTTAGCAGTCAGATAACATTATTCCTCCTTTTTTATTGCAATTTTTTGGTCATCTCAAAAATTTCTTCCTGTCACCTTTATACATCTTCAGTTTCAGTTTCATTTTATTCCAGATTTAATCAAGTTTTTCTCAGTAATCTATAGCGCCTTACCCTCCTTGAGCAATGATGTACCATTTATAGATATCTGCCAATCCTCCTTTCATTCTTAATTTCTTTCCTGGTTTGAGGAAGGTCGTATGATTATCTGTTCTTTTCTTCTAAAGAGGTTTTATAACACATCCTTAAATAAAGATCGGCCCCATAATACAAGACTTCCTTTTGCACGTTCACTGAGATTTTTTTTCTATTACATCTAGTTTCCCTTTCTTTAATCAGTTTACCCTAGCTGACGGCAAAAATCAGCAGCCGGTGCCAATATGAGTTGAATTTGAGCAGCCGATCTCCGTTAGCTTCCGTGATGTTGGCTACATATTTTTTTCGTCAGTCCTAAACAACAGATTATAGTTATCAATAGGTAAAACTTTTCATTCTCTATAAATATCATCATAAATTTATTCAGAACTTACTGATTTCTCATCAAAGCTTTTGACCTAAAACACAGTACTTGTCGTCTCAGAAGAAGCAAGGTTTTCATGCCATGTGGGGCGATATTTCAATCCCCCTAAAGTTCACAATACTGAGAGACGACTGTAGAAGGAGGTGCTTGAAAATACATCTAGCCCGTTGTACATTTCAACTGGATTGCAGTTAATTGTGTTCACATGTGTTCAAACATATATGAATGTTTTATTTTCCTGATAGTGACTACCTTATATTACTTGGAAATTAATGCATTTCCATTAATTAGGGTGAATACATGGCCTACTTACAATATGCAGGAGAAATGGACACTGCTAATCCATGTTACCGAAGGATTATAATCGCAACGAAGAATCCTCTCTAAACAAAGTGAATCTGAACAATGTGGCAAATGCCTCAAGAGAAATAGGTGGATATATTATCAGTCATAATTAAATAATCGCGCAGTTCGTGAGAGAATACTTCAAGTAAATATCTTACACATAATAGAAATAACGTGATGAATACGTAACTCTCACAAATACTGTAAGTGAACATATTTCTCCTGGAAAGAGAATAGTGTGAGGAAATGCATCACTAAAAAAGAAATTACTATGTGTAAATATAGGATAATTAAAAATTATAATATACATTCCTTAAAAAGAATTTCGTTTCAGAAGAAGAATTGCATGAACAAATAATTTTGTGAGGAGACTCATCACTCCCAGAAAG
>NC_089793.1:32749451-32794451 GCF_040412425.1 Macrobrachium rosenbergii | reverse complement strand
AAAAAACTTGTATGAATAAACTATTCTTAAATCCCACGTAACAAGACAGACTTTTGTAGCTCCATTAAAAAAAAAAAAAGTTTTAAAATCGACACGCCAAGTAAAGTAAAAAAAAAAAAAAATTTGGAGTGGTTGAATTGGGTTTTAACACTGGGGATGATAAAAACGCATGAATATAGATAAAACATTGATTTCTTAATTGATATTTCGATGAGTTTTAAAAGCACAACTCATTTATTTTTGTTACACAAATATACTTCATACTACCGTCTCTGTCATGCCGAGGCTCTTTTTACCAAAATAAATAACCTTCCTATTATAGTCAGATTTACATATATATAATATATATATATATATATATATATATATATATATATATATATATAGTATATATATATATATATATATATAATATAACGTAATATTCCATCGTGATTTCTCTTTATGTTTATTGCAGATAATATTACATTCCTCTATATTCAATATTTCCACAAGCGTCAAAAGTATTTTTTTACTAATAAAATAAAAGAAAGTGCTGGGATAGCCGAGAAATGGTTAAACCATAATTCCAGCACCAGAATAAGGCCATTTACGGACCCCGGAATCAAAGCCTTAATTAGGCCGAGAATTGATTATCGGCATCTGGCTTAACCGAATATTGATTACGGACTATAATGACCCCTCATATAAAAGGCCGAATAGCACACTCTGCATCAGTCATTGGAAATTGATATTTCTAGGCTGGGCTACTCGCACCTCTCAAGTTATTCCACTTGTTTATTTATCTTATATAAATTATATATATATATATATATATATATATATATATATATATATATATATATATATATATATATATATATATATATGCATATAGATGCAGGACACATATGCACACACAAACACACATGCATATATATATATATATATATATATATAAATATATACATGTATATATATGTATATATATATATATATATATGCATAAATACATACATGTATATATATGTATATATATATGCATGTGTTTTTGTGGATGTGTGTATGTATTTTTATGTGTGCCCATCAAGTTTGTTTTCATACTCGTATATATGGCTGGTTTTAGGGAAATATTTCTTACCGTGATTACTAAATTCAAAGTTACTCCCTAACACTAAAACCTTCAGTATCTTGCATGCAACTTCTTCATTAGCAGCTAGTCGACACTCGTGCAAATATACTTTGTTCTTCACATGTTAAACTTGTACAGCCAAGTATCCCGCCATATTCAAGGTCTTCTGCTTATCAGAAAGTCTTCCAGACTGTGACCTTTTCAATAAGCTATTTTTTTCTTTATATATATATATATATATATATATATATATATATATATATATATATATATATATATATATATATATATATATATGTATATATGTATATATATATATATATATATATATATATATAAACACCTTATATTCTGTATCAAAAACAAATCCTCCAAATCTTCGACAGCGTTAGGTGTTTCATGTAAAAACTATCATTTAAAGTATATAATGTCGTTAACCCTTCATGCTTAAATGTACATATCTTTTACTTCATCATATTCCACCTTTTTTCCTTTCATTCAATTCAGATTTACCTAATCATGCACCTTTACTCTGCTCCTCTTCAGCTTTGGCAGAGTTTCTGCAACCTTCCAGGCGTCTTGTCAGATCTATTTTTTTTATATTGCCTCATTATCCGTTACAATTCCTCAGCCTATGATATCCGTTCTTCCTCATACCATGCTAACATCCTTCAGATCTTCTTGGCTTCATTTAGCCCACGCACTTAACATTCACTTTCAGCTTTCTTCTGCGACAAAAACTTCAGAACAACTTTAGCCGTCTCTGCAACTTCTCCCCACAACCACCATCCAAAATTATATAATGCACATTTAACATTTAGAATTCCATTTACAACGCCCTCACGAATTTAGCCTTCGTTTTCTGCTTCACATTACTACAAGCCTTTGATTGTCCCAGTTATCCTCAACGATGATATATGCCACGTACAGATTTTTGCTTTCATTTTGTAAGTTTTCTTGCAACTGTCCACTAACATATTTCATCAACTCACATACAAACACAAACTCATAAATACATATCCGAACACTTTTCTCTAGTAAGGCAGAAGGTTATAATGACAAACGCACTCAAGCACGCATGCGTAATTGCACTACACACACACACACACACACACACATATATATTATATATATATATATATATATATATATATATATATATAGCCGAATTTAAACAGCGATATCTGGAGATAGATTTAGTCTTTGGCCGGGCGAAGACTTGTAACTTTTGTGATTAAAATCTCCATTAGATAACTTCTACTTGGGAGCTTAACTTGATATTAAATATAGTAGCCGAGATGATGCCGAAGATGAATGGAAACAACTGAGTACAAGATCTTTCCCCTTTATTGTAAGGGTAAACCTATTGGTGTGTATATATATACATATATATATATATATATATATATATATATATATATATATGTGTGTGTGTGTGTGTGTAAATGTAGATATATGTATGTATATGTATGTATGTATATATATATATATATATATATATATATATATATATATATATATATATAATAAATACACGAACGTAGAAAACGTGCACATATGCATTTATTCATCTATCCCCCTCGACGTAAAGGAAAGGGGCTGCGATAACGTTTGTATATTGTTTTTACTTGTTTCTGCCCTTCAGAGCGAGAACTTTTATTCCCAGCATCCCTTTTTTTTTCTTAAACGGAATGATATTGGGTGAAATGTTGAAAAGGACTTGCGAGATAGGGAGAGAAAAGAGCAGTGTCATGGACAGCAATAGGCGTCGGATTAAAACAGAACGATGAAAAGGATCAGAACAGAGAGGGATGAACAGAAAAAGGGAAAAACAAAGATAAAAAGGTAAAGGAGAAACGAGGCTGGTCAAGAGCCGACAGATGACCGGATGAGTGAGAGTGAAAGCGTCTGTTCAAATGTCGGACCAATTTTAATGTCGCATTTATACATAGGATTGAAAAAGAGATGTATAACTGCAGAAAATCGTAAGTTAACAGCCGTGCTTGGCAAAATGGCAATCTAATAGACCAAGTATCAAAATAACAGTTTCAGAATCCAACATATTGCCTCACATTTACTAAATATGAATGTAAACAATCCTTCGGGATTTACAGCTTTATGAAAAAAATTTAAGCAAGTTTGACTTACGACTCTTCATGTATAACTAGAAAAGGCCATTTGGCATATATTGCGGTATGCATAGAAATTGGTTTCCCAAGGGTGAAGGTGGGGAGGGGCCTAGGGAGGCAGAGACAGCCGCACCTTGCGGAAAGTTATTCAGTTGCATTAATAGCAAAAATTTCTTTTAAATGTCAAACCTTCCAATGAATTGATCAATATTCGTAGAATTACAGAAGAAGGAAGGGTTCCTAATGAAGAGGTAAATGGCGTAGAAAATGATTAGTGTTACTCTTGAGCTTCCAATTTCCACAATTTCCACAAAGTACCTTTTTTGTGTGTATATATATATATATATATATATATATATATATATATATATATATATATATATATATATATATTAATATATATATATATATATATTTATATATATATACATAAATTAATATATATATAGTTTTTATCTATATACAGTATGTGTGTGCGTATGTGTGTGCATGATGTTTATGTGTCTGTTAACCCAATAATTAATAGACACCCGGCTCATCAGTTTCCCAAAATACTGAATTGGGGTGTTATTAATTCTCATAGAATTTACGAAATGCTAATAAATAGCTAAACAAGTTATCAGCACCTACAGCGTAATAAAATTGTAATTTCATGAGAGCCTTCTGGTAATGGAATTAATTACACCCCTATAATATTTCCATCACCATGAGATATGTGTAATCATTCAATAAATTACGGATTAAGTGGATTGCTTCTAATGGGTTTGCTGTATATTGAAAATTGGTGGCTACTGTTTCGGTGGGAAAGAAAGGAAGTGAGAGGAACATGGCATGCTCTGTTATTCTCTGATAATATGCATTAATATTTAAACAAGGTTTTATTTGTTTATAGGTGCCAATACTTTTTGCTATTAAAAGGACTATAAAAGTCACTTGGACTCTATTTCTCTCTTTCTCTGTGTGTGTGTGTGTGTGTGTGTGAACTGATGTACAATACATGTCAGTGTGGATGTTAAAAGAGTGGAAGAGGTTGAGTCATATTTGGTGTCTGGGTGTAAATATAACGAATGAGGAAAATGATAAATCACAGAACAGGTGACGCAAGGAAGGTAGCAGGGTGTATGCAAAAGTTCAAGTCGCAAATTGGAATATCGTGGATGCAAAGTAAGTATTTTGGGCTTGAAAATTAAACACTCTTCAAAGTGTATATATGGAACTTAGATCACAGTTCAATTATAGAAAGAAAATGACACATCTGAATAGGAAGGTTCACATGCTGAAATAAATACAAAGTGGTGGATACAGAGAGGCAGATAATAATGATATCGATAAAGATGATGAAAAAATATGTTGGTTAAATATTGCATTCATGGCAGAAATCACTCACTCACACAAACACATACATACACATGTGCGTGTGTATGTGTCTGCGAGTGAGTGAGCGAATGACTGATTTCAGGCACGAAAGCAATATGTAAACAATATATTTTTTCCACCATCGTTCTCGATATCTTTATTATCTGTCTCTGTTTCCACCACCTTCTACTTATTTCAGCATGTGAACCTTCCTGTTCAGTCGTGTTAATTTTTTCTACAGCTGAACTTTGCTCTGAGTCCAATATATACACTTTGAACAGTATATAATTTTCAATCCCGAAATGTTCACCTTGCAACCACGATATTCCAATTTGCGACTTAATCAGTTCCGAAAAAGATTCTTCTCAATCCATATGTATTTAATAAGAGCTGAATCACTGGTAAGGTATCGAAGACCTCGAAGCACAGGACCTGGTTGATTTCCATAGTCAGTTTCATTTTAATCTATTTTGAGCATTTTCAATTGCAATATCGAAATACGCGAAGCCTTTTCGAAACGGATACTGGAGGGAGAATTTAGACTGTAAAAAGATGTATTGCTAAATAAACTAAGTTTCGAAGAATTTTTCGGTAACGTAAGTAATGAAGGATGGGTTCTGTGGTGACCATATGTATGGAGTTATAACGACTCTGGGGCGAGGTTTACGGATGCACAGATATCTTGATTTTATTGTGCAATTATATGAAATTCCTCTGTCAGAACATGTCTCATATATTTGTGATATATATTTAGATTTTCTCAAGAGAATATTTTATCATTATCTACTCTTGCAGACTTTTGATTGTGGGGTTATATATATATATATATATACATATATATATATATATATATATATATATATATATATATATATATATATATATATATATATATATATATACTATATATATGTGTGTGTGTAATTGTATGTGTGTGTGTAAATCACAAATAAAAAGTTTATGGTTTCCGTTCACCCGCTCGTATACTTACTGCATATGTGTGTATGTATATATATATATATATATATATATATATATATATATATATATATATATATATATAAATATAAATGTCGATCATTTATCATACTTCACTTCATTGTTTTGTCATCGTGCCGGGTTGGTGTGTTAAATGCGTGTATGATGAAACATAAATTACGAACCGTTTCCTTCATAAATGCTCGTGTGATATACGACGAAATATCAGAATTCACTTGCATTTGGTTTATTGCATTCAGCAATTGAAAGCCCGGAGGTATTACTCCTTGGCGATGCTTACATTTTATAGACACGTTTCAATACCTGAGTAATCCGAGCATATTGTGCTGGTTCAGTGCAATTAGGTTTCTTTCGACCTTTCCTTTTGTTTTTTTACGCCAGTTGCATCAAACGTATTTGCTGCTGTGTTTGAGTGATATTGTTATTAATTTATTCTAATTGTTGTTGTACGGATTTTCGGTAAATTTTTCATGTTCGAGGAGTAAAAAGTATCTCTCTGTGGAAGAATGAAATCACTCCAACAGAGGGATTGAACCAGAAGTAGGATATGCATAATTACAAATTACAGGCTTGTGGTCATACACACACACACACACACACACACACACACACACACACACACACACACACACTCACTCACATTGATATGAATTCAAAAGCACATTGATATGAATTCCTTTTGAAAAACAGAACTAAAACAGATAAATCAAACAAACAATTTAGCAAGAAAATGCTAGTCGACAACACGTGCTTCACCACTCTTCAAGCGCATAGCATGTGCTTCTCTCCGAGAAATGTATGTACATGTAAATCATAACGCAGTGTTATGTAAATCCACTGGATTAACATACTCTCATATCAGAAGAGAACACTACTCGACGACGGAAAAAAAACAAGAAAACTTTTATTCACGGCGAAAATTTTGAGTATGAAAATGCTGGTCATTTTGGTAGACTTCGGTTACAGTGAGAGAAGAGAGGGGAAGAGGGATACTACTCCATGTGAAATGCAAAACAGCGGATTTCATAAATCCGGCCTGGATATATGTGTGCATAATTTTGATTGATTTGTTACTACGAGTAAGTGGCGTCCAGCACAAAATGTTTAGTATAGTTACGAATTTTATTTTATTTTTGGGATTTTACTCCTATTTATTCCAAATATAGTATAGGTCTCTAAAACTGGTGTTCGTTCATGTCTCTACTTCGGCCATTTCGGGTGAGTTGGAGAAATAGTCCAGTGTTTCCGCAAAACAAGCAAGATTTTGATTGGGCAAATTGTGACGATAAACATCTCCTTTGAGAGCAAACTTCGCTATATTTTCCCTAGATAGGATGAATAAATTATCCCCACCTTTCCAAGAGATTTAGTTTTGTATAAAAAAGAAATAATTAAACAGGAGGAAAATTTTTCAACTATGAAACAGGTTTTCAGATTACCAACTTTTTAAAAATTTCGACTAAGAAACACGCGGCCATCTCTCCTCTTCATATTTCTTTCATTAAAATGATAGAAGTTTTTTATGTTTAATTGAGTTTCCAAGCCTGAATGCCTTACCTCTTTCATCTTCCTCTAAACCGAGTCCATTTCAAAAGTTTCAGATCCATTTACAGTTATGCCGTAAGTTTCCCACTAAACGTAAGAAAAAAAAAATAAAGAATAATAGGTATAAGCATTCTTTGCAGTTTCCCTTTTCTTTTCGTCCGGAATCATATGTATCCTTTCAGAGGACTTGCGAAATAAACTTACTCATTCTCTTGCTTGCGAATTGTTCCTCCAAATGTAAGTTTTTTCTACGTTGTGCGCGCACACGCACGTATACACACATGCACACACACACACACACACATACATATATATATATATATATATATATACATATATATGTGTGTGTGTGTGTGTGTGTGTGTATGTGTATGTGTATGTATGTATATATATATATATATATATCTATATATATATATATATATATATATATATATATATATATATATATATATATATATATATATTTCAGATAACTTTTCGAATCACGTCAGTAACTTTAATTTTTAGTCCATGAACATTTGCAATGAAGTCTGACATTTTGACACGAATGATTGTGATGACTGCGTGACTTAGTCGGACCTGGTGAACTAGCTAGTATGAGCGACACTTATGTATTATGCAGTTATGTTGGTACGTTTAAAATAATAATAACCGTAATAACACCGTAAACACGCTCCTTTAAGCACAGATGGAAAGAGATAGTGCATCATCTGCTTCATTTTATACAGTTTCCTCAATATTTCAGATAATTGCTTTTTTTTGCAGTGCCAGTAACTCAGCGAAGTTCGTTTTACTTTGGCGATGAAAAGAATTGCAAGCTGGGGTAGTTTTATTTAGGAAGAACACCCTGTACCAGTTACAGCTTAGTATGTTGGCAAGTGAGATATGGCGCTCATCTTCCGTAGAGTTTTCAACCGTAGAGAAAATCATTGTTAGTATTGTTCTAGGCCACGTTTCTCTCATGCCCACTCCGAAAGACGAGAGTACTGTAGTCTCCTAGAAAATGAAAACTCCACGGAAGATGAGCGCCATATTTCACTTACCAGCTTAGTTACTCTGCAAATGTTACAGTGAATTCTTCCTAAATAAAACTACCGTAGCTTGCTATTACTTTCCTCTCCAATGCATAAAGAACATCGGCCAGTTACTGGCAGTTCATATACTGTAGATCCTGATAAAGCAATTATTAAAAAGATAGAGTAAACTCTAAATAAAATTATTTTTAATTTCTTGATAAGTGCGATTAAATTAAAATCCACTCATATTTGGTCAAAATAATATTAATATACACACACACATTAATATTAATAATAATAATAATAATAATATTATTATTATTATTATTATTATTATTATTATTATTATTATTATTATTATTATTATTATTATTATTAATATTAAACTGAAATAAGACTCTGCACAATTTTTCTCAAGATGTGTAAAAATTAATGTGCAAAGCTCACCCCAAATACCAGTGGCAAAGGCAGGTGAGTAGGCTTTCGAAAGCTCTCTGTAGAAATCTTAATATGTTTCGTCAGAAGAATTACTCTGAGGTTTAAATTTACGTAATAATCATATTAATTGTAATAATGCCAGCATTTCAGTATATGACCAAGGACAATAACCAATTGTTGGCAAAGAAATTAAAAATTTTCAATGAAATATTTTGTCATTTTTCATGCATGAAAATTTGCTCATATTTAAATTATCATTTTACTGTTTGATGGTTTCCAAGAGGAATAAATGAATAGATGTAACATAAAGTAAACGTAATATATAACTTTACTAATGAAAATCGAGGCCAACTTGTGTACTATATTTCAGTGACCCTTCTATAATGCCGAATAAAATCCATTGTTTTGTTAAGAGCCATTGCAACCACGCACAAGGGGTAGGTCGTCACTAAAAGGTAATCACACGAATAAACACTCACATCATAATGAAGCAATCACAGACAGACACTCACCAGGGCATCCTCGAGCCTTACAGGCCCCTCTATTATGGCTCAGACATCATAACTCCTATCAAGTTAATAGTCAGCACGATTGCAGGAGGACGGGGCAGAGAAATGGTCGGTAGACAGGCCGGTCCACTGTAAACTCCAGTCCCGTAATTGCAGGAAATTGGCCCAGTTGCCAAGTCGAAGTTGTACAAAATGTCAGCTTAACCCCCCACCCCCTCCCCCCACCATGCTGGAATTCGGGGAAGTAGCCTCCGAACCTACGTGGTCATGGTTGACAATTAGGCCACTATTGGAAATCGATAAAAACTTGGTCAATGGATTTAGTTTTTTTCGTTGTTCACCTTTTTTTTATCGTTACTTTTAGTACTGCTATTAGCAATATTATTTTCAGAGATTTCACGTTATTGGAGCCTTGGAAAAGGGAATAGGTTTAAACTTTTTCATACTATTATTATTATTGTTATTGCTGATATCATTACATTTTCTGTCTACTTCAGAAGTACCAGAATGTAAAATTTTTCTAGAAACTAATTTTAGAAATGTCTACAATGCGCACAGCAATATCCCTTGTACTAAAAATTATTTTTCTAAATTTCCTCCATTTTACTTCATGCCTCGCAGATACCTTTATCATGTTCCTGAAAAGTTACCCGTCTACTGTATACGTTACCATCAAAGGAACTTTAGATTTTCAAACTTGAAATGTTCATTGCAAATATGGTTCACTCTCTGTTATGCAATTGGAAATAGCTTGTGGATTAAAATCATTTAACAAGCACCATATATATATATATATATATATATATATATATATATATATATATATATATATATATATATATATGTGTGTGTGTGTGTGTGTGTGTGTGTGTGTGTGTGTGTGTGTGTGTGGGTGTGTGTGTGTGTGTTGAATGATTGATGGGCAAAACGAAAAAATCTCAGTCTGAACTGTACGAAAGAGTTCCTCAGAAGGATTGTGATAATCTTTGAAACTCTTTTAGACAATTCATTAATAGCATTCTCAAAATTTTACACCCAAACCCATTAAACTTGAACGAAAATTTCGTTTGCTCTCTCTCTCTCTCTCTCTCTCTCTCTCTCTCTCTCTCTCTCTCTCTCTCTCTCTCTCTCTCTCGTCACTTTTACAGCGTTATGTTTTCCTTCCTTTGTGGTGGTATTTCAGTTTCTTAAACCTGTCACACTACATTTCTGGTAATTAATACACTGCCTAATAATAATAATAAAAAAAAAAGATAGAACCTAATCGCTGAGAAAATTTAGCTTTACTGAATCACGAAAGATGAAAGATTATAGGAATAAGGAATAACGGAAGCTTCGAGAGAATTCTAAAGCTTGGCTGTGAAACAGTGACTGAACCGAGTTATACGAAGATTACTCATTATTATATAGCAGATATGAGAAGCGGCAACTCGACGAATGTTGAAGAGAAACGAGGGCCGATATACAGCTTCAAAAAAAATGTTTTATATATATATATATATATATATATATATATATATATATATATATATATATATATATATATATATATATATATATATGAGTGTGTGTGTGTGTATTGCACCAAATATTTTTACGCGAAAACTTTACTCTCAAATGTTAAGCCACAAGTAACCTTATATATCGGATTAGGAGTTGCTAATATACTTCCTGCAAAAACTAAATAGAAAAGGAAGAAGGAAAATATTTAATGAACAGAAATTCGGGTACACTACGCTTGGCCCCTCTTCACCTGCTCCTCTCCCCCTGATATATTCGTCAGTCAGAAAAATAGACGTCCGGTATTACTCTTAAACACGATGGTAAAAGTATGATTAAACGGCCCATCGGCCCAATTTATACCCTAATGTTCAACCGGTCCCCCTTCCTTGGTCAGCTTTTTCCAGCCTTCTCTCTAAATGATATAAACTTCTGAGGAAGATCAAGGTATGATTTTGTTTTTTTAGTGTTCAGAGTGAACTAACCCGAAAGGTTATAACTTTTATCGCTTTGCACTTGTAAGAAAGAGAAAATATTTAGATAAAAGATACTTAAGATTCGCCAAGCACACACATAAAAATATGTTATCTTAGGACAGGAACGAAAGGAAATCACTTGTAGCATAATGTATCAAAATTCACCTGAGGGCATGGAAGTCTCTTGTATCTCACAGGAAATTGTTACGTGAGTGTCCGCAGCCTTTCCATTTTTATTGTAGACTTCTTGGAAGCTGAAGAGGTTTGGAAATATAAAACGAAAGGGTTGGCTGACATTCTGTGTTCTGAATTTTATTCTACCGCTCTTATACTGGGCCGTTTTTTTTTTTTCCCACTAACACTCATGCATTTCGCTTTCACTATTTTTCACAAATCATTCTTGTACCCCAAGCTTCGCCGTTTTTTACAAATGTTTTCTTATATACCTTGTTTTCCCTGTTTTCCACAAATGCTCTCTTGTACCTTCCTTTTCCCTATTCACAAATACTGTTTTTCACCTTTCTTTCCTTTTTTCAGAAATGCTTATTTTCACCTTTCTTTCCGTTTTCAGATATGCTTATTTTCACCTCGCTTTTTCTTTCTTTCACAAATACTTTTACCGTACTGTTCATTTTTCACAAAAATCCGGTACCTCGATTTTTATGCTTTCTTTTATTTAACTTTCCCTTTCCTAAACCTGGATAGTTTACATTTATTTTTGTTTAGAAAGATTATATACAATTATCAAAAACAATCATAATAACGGTGTAGCTTTAAGATTAAAAGCAATTGTCTCCTATATTGTTTCAGAACAAAGCTTTTCAAATTCAAGTTTCCATATCATTTTCTCTCAGTATCATTTACGTCAGAATTACCTTTAAAATCCCTTTAGTATTAACTAAATGCAAGTAATAATACATATTATTTTGAAATACATGTAAGATATGACAGTCTAAGGGTATCCTACTGTCAAGAATGACGTTAACAACACCAAACCTCGACCGTAGAACTGAAATTAATCCATTTCCATCATTACAGCTGAGAACTGTGTTTGTAACACGTGTACACATACATACATACATACATACATACATACATACATACATACATACATTCATACATTTTATATATGTATATATATGTGTGTATGCATATACATAAATAAAAATACACATACATATACATACATCCATACATACGTACATGGGATAAATACCAGTGGCTTCTCGAAGCCAGTCATGCATCAAGAAACAGTACATTTAAAACTGTTCCTCTTCATTAGAGAGAGAGAGAGAGAAAAAAAGAGAGTAACATATTTTCGGAAACGTTTAGTGAGTATTGTATAAGAATAAGGCGCTGAACAAAAAAAATTGTAATAATAGCTGAAAGAAAAAGATTCACCCCCATAAAGAGCAGTAACAAGACTTGAATACTATGTAGTACATAAAAACAGTTGTTCGTTCTGGAATTTTATTCGTAATAAGAATAAAATTCCAACAAGAAAGTCCCTGGATATGCCTGGTGTGGCATTTCAGCGGTTAGAGACATTCGTTGATGAGAATGTGAATATAAAATGCCAGTCCCCACATCTCAATTAGTGTGTTTTTGCCCATTCCCATCTTTAGTATTCTGTTTTATACGCCCTTTTCTCTCATGAAAAGACTACTTTTCGAAGTATTATTTTTATCAAATAATTTTCACTTGAAAGTTCTTGCATGTCCCAAAGAATTTTAATTTGTTTTAATAGTTACAGCACATAACTATTTCGAACAACGGATTTTCTGCTTGCAGAAGATTACACAGTAGTTAGAGATTTGAAATACAGATATAATTCGGATTTTTTCTCCGTATTTTACTTTTCGTATCTTTAAAACAGAAAGAGAAGCAAAGTAGGTATGAATGTAAATGTAAGCGTATGCGGGTGTGTGTGTGCGTGTGGGGATAAAAAGACGTATTTATGGTTTTGTATCGGCGTATATGATTGCATGTCAATACGTAGACATACTTATTATAAGTGCTTATTCATGTGCAACTGATATATTCCTGCATGAGAAGGCCATATACCTCGAATCGGAGTTCACATATGTCTATTTGCGCGAGTATTGTCTTCATAAACTGACTTAAGAGTGAAATCGCATGTGTTATCGGCGCTGCAGCTCGATGCGTTTTGTTTAGCCGTGCGCCGAATTACCTCTAATAAAAGAACCTTTCTTCATCGTGCCCGTGTATGAATGAAAATAACTGATTTGTGGCATTAATTTCACAGAACGATGACTGCTTTTTTTTTTCTTCCCCATCACGAGAATACTTCCTTATGGATACTTCTCCAGAAATCTTATGCGAAAGTGTTTACTGTGTCCCTTTGCGCGGAGGATGGCGTCCATATAGGTGGCAGTGTGAGAGTAGGTCAAACAGACCAATGTTTTACTTATGGAATATAATAGAGTTAAATGAAAGACTTAAATGGCAAAGGAACTTCGGAAGCCGTCCGTGTAACACGAAAATAACAGTATTAAGACGCGATTACACGCACGTCCTATTGACAGCGGGGCGTATAATTCTATAATTATATATATTTGATGGTTGAAAGGCAGACATTCCTCTGATTACAGACATAAAGATGGATTACACGCAGATCCCAGATTTTATTTTCCTTTTAATCTTTCTTTTTTGGCAAAATTTAGTTTCCTAATGAAATTTGCATGTCTGGATCACCGCTTCACTTGGAAAAGTTTACATTGAAATGGATGCGATCTTGCTTTTATTTTGTTTGAATAATTTTTTGTTCTAGGAAGCTGATTTAGTATTGGTAATTTTTCAGTATTTTTCGTGGGGAGGGGAAAGGGAGAATGAATGTATAAATAGACACGAAAACTTCTGAAATGTTGGGGATGGGGCAGGTGAAGAAAACAAGTCATTTTTCATTGCGTACATTTCGACAGCTTGAATCATGATTAATTCCGTAAGAGTTACAGGGAGAAGTTTTAGAAAATGCTTAATGCATTACAAAGCAATGCTATTCATTTTGGAAGATTTCGACCAAAGTGAGTCTTTTGAATTGCAAATTTACTGTTAACATGGTCCGTTCATTATTATTTTTCTTCCCCAAAGTTCGTTTCTTCTTACAGCAGTAACCTGATTAACTGTTTCTTATTTTTCTTTTTTTTTCATTTGCCATATTAATTTTTCTGTGTGGTTCTGCACTGTGGCCCTAAATCAGACAATAGCATGATTTCCTGAATAAGTCAATGCCACGAGTTTCGGACTCCAGAAATGTAGCCTTTTAATCTAGCAGATGCGATTCTGTGCGGGTTCCACAAATTGTTGTATGAATATTTGCCTTTAATTTGGCCGCGACGTTCTCATTGGGATGTTAGAGTTTTGCTTCAGTATTTTACTTGATTGTGTTTTGGAAACACTGTCACCATAAGGTGTAATGTTACTTAGATGTAAACTTTAATATGCCATTATTAACTATCTTGGCCAAACTTCTTTTTCAGAAATGTTTCCTGCAATTTGGTATCCTAACATGCCAACGCAGAATATTTTGTTTATATATAAAAAGCATAACTGTAACCTTTTCTGTGATGACAGTGATTTGCCTTGATGTCAGAAAAATCATATTAATCTGAAATAAGATCTCATGTTGACTGGTAGATCGATTCAGTAAGCATGACTGGACCCATGACGATTTAACAGAATAGATTTTCCCTGGATATACCCCCGTGATTCGTTTATTAGACTGAAAGCCTTTTTGACTTAGTTGTGAAATCAGAAATTTTTTCATCTGATCAGGCCTGTTATTAACAAATTTTCGAATTTTTTAAACGTTTGCCTTACTTACAATACTGACGTTTTTGAGACTTTGTTCTCACCAGCAATTTTAAATACTACAATTTACATAGCCATCATTCAAAAGTTACTTCGTTCTGCTTAAGGAGTCAGTGTTTTGGTTGTTGGGCTTATCATTTGTGATCGAGAAAACTACAAACGACTGAATTCGATCAACAGAGTGAACTTTAAAAACACATAGCATCGTTTCTTTGAATGACTAAATTGTGGGTATGAGGGTATGACTGAGGCTGCTGTTAAAAAGGTGTTTGCTCTTGTGATAGACTCCTTCGTAAGTGTCATTCATGCTTACAAGTTTGTACTCATAACGTGATTGAGCTGGGTCAATGCCTTTCAGCATCGTCAGTGGCTTAGTACTTATTCCCAGCTTTGAAAAATCTCCGTCTGTGGCCTATATACAGTTTATTAACTTTACCAATCTCAAGTATTCATGCATGTTTACTACAGCTAGTTGTTGAAATTAAATATCAACCTCCGCATAGCACTGTAAAATTCGCAAAATCATCAATATTGCAGGTTTGATGACAGCATGTTTTACTTTCAAGGTATATAGCTTCACCAAATATTTAGTTTTCCTTAATTATTTAATCTGTTTCGTTACATGGAAGTAAGAAATTCTATTTTACCTGATGTCTATCTCATGGCGTATTGTGGCCGAAAATGATTTGGGTAGCAGCGTCTTTCTCGGTCTCACAACCAAGATAAAAAATGGAATATTAGTGAGTCATTACATTACATTATACCCCGGGTAGAAGTGCTGACTTTACAGAGCGTTAGATCAGCATCTTTACGCTGACGTGCACCGCCGTTGCATTAACCAGTTTCCTTTACCATAAAAAAAGTGGGATATTATTCCTGCTTCTGTTAAGGATGTGGCTGCTTGTAATGTTGATTTAAGGTAATATGTTCCCATGCCTAAATGTATATAACAGTTATATTTCCTAGCTTGTATACAGGAATATTCTAATGTATGTATGTTCAGCTGTATTTTTTCATACAAATATAATATAGCTACATTTATCTAGCATGTTTTTTTTTTTAGTTCGCGTATGGTTATTTAAATTAATGGAAGCTTCACTGCTCGTTTCATAAGAATGCAATAGGCCCGTGAAGAATGTAAAAGAAATAGTAACATATTTCTTACTTTTTAAAGTTTGTAACTTGAAAATATATCCAGCTGCTAACTCTTCCATGCACTTTGACTTTTCATTTCCGGCATTGGGGTATAGGGAAACTGCGCAAGAAAAGATAAGCTAAGAAAAAAAGGGAAGAAAAAAAAATTAACGAAGATATATTTGTAGAGGCTGGAAGTTTTCAACATTGCATATCGGACTTAGTGTATGGTACACCTTATAGGCAGGTTATCCGATTAGAAGTGTTTCTTTTTGAGATTGACACACATTACACACACACATAATTAATACACAATAATAATAATAATTATTATTATTATTATTATTATTATTATTATTATTATTATTATTATTATTATTATTATTATTATTATTATTTCAAGATACACACATATTGCAAAAAAACATCCTTTAGGTTGACTTTGAATCCATTGTACAATAAGTTGCTGTCATAATTTTGTGCAGTATTTTCCACTTCTTTCCTTTCCGTTATTGCGGCATCGATGGCTCTACTGCTTTTCAATAAAATGCGTTTCCTGTTCCTGAGGTACCAGTACCAGTTGCATTACCGTTATTGGATTAGCTGGAATGAGATTGGCCTTAAACCGACGCGAACGGCTTATGAACAATAAAGAGTAAATCACAAGGCTGTGCGCTGTCTGGGTCGAGGTTGTTTCAGAGGAAAGTAAGAAATGTGAGGACCAAGTTAGTTTTTCTCTGCTTTTCTCGTTCTCTCTTCGCATTGCAAGCATCATATTCCATTCACAGAAGCTGTGGAGAATTGAATTGTAGCGAGGTTGAGAAATGATGTGGATTGTAAATTTTAGTATTATTTCATTGTTTAGTGAACAAACTTGGATTTTGGTTGGGCAGTTGCTAATTTAGATTAATCTGGCTTTAGGCCAGCACTAGTCCTTGTCCTAAAATGACCTGATCCGTTCAGTGAATGTCATAAGGTGAAGTGCTGGGAACTCCACCCAGCAGAGGAGTCTTCGAAACGGATTTTGATCAGACAAGGGGTAAAGAAGGTCTAAATAATGAATTGAATAAATTTTTTACCGAATACATTTTAGCCATTTTTTTATATATTTGTCAAGTTGCTTTTTCATTTATTCGTTCTTCTGGTTACATGAGAACTACCTTTATATCATTTCAGTTTTAGTTTCCTTGGAATAGAAAGCTCGATACTTGAAACCATTGTATTTTAACTGAAGCTTTAAATCTCAGCTAAGACCTAAACTATTTTTAATGAAAAGCATAAGGTATGCGCGGCCTTTACCATTCCGTGACGTTTGACATTCAAGTTTCAGTTATTTTCATTCACGATTTTTTAAAGGTTGAGGACACAGGTTTCATAGATGAATTTCTAGAAGATCCAAGAAGCATACTCTTAACTCTTTAGGTTTGTACACTCATTTAATCTTTTGGCGAAGGTGGGATAACATAATGAATTGAGTAGGCAATAATTGCAATATGCTATTTTGACTTTGAAAATACATAGACACCGGGATAGTACTAAGCCAGCATGGTTTCGTAAATATATACCTGAGTGACAAATTATAAAGGTTATTTTGCAACTTTTAGTACCTTATCAAGAGAATCTTCAGTGCTCTATATCTTTATCTTTAAACAAGCCTAATTTTCTCCCTTCTCTCTCCTACAGGATGGACAGTGCCGAGTGTCGGATCCCAGACTAGTGTACAGAGGTTAGTAATTACTCTGGAATTCTGTCCAGGTGACATTTCTCTTTGTTAAAACGTTAGTGTGTGAGATAATGGCAAATACGTCAGTGATTGACATTACTATTCATTATGTTCTTAATGCATACATTGGTACTTTTAGATTTTATGTTTGTTTCTCGGAATATTTATTTTGATTTTATTCAGTTTTTTTGTCTGAATATTTATTTTGAATAATAATAATAATATCTCTGATACGACTACCTCGTTAATACCAGCCCGTAACTTCATAAGGCTCTTAGGTTTCATTTGTATAATGTTCACTGAAACAAGAGTGTTGTTTTCTGTTGTTGAAAAATGTGTTTACGTAACCCGAAACCAGACGTTGCAGACCAAAATGGTACCAGCATCATCAGATTCAGTTCTGTCTACATTTGCATCTTTTAGGGGGTTAAAACGCGACACAGTTCCATAATGTATACTTGACAAAAATCAGGCCCAATTGTAAAGCTTAAATTGTTTAGTGTTCAGTAGGTCTGCGATGAAAAAATATATATATATATATGCATGTATATATGAATTATGTATATATTATACGGACATATGCATATATATGTATATATATACACACATATACACATACATACAGTATGTATATATACATATGTATGTATATGTATGTATGTATATATATATATATATATATATATATATATATATATATTTATTTATTTATTTATTTATCTGAATGTCTGTATAGGTATGTATATATACATAATTAAATCCTATTAAAAAATTTCATACACACGCTGAGAAGCCCATAGGGTATCGTGAATTGTTGTAGTTGCATAGCACACGTGATACAGTTCTTTCAAATATTGACAGATTAAATTTCCAAAAGCAATAAATAATCTCAACCATTCAATTGGAGCTCAAATAAGTTTCGCAATATGATTCCTTCGAATGCCAGGGAGTTTAGAACTCGGCAGGTATCTCAACGAAACAAATCTAGACGTCAGAAAGTTGACGTAACTTATTAAGAACATGTCAAAATGTCTTTTCCCTTTCGTTCCTGTCTCATAGTTCTCGGAGACAGAGAAGGAAATTCTGAGGATACTTCGTGAAAGAATTTTCAAGTTGGTTTTCAGTAATGCGAATAAGAATCGTGTAAAACAGAAATTATTTACGTATAATGATGCGTAAACTTCGTTATATTATTATAACTACTTTACAGAATTTAATGCATGTAAGTTTCCATGTGTTATTTCAAGACATTTTTGGAAATGTAGTGCAGTGTGTTAATGACTGCTGGACCAATGTTTCTGTTTATTCGTATCTTGATCAGTCTTCTTTAAATACATTCTATTATCTAATATTACTTCCATCCCATCTTTCCTTAGAATGGAAAACTTACAACACTCATATTTGTATTTCGAAGAAATACATTTTGAACGGTTGTTAACGTTGTCTTATACATTTGATCTATATATATATATATATATATATATATATATATATATATATATATATATATATGTATATGTATGTGTGTGTATATAGATATGTGTGTGTATAGTATATATATATAGCATATATATATATATATATATATATATATATATATAGCATGAGTCAAGAATGGCAAAACAACGTTTAAATATGTTATATGGGCCTCTTTATTTTCATATTACACTGTAGTATTACAGGAAAAGATATATGTGTATATATATATATATATATATATATATATATATATATATATATATATATATATATATATATAATATATATATATATTATAAGAAATTCTATTTAATTTGTGTAAGCTATGAATACTCCGGTGCAAAGCTTAATTCATCATGTTATTGTTTTATGAGAACTTGAATTTAGTTCAGAATGATCAGTTCTGTAAACTAGCTCAGTATTATCAATACTGTAATTGGTTGCAACCTGAAGACAAAATGGTTTACATGCATGTAAATATCCTCAAGTTACTGTTACACAAACACTTTGGAACATTATTTTATGTAGCAATTATACATTATACATTATTATATTTTCAGCTGGAGCTTGGCTAGGGTCATGATAATGATAATATGATTCACATGGCTACTTGAATCTCTTGTCTGGTGAGTATAGAGAATATAATGGCATTCTTCTTTAGTTACGAGAAAAAAAATTACTCTGAGGAATTAATTTTTTAACATTGGTTAAAACAAGATGATGAATATCGTGTGTATTTCCCAATTTAATCTTAAAAGATGAGAATTTCAGTTATAGAATTTTAAAGTCTTGTATTTTGTGTATTTTGTTATTTGAAAAAAATATGACGTTGAGAAGTTAATTATTTTTAAATTAAAATTTTTAAGATTAGGTAGATTTTAGAGGTAAATTTCTGAAAATCATAATACGTTCGAAAATTAATGAATTTGACTTTTATAAAATCTTCATTAATTTTAAAAATTAATGAAAGATATTCATATTCGTTTTATCTACAGGGTGCATGCATTTTTTAGCAGCTTGCATAGAAAACAGAATTAAAATCTTGTTGAGTATTATGTTCTTGTCAATCCTTTAATTAGACTTTTGTTTGCAGTAACAAAAGGATGAGAGCAAATTAAAAACTATGACTTGCAAAAGCCGGTCCATCTCTTGCATGGAGGTTACATATTGTATTACAGTTTCCTATGATTTTCTCTCTCATGTTTGAGCTCGATGGATCCAGTTTAATATCTTGAACAGGCCAGTTTGCTTAGTTCTCTCTCTCTCTCTCTCTCTCTCTCTCTCTCTCTCTCTCTCTCTCTCTCTCTCTCTCTCATCTGCTTTAGAGTGCACTCGATATCCAGGTGTATGTTCATCAATTTAGTAATTTATTTTTTCTCTGGTTTTATACCTGCCGAATAACTTGATGAAGATAAGTATGATCATAATGTAATATATATATAAATTATATATATATATATATATATATATATATATATATATATATATATATATATATATATATATATAAAAAAATAAAATCATAACACTTACATTTGTTTATTTTCTAACCCCAAAGCACGCGACAAGAGAGCCGTCCTCGTCTTGATGTTGTTTCTGCTGCTCCTAGTGCTGATGGCGATGCTGCTTACCTGCTGCAACTGGTACTCCCCCACCACATCTTCTGTACTTCTGCTTTTTACATCTGTAACCGCTGTGGCAGCTGGACAATGCACCAGCTGGCACTGCTCTTTCATAACGCTGATGGCGATATCATCAGCGTTGACACTGGCACCACAAAGTTCTTCCAACACCTGAAAATAATGTCTTTTAAAGCGATTTATTTTTTAAGTTAAGGTCAGGCCCCCAAGCCTTGATATAGTTGCCGAGTATGTCCAAGCAAAAGTTATTAGTATGGGTTGATAGTAGGCTGTCTGGAAGCTTTTGGCAATAATGAATCTCTTCGGGGCGTGGCTTGTGACTTTTCTTAAAACGAAAGCACTGTATGTTGAAACTAGTGGAAGCGTTGGCTTGCTACTGGTAACATAGGCCACCAAAATACAGCTTGCTGTTGTACATAATGATGATACTGACATACTGTAGTCTATATTTATGGTATTCATGATGTATATGAATGTTACACGGCTTCATTTCACGTTTAGATTTTGAAGTTGGAGGATTTACAAGAATAGGTATTTCAGTTTTTCGTTGTTAAAGGAATGTTTGAAGAAATAAGGGGACTGGCACTTTTGTTTTCAAGTGCTACCCTAAAAAACGGTCTTTCATTGCCCTGGTGTTTTTTCATGTGCTTTTTCCGTTTTTACCTAATCCACGTTATTGCCAACTGGATATGCCTTCGATTATAACTTTAAACACTGACAAAATTAATATATATATATATATATATATATATATATATATATATATATATATATATATATATATATATATATATATATATATATATGTGTGTGTATATAGTTGTTTGTAGGGTACGTATGTGTATGAAACGATTTTTGTTAAATTACATGTCACTTTTGCAAACACTCAATAGGTTAGACTGATAGATAAGTATAGTGATAAATAGACAGGTGGATAATTTTCTCTAGTTCACCTTACTCGCTAGATTGAAGACCTTATTTGTATAAGTCAAAAATTACAAAGCTAGGATGTTCATTGACTGCATGAACTAATGAATGGTGTGTGCATCCGAGGTGTTTTTAATAATAATTTTCTAATTTTTCAGTTGATTTTACAGCAGCTTTGATTTAAAGTTTCTCCTCTCTTACGGTAACATTTTCTTATAAAGAGTGTCGGAAGTACAATGAATTTCCAATAACTTGTTTAAAGAGTTCCAGCCTTGTGTTCTTTGGCGTTTTCTTCTAACACATTTAGGTGATAAAATGCGCGCACAGCAGATATTGGGCTTACATTTATGCGAGAAGAATGTGTTCTTCACAAACACACATAAAGACACCCATATATATATATATATATATATATATATATATATATATATATATATATATATATATATATATATATATATATATATTCATACACAACTATGCATGCATTTGGCACACAAGTGCAAGCAAACATATGTGTATAAATATAATTTATATATGTGTGTATATTATACATACACTATATATATGTATTTTATGTATATAATAATATATATATATATATATATATATATATATATATATATATATATATATATATATATATATATATATATATACACATATATATATATATATACACACATATATACCCGCACATTTCTGAATTTGGTTAAATATTCTAGCTGCGTTTTTCCAAGTTCAAATACTCTAAAGCTTTTATCTATGGATTCTCTTGTGTTCATGAGATTTTAAGTTCCCAAAAGTAGATCTATTGCGCAGTACTTGAAATGTGAAGATATTCGAAATTTTACTCTGCTTCTATCAAAGGATATATGTATTTAAGATCGTATTTATAACAAAACATCATTGCATGTAACTCAGCTTACTATGTAACTTCATTGGAAATTAGTACGATCTCTCTCTCTCTCTCTCTCTCTCTCTCTCTCTCTCTCTCTCTCTCTCTCTCTCTCTCTCGTTAAACGACTTACACGCTATTAATTATCGATATACAGTTGAGTCTGTTCTATGCTATACTTGCAAAGCAAATCAGCTCTTCATGAAAAGAACTCCACGGCAGAGGAACAAGTGATTGCTTAATTAAAATGGAAAATAAAGATAAATGTTTGTAAATGATCGGGAAACCTGAAAAATTCCAGTGTGCCGTAGCTTGAATTCTTCCTGTTCGTAATGTGGCCCTCGAAACAATTTGTCTAACTGGCTGATAAAAGTGGGAGAGCGAATTGCGTTTTCGGTCTTTGGACTTCGGATAATGAAATTAGAACCCCGTGGTGCACTTGACACTTCTGTTTTCCTTCTTTTAACGCAGGGAAACGTTGTTCCCTTCTCTGTCACAGGCAAACGTTTGTTGGGGAGCAAACTAAAGGTGTTACCCTTCTCGGTCACTGCTCTGAAACCAGTCCACCCCGCACTCCCAGTGGCATATTGTAAGTTGTAGGCAGGACCTTGGTTGTAGGTATATAGGTAAAATTGCTATTACGTATGTTGAAAGCAGTGGAGAGTGTTATTAAACGAAGTATCTCACAGTTTCATAGATTTTATAACTGACAACAATATTTACGAGGTGTTGTTGTGGCAACAACATTCTGATCTAGGTTCTTGATGGAAAAGGATGCTCTGTTTTTTGGCAGCTTGCGATTTGGGCCAAATTTAGATTGTTCTTGCTGTAGACATACTGGTACCGCTTAGGTCAAACAGGGGCTTGGTGTTTGCACACTGATGCTTATACAACAAGAATACAATATGAAAGTAAAAAAAACAGGTTCTTTGCCACAAAATTTCTCGACACATTTCTTGCTTTCTTCTGTATTGATAGGTCCATTCCTTATCGTAGCGAAATTGCTATAACACTTTGCTTATAGGTTCGCGGCTTGTGAATATATCATTAGTTACATCAGTTACGTTGCTTTGATCCCGTAACTTTTCCCATCTCTAATGCCATACCTTCCCCAATAAAGTCTTTGGGTACAGTCCTCGAGTACTTCCATCTGAGACTTGCATTCAACCTCAATTCGTTCATGAATTTGCAGAGGAACTTGCTGATTTTTTTAAGCATATCACAAAAAAAAGTGGTCTCTTTAATTCTTTATAGCAATTTGCTTAGAGATTTGACGTATACTATCACTCGTATTAAAGGAATTACAATATTTTCTTCTGGTTTGGGCTTATGTTGTTGATTATGACGTCTCAAAGACGGGAATCGATCATAATAATTTGTTAGCCAAACTTCGTAAGCACAGAATTACTTCTCTCTTCATTCTCAATTATAGCTTTCAGTGGTGCTCCTTAAACATTTTTGCCTGATGTCCCAACTGTCCCTTGAACCCTGTCGCCATGTTGCTGGCCTTCCTTGCATTAATCTTAAAGTTGGCTTCATCTTAGTCTTTCCCATTGTCATATTACTTCCGAAGATGAATATCGTTGTTTAAGATGAAATGTCACCACACAGATGTGCAAAAATCCCAAATTATTTTGTCAACTGCTTATTTGTTTTGTTGAATTGTATTCCTGAACAGCCTTCTTCTCATCACTTTGTTTTGTCATACTATCTCAACGCTGCCTTTTTTCTTGTCTATTTTACCTTTTCTGGCCACTTTTAGGACTACTCTTGTTACTCCATACACCTGTCTTACCGAAATGACGCTGATCTTTGTAAACGAAGTTTCAAAGATTTGATGAATGTAATGCAGTCACTTGCATTTATTGCGGTATTATAACAAGTTCTTTTCAAAGGATTATGTAATGTAAACTTATTTGAAATAATCATAAACTATTTTGAGGATTGAAGGAATCGCCAGGCAAATTGATTGTGTAGACAACGTAAAATTTATATATTACATAAATTATATATATTTATGTATATATATATTTATATATAAAATTTATATAATATATGTATATAGTATATATATTATATATATATATATATATATATATATATATATATATATATATATATATATATATATATATATATATCTTTACAAATTCATTTCCTTTTTGTCCGTTACATCATATAAACAGTTGTCAGATGAATAAAAGAAAATGTGAATTATAATTTTCTTACTTTAAGAGACGGTGTTACGACGAAGATATAATAATGGAATTCTTTATGAAAAATTACATAAGAATAAATGAAAATTCTGGTTTATCGAAAGGGATTAGAGTGAGATTAATGACCGAAATTGAATTCATTGTTTCCGTTACTTGTAATTGGAATCCGTAAAGTGACTAATAGGCTTTAATTATCTGAGGCTCATTTGTGATTAATTTTTTATTTGTTTCAGCTTTATAAGAACTTCATAATTTTTGGGTGAACGCTTTTTAAATACAATTATTTGTTTCAGTTAGGTAGTTGGTTATACAATTTTTTTATATTTAGAGTTTTTCTTATATGAAATAGGCCTATGTGGAATGAATATTGTGTTATATATGTACAATATTTATGTATGTATACTTTTATGTTTATTTTTCCTCGCACGTGCACAACACTTAGACATACACACATACAATATATATATATATATACAATATATATATATATATATATATATATATATATATATATATATATATATATATATATATATATATATATATATATATACATAATTACATGAACATTTGTGACATTTGCATTTATTTATCATGCATCACCAGAGGTCAAGAAATAAGAAATATATATATATATATATATATATATATATATATATATATATATATATATATATATATATATATATATATATACTTTGTATATATATATATATATATATATATATATATATATATATATATATATATATATATACTGTATATATATATGATATATATATGATATTATATATATATATATATATATATATATATATATATATATATATATATATATATATTATATATATATATAGTATATATATATATATATATATACTGTATATATTATATATGATATATATATATATTTTATATATATATATATATATATATATATATATATATATATATGTATGTATATGTATGTATATATGTGTATGTATGTGTGTGCATGCTCTTTCATGTACACATACAAAGCTTGGATATACACCCAACAAACAAATTCATAACGGGCAGCTGTGCAAGGTAAAAGATTCGAGAAAGATAATCCGTTTGACTTTCACGAAGATGAGATTTGATATATATTCAAATTGTCGAAGAGAATCCCACAAAGAAATCACTTTCGCTGAAACAGAGAGAAAAGGTTTTCTCACTGAATATTCAAGGTGGAGTTTTTTTATTTGCAGTCAATAGTGAATAACAGATTACAATTTTAGAACTATATGAAACGTGAATTCTTGGAAATTGTCGGGAAGAGAGGAAGTCGTTTTATTTTTTACGTTTGGAGAGTCAGGTTTTTTTTACTAGTTTTTAGGTGTAAATTACGTGTTTCTGGATGATGATAAGGTTGGACGATATGTCTTTTTGTATGGAATTGCTCTTTTGTTTCAAATGAGATTGAATCTTTCACAAGGACGAGTTAGGTTTAATCGCTTGATTTGCGAATTATTTGGAAGGAATAATAACCGAGTATTATAAGGAATGGATTGAAATGGGAGTTTTATGGATACATACATGGGTGCTAATTAGTGTGAATTGTCTCATATGAGAAATAGCTTCCATAATTCACGATTGCGCATACTTTCCATAGTGTCAGGTCTGACTGAATCTTGATCAGTCACGAGCGCAACACATATGGAATTTTTCTAGTGTCAGTTACATGTAATTAAGAAAATATTTGAGATAGTATGAGCCTGGTGTTAAATTTACGGGTGCTTAACAGACGGCACCACACCCTGGGCTAATTTGGCAGAATTGTACTTCTGTCCATAATTGTTTTAAGATCTGATACAATGAAAATATGGAGTATATAGTATTTACAGAAACAAAATTAACATTTCAACAAAGTCATTCAGTGTTCTGCTGAGTTAGGTTTTAGAATGACAAGTTACTCCGAAGGATTAAATGTTTGTTTTTAGGTTAGAAGGAAATGGAACTGAATAAAGTTGAAGAAATTGAAAAGTAAAATGGAATAGACCTAATGGAAGGGCTCAAGCTAATAAGGCAAATCCAGTTCAGCTGGAAGCCGAAGGGATGCTGTAAAAAAAACCTTAGCACTGTTAATAGTTCGTCGCGCCTACCATAATATAAAGAGTAACCCCTACTGTTTACTGTCACGAAAGAAACATAAAGGACCTGTTTCTTGGATCCTTTTTGTGACTCATTTTGTGCCCCATCTGCTAGTTATACAGCGAACAGTTTGAAGACTTTCGCAGAAGTTAATGTGCTGACAAAATTTTCAATATAGATCTTATTTAGGGTCACTAAGTAGAAAATTGAAGTAAACCTTGAGGCTAGTTCACTAAACAGAATTAAACAATGATGAACTGAGATACCAAAGTATTAGGGCCCTTTGCCATCTCCAGAAAACAACGTGGGCTAAAAGTGCGTGATATTAGAATAAAAGAACAGATTTATTATGAATCCATTGTTTTCTAAAATCTGAACCTGGACAAGCTCCTCCGCTACCTTCTTAGCAAGTTAGAAGTTTTTTCTGCTCTGTTAGCAATCTGATACTCAATCTTTTTTCTGTTTTTGGAGTCATACTCGTATTAAGATGTCAAATGTCAAATGATTTGCTTATCCACATTATGAAACTTTAATTTGCTTGCCATAGAAAAAGCAATACAGTCAATAAAGTGCAAAGGAATAAATCATCATTGCAAGTACTTTAGCAAATAGAAGTGCACCACTATTTTTTTGGAGTTTCAAAGGTACAGTTCAGCGAGAAAGGTAAACCTCTCCTAAAAAAATTCTGAGGATGAGAAAGTTAACTCCTATATGCTTTTGTTGTTATTGCTGTTAGTGTATGGGAAGAGTGACTGAGTATCTTAAGCATGATGTATTTGAATGTTGTCTGCTCTGTGTTATATGACAGAGTTCATAAGATGGAACGTAAAAAAGTAAAATCACTTTAAAGCATACTGTGGATTTATAATATTTCGGAGATGAATGTGGATTATCTGAGCATTCGAGTATTATTCGTGGCTGATATTTTAAGGAATTCTCCTTAAATATTCGCCATGAAATACAAGTCAGTTTCGTCAGTGTTCAAGTTATGCAACCTGTTCCACGAAGGCAGTTAAGAAAATTGAATTGATTTTTTTCCTTAATTAAATACCCTTAAATTTCCAGACATTCATGTATATAAATATCAAAAAAAGCAACAAGCATATCATTAACATATCTTAGAATTTTATATATGGCATTTTATTTTCTATAGAGTCGTTGTAGCAATAAATGTCTTGAGGGAAAAAATTAGCAGTTGGGGGGAAAACATTTTGTATGGATGTTCTTCTTACACATGAAATTCATGGTGTTTTTTGTGTGTTTTGGGGGGAGAAGGTACCTTTATATATATATATTTTTTTTTTAGTTTCAGCCCATATAAACTTAGCTTCGCTATCAATCATATGTAAATAAAATCATGGCGTGGTATATGTAGTAAGTTTTCATTCATTTTCGTGGATTGTTCTCATGTTTTTCCGCTCACCATTTCTTTATTCCTTAATTCCATTTCTATTTGCTTCGGTGTAGCTTTATCACAATCTGTTTCTACCTTTGCTTCTGATGTTTTTGTTAACATTGGAGGGTTGTGTTTTTCTCCTGAACATCATGTCATGAAGAATTCATCTTTTCCTACACTGGACTTTTAGTTGAGCATAGATCGTATACCATAGTTTCAAAAGAACACTTTTAATAGAACCTGCAATTAAGAGAGAGAGAGAGAGAGAGAGAGAGAGAGAGAGAGAGAGAGAGAGAGAGAGAGTGAGTGAATATAAAGTTTATTTGAGTAATGTGGTATATAGACTTCTGTTAATATCTAAATGTGATTTTATATTTATTTATTTATTTATTTATTTATTCATTTGTTTTGACGGCTATGTGCGTAACTGTAAGTTTGCCCTCATCAGTTACTTCATCATTAGATTAGTGTTTATGCCAGCGAGGCTCTGGTTTACCCAGTCACAGCATTGCCTCATGATGTATTTGGACATGAAATAAAGAAAGATGTAGAAAAAAAGCAAGAGATTCATTTCCGTACCTTTAATTTCCGGGGGTGTAAAAATTCTCTGTGATTTGTCATGGTATGTGGCGTACATTTCGTTACGGATGGGGTCGTTTTTCTATTTTTGAAATATGTTTCACGCACCTGGGTCAACATTCTCAGGAGTCGTCATCGACAGATAGTGGTCAAGTATTATTGTTATAATAATTTGATGATGATGCTCAGTGTGAATTTGCTGAATATATTCATATCATATCATTATTCTTGTTAGAACTTCCTAAGCATTCGACTGAATACAAAGCCAGCAAAGAGAGGAGCATTACTAAAGCACAGTGTACCTGAAGAACTCCATAGGCCAGTGATGTTCCCCTATAACAACACAAGACTTAGAGCGAAGAATGTGGCTGATATATCCAAAGAGCGTAAGATATATGTTGGTATCCAGCAAGGATGAACTCTGAACCCTTTACTGTTTATCACAGTAATGGAGGAAGTCACGAATAAGTGCAGTAAGGGAAGCGCCATGGAGCTGCTATAAAAAAAAGAGGTCGTAGAAACGTTTAGAAGATGAAAGAGTGAAATGAAATTAGAGGACTTAAAATCAGTGTAAGTAAACAAAGCTTATGGTGACCGGTAAGGACGGAAAATGAAGAGCACAACCAGGAAATCCGGGTGTGGACATTGTGGGAGAAATAAACTCAGTATTTTACATTTGATGTGAAGGTAACTGTCCGAACCACCGTAGTTGTTCAAGATTGCGAAATGTACAGTAGATGGATGAGGAATTTTCGATTCATGAAATGTGGAAAAAGGGCCAATTGTAAAGACATGGAGGAGGGAGACTTTTGCAACGGAAGGATGGGTCTTGGAAAAGGTATAACTTCTTAGTTAACTTTAGACTCACTGAAGTGGGCATATGGAGGAACTGTGAAAGGAACTTCCGGACTTGTACCCCGTTGGTGACCACAAAAAAAAAATCATGACGCGTGCATGATGCCCTTAATGCTGTACACAGTATCTAGGCAGTTACAAAGAAAATGGAGCAGATTTTAAACAGTTACAAGTGCTGAACGCTAAAATACATAACCCTTGATTGTTAAGAAAACTTTATCGCAACTAAGGAATGCAATGAGGGATGTGGTGTCCAGAGGATGGAAACAAGTGCGCCTCTCAAAAACTAAGATTGTTTGGTCCTGTGAGTAAGACCAGATCAGTTGGGGATCCAGGCAGAAAAGTCCCCAAAACAGACGAGATTTGAGAGAATTAATTTCACCTTCAACCTTTGATGTTCAATGACATGGACAGTTTGAAGGGAGAGCTAAAGGGAATTCAATTAGCAATATGTATATTATTAGGGAAAGAAAGTTCCAGATCACCAACTGTCACTGCAGCAATCAGTCCCTCACCCATCCTTAAAAGCAAAATAAAATCACACTAAATACCCTATTAACTTGCTAATCAGTATATGAAATGAATGAAAATGTGGCTAAAGAGAGGAGACGTGGTGTAATACGCTTATAAAGATAAGTTTTAATTACTCCTCTGTAATCAGCATGACAATTAGTTTGATAGTTTTTAATGTTACATGAATACATCATAACTTAAAATTCATTAACTAACCTCTCTTGACCTCACATAAAGGAATACATCCTATCTTGATCTAGAGTCATGTCTTACTTGACTGAATTTGTCTCCAACTTGCAATGAAGTCTGATCTAATGCTGTAGTAAATGCTTCTTCCCTGCCTGAATTACAGTGATGTACGAGCAAAAGATTTCTAACCTTCCAACATCCGGGTTTGTAGTAAATCTGAATACGCGGATTCTGTGAGAGCAGCCTCCTGGCAACATTCCTGAAATCTGGGTAAGCAGCTACTCCATTTATGAAGAACTTTAGCCAAGTTTTATTAAATCTCACTGCATATCTGTTTAAAATTCAAAACCATACAGCACAATAAGTGAACGGCTGCGAGACTGGAGAGGTGGGTATCATTTACAGCTGGATCAATGGGCAAGCGGTAATCAGGATTCGAACCGCAAGCCTCGTTGCTCCAGCACTGACCCGTGCCGTTTGGTCATAAGCCTTATCATAATGTTAACTTAATCAGAATGTAAAAACAAAGAAATATTTCTTGAAAATGGTTATTAATTCATCTTCTGGCATCGGGACACGGAAGCTTTTAAAGGAAAAGAGTAGATTAAAGGGAATCCTTCCCAATGAAATGGCATTCCCTTATGTAAAGTAAATTAAAATGGCTTTAGCGTTATGTAAGATTAATCCTTACCGGTTTCCTTGAAGAACAAAGATGCGTTGTACATAAAAAGAAAAGTTAGTATTCATAGCCTAGACTCTTCCTTGGGAGTATAGATTGAATATTTAGATGGCAATTCGGTAAGTCTATTAAGTATTAACATCCTCCCGCAGTGTCATACGGCGTGGCGATAAACTTAGTACAGTGTTACTTTTCATTCATTTTACACGCAGGAGTATTGTTATTTCTACGTAGGTAATATGGTAAAATATTATGAAAGCCTGTCTGCAATTATTTCTTCTTCGTTTAGACATATAATAATGTAGGGTGATGCTGGGGTTTCTCTGGAAAATGCTTCATTGACGCTGTACCGAAAACCTTGAGATTATATATATATATATATATATATATATATATATATATATATATATATATATATATATATATATATATATATATATATATATATATATGTTTGTGTGTGTATGTATATATATTTATATATACACACACACATATATATGTATATATATGTGTGTGTATGTGTGTAATAAAATTCCAGGTATTTTTCGCTTTGTATTTCATAAAATGCAGCGGATATTCATTTTTAAAGGGCATTGCTTTTATGAATTACCTCAGTATCTCTGTTCATATTTTTTTATACTTTCTAAAAATAAAAAGCAATATAAAGGTAGTAAGAAGAAAACCACACCTGGACAATTTCTAAGTGAAGCTAACTCTTCAACTCTTGAATTTCTACTCTAATAAATTTGTTTACATCGATAAAGTGAATTATGAGAGGTACAAACATGTCTCTTTGTTGTTATGGCCTACAATTATGAGGGTCAAAATTAATTTCTTGGAATATTAAATTTAAGTGGCTTGAGAGAGAGAGAGAGAGAGAGAGAGAGAGAGAGAGAGAGAGAGAGAGAGAGATGTAAGGAAGAAGTGTGTGTGTACGTGTGTGTGTTAGGTATAAATGGAATGAAAGAGGTAGAAAACAAAAAGCAACATTAGAAGACCAGCGCAACAGTGAGAACAGAAATTAAGAGAGAGAGAGAATAAAATGTTAAAGTAAGGAAATTTTCAGTAAGAATTGAATTTAAGTGACTTGCAAAGGAAGGGATAGGGAGATATAGAGAGGTGGAGAGAGTTGGAATGGAAGGAGGGAGACGAAAAAGCAACTTTGGAAAATATGACATTTAGAATTGTAGATGTAGTGGGTATCAGAATAAGGAGTGCTGAAATAGAAATTGGAGAGAGAGAGAGAGAGAGAGAGAGAGGAGAGAGAGGAGAGAGAGAGAGAGAGAGAGAGAGAAGGAAATTACTTAGTGAGGCATTTTGAGCGAAGAGTAAGCATGCCCCCCCCCCTCAAAAAACCTATTTAAACAGACAGACGAAAAAGAAATTCTGATTTGGTTTAGCTAAAAAAACATGACCTACCATAGTCTTATCCATTTAATTTTCATTGCTAGTCCAATTTCCGTCAGTCATCCAGCCTTGGAGATGGAAAGGGGAAGCAATTCAATTACTTATGTTTACTTCTGTCGATTCTCTCCATTTTAAGGCAGTACTCCTCCTCCTCCTCCTCCTCCTCCTCCCTCCTCCTCCTCCTCCTCCTCCTCCTCCTCCTCCTCCTCCTCCTCCCTCTCCTCCAAGTGGGAAACACAACGAAAAGGGGTGAAACGGAGAAAGTTTATTACTACTTTCCTTCTTGAATATGTCCCGTTTCCTTTTCCTACCTTTTTATGATTCTTATTTTAGTATTAAAGTTACCTTTCGTTGGTGAAATGTTCTTTACTTTTCGTTTTCCTTATTAGTCTCCGTTTTTCTTTTTTTCTTTTTTTTTAAAAGAAAAAGAAAATTGGTTTTGGTCTTATGACAGTGATGGTGATGATTTCTGTAATTCACTTCACGATTATTCTAGAATACAGATGTCTAGTGATGACGGGAGACGTATTATTGGAAAATTTATTTCACTAAAGTTATTGATGTCAAAGAAAAAAATCAAAGTCTCGTAAGAAAGAAAAAGCCTGCGTTCCTATTGTCAGATATTACTAAAAATAACATCCTTCCGTCTTTTCATCACTATATTCCTGTCAAATAAAAGATTTTCTTACGTAAAGAAAATTTTAAAAAATGTTAAACACACTTTTATTAAAATGCACTAAAAAGTAAAAAATAATTTTTTGAGACACCAGGATTTTCTTACAATTAATCCTGTCTACAAAAATAAAAGCGTGTTCGCCAAAAATGGAAGAAAATCTACAAGAAATAAAAAAATATATATATATTTCTTTTCTTGTAGCATTTCCTTCCATGTCTGACGCCCATGCTGTTATTTTTGTAGACATGATAAGAAAATCTTTGTCTCAAAAAATTATTTTTTACTTTTTAGTGCATTTCAATAAAGGCGTGTTTTATTTATTTTATACCTTTTAGTTTTGAAAGAAATTGTAACCGATTTATGATTGTAGCTAACGAAATTGAACGTGATATCTTGTCGATCCAAAGAAGGTTTGAAAAATCCGCAGAGCTATTAGCTTATTCTACCGAGTCAAAGAAGGTATGAACAATCTGAAGAATTATTCACTTCATACAAATCTTGAGATACTGGGAGAGGTCACTGTAGGGTCACCAGAGATCACTTCTAACCTACTAATCATGTAAGGTTGTATTGTTACCGGGATTGAGTAACCATGCAAAATTTCAAGTCCATTGGACGATGGGAACAGGTCAAAAATTGAGTTACATGTATTAACCCAATCAGACAGACAGACACAAAAGTCAAGTAAAATAGAAGCATGTAAAAATAGGACTTACCTACTAACGGATGTCCTCAGAATAACAGGCAACAGAATATAGCGAAAGATTTCTCGGCCAGTTACTGGAAAGCCACACACAAGCTTTTCATACGTTATTTTAAGGTCGTATTTCTTACCGAGAAGAATTATAACAATATCACCACCAGTGCTACCAGTGACGATAATAATGACAGTTAACCAGTGCAATCGTTATTAAAGATGAATCTCCTCTCTCGCGTTGTCCATAAATAGTAAGCATTCACTTTTTTTTGAGGGTGACGTGAAGTTACAGCTTTACAATATTATTTTATTCTTGTTACTTTTTTGCGTTGCTAAAATAAGTGTGGAATCAAGCTAAGATGTAAGACATCGTTTTAATCCTTACGAATTCCAGACTGTAAATAAAAAACAGGTCCTTAATGGATTAAAATCAGTCACTTGGACTTGTAGGAGACAGCGGTACGGCAGTAAACGTATCTTCTTTGGTTGACATCTGAGCAGCATTTTGGATGCAGAATATTATTTTATTCTTGTTACTTTTTCTTCTTTCGACAAGTATCAAAGTGATGACAGCCTCTGAGGTGAAAAAATAATACCCTGGATTGATAAGGAGTTATTGATCATTTTGATGACATTAATTGAAAACACACAGGATATATGTATACATACACACATATATACATATATATACATATATATATAACGTGAGGATGTATTAATCATGCTCTGTTCGACTATACATGCAGAAGATGGACAGCCTGAGCAAAACCAGGAACCTTCAGTATAATGTGAAGCTGAAAACATTTTCGACAAGTATCAAAAGTAAATATTCCCGATAAGAAGACCGTCAGCCTGGCTAGGTGAAAAATAATACCCTGGATTGATAAGGAGTTATTGATCATATTACATGCAAGATGACATTGTTTTTATGGTACACTGACCAACAACACCACACCTGACCAAATACGGCTTGGTCACTTCAAGGATGTGACGGCTGGCCTTATGATGGCCTTATTTTTTTATTGCGTGATGGACATACGCTTTATAATGTGCCGGATATATCTATGTAATTCGATGGTTATGCTCTTTCGTATGTGATGAAAACCCTTCCCATGAAGAGAGGGATGTTCAACGATCCAAGAAACACATAGGAAGATATGGAATTCCGCCAGGCAGAAACGTGTGGTTTGAAACTCCGATCAAACCAGGTGACTCTTGACGTTTAAATTCGAGTTATGTACATTTTGTTACCCATTATTAAATAAAGCAGAACAACAAAAATTCTCTAAAGCGCAGGAAAAATGTTCAAAGCAAGGATGGATAGTCGAGAAAGAGAAAATTTAGCATCCATTGTAAGTGGTTTTATGAATATTATGTTGATTAACGTCCGATGGTGTCTTTAACGGTATTCTGTGAATAATCAGCAATGATTTTTTTTTTTCATTTTAAAGCATGATTAATACATCCTCACGTTATATATATATGTATATATATGTATATATGTGTGTATGTATACATATATCCTGTGTGTTTTCTTAATTAATTTGCCATTCCTCTTTTTATGGTAAGTATTTCATCTTATAACATAGATTATATCCGTCATATAATTAACAATATGTCCACCAAATGGTAAAAGTGGGTCGAGTACATTATAGAGAGTATGCTCAGCACAAATTAAAGAATAAGGCCATCGCTTTTGGTAGAGACCGTACACACACACATAAATAAATACATATATATATATATATATATATATATATATATATATATATATATATATATATATATATATATATATATATATATACGTGAGCTTAATAAATTAATTTTCTCTGCCAACTGCATCTATTTATTTTCCCGGTATATTTTGTGCTTAAGGTCTTAACATACATTTAACCATGTCTGAATGTTCATTTTACCGATGGGATAGGAAATTATAAATTACATAAAAACATCAGGTTTATGACCCGAGGCACCGATAAGAGTTTAGTTGTGTGGAAGTTAAATGAGCAACCATTTCCCCATTCCAGAGAAACCAGCGTCTATGGATATATTTCGAAACAGTTTCTGATGTAAAAAAAAAAAAAGAAAAGATGTAGGCGGAAGGCTAGCTTAGAGACAGCGTTCTACCCATTAGATAATTTCCTCGGAGAACGTGAGCGTGGAGGAAGGCTGTAAAAACGGGCGATCTAGCTTTTGAAAGATTAGAAAAGATTTTCTCCAAAGGGGGAATCGATAGGGCTCAAAGGCCCTTGAATAAACCGCTGAATGGGATTGCTCTGCCGGTTCTCCCAGGCAAAGGCACATCTCTTTTCGAATGGAGGATTGCCCAAAGACTTCAAACTTTATTGCAGGAGTGCACGGCGGATGGGATGCTGGAAATCGGGTGCGTTTTCTTTAATTACCCGGTCTTCCAAGTACCAAGTAATTCGACAAATAAATCCGAAAATTACTCTCAGAATTTCAGCTGGTCATAAAAATGGAGAATTCACGATCAGAATATCAGGTAAACTGGCTAAAAAGGGAAATACATTTGTCAGAATCCAAGTTAAACCTGACAGAAGAAGGGGGAATGAATATTGCAGAATTCCAACACCAAAGGGAAATTTAATGTCATGAGTGAGAGGAGTGTCATTACATGTAAGCCATTAAGATATCAAAATTGCAGTGATAATATCATGCGAATATTTCACCGGACAAAGCATTCAGTGCAATAAGATCTAGATGCCTGGATGTGCATTTGCATATGCAAAATCAAGGAAGAGCACTTCAGCCGCAGAAATGGTGCGTGCGATGTTTTAATGTAATCATATTAGTAAAGTTTTAAGAAGCTGGAGGGTTCAGCTAAACATTAAGTATCATTAAAATGCACTTGGATGTTTGACATTAAGAATTGAAATCGTTATCAAGTAACAAGATGACAGTGGGCGTTACAAGTCAAGTTGAAAGGTGTAATGTGAGAAAGATAAAATTATGAACTGAAAGGAGGAAAACTTGACACCAATAGAGGCAGAATTTCTTGAGTATTCATACTATAATTAGAGAAAGGATCCATAATCATAAACTAAGAGTTGTGAGCAATAAAAATAGCTTTAAAAAGGATAAAAGATAATTAGATTTGAAATGACTCTCCGATTTGGAATGGTATTTTGCACTTAAGGTTTAATACGAATAGTGTCTGAATTTTGCCGGAAAAAAGGAATGGGTATTCTAAAATGTAAAACTAAGATATGAATTCGGAGCTCTTAAACTTCGTTCCAAATCATGCTTTCGGTCAAAGATGATGAAGTAATCGCAAATTTAAATCCACTTAGAAAGGCTACGGGTTCAAATTTATTTATAAATTGCAAGTTGAAGGCTATTAGGGATCAGAGAGTTTAACCTAGGACCATTCTTCGGGCAGAGTAACAATAATGGTTTGGAAGGGTTCTAAAATTTTTACATTTAATGCCGTATAATCTTTTCTTTTAACGTGCTTTTATTCCCATTTTTTAGGTAAAAGGACTTTTGATCTCCACTTCAAGATTGTAGAGTGTATGGATAAATAATTTCGCAGCGCAGAGTAAAGAATGGATGTTTTTGTTGTAATGGTTTAGTCTGTAACTATAGTCAGGGTTCATATATAATCCCGGGATGTCTACACGGATAGCAAAGTGTCTGCCTTTTACATTTAATGCCGTATAATATACCTGTTTAATTTAAGTGTACCCATTGGTTTTCAGTTGTAAATATATTTTTGTATAATTATTGGACAGTCTAAAATTTATTTATATTCTAAGTTAGAAGTAGAGAGGAGTATCGCAGGCATCAAGATATTACCTTGACTAGAAAATAGTTTTTAATAATACATTTTTCATCTGAATACAAAATAGGCTTCAGTCAAAAAAGTTAAAAATAACCTCAATGCAGGAAGCTAAACGCCTCCGATTTTGTCATAACTCGAACGTTTCATAAAACAAGATGCTAATACTTCTAAGTAGTTAGCCTCTGATCTCCATAGCGTCACGGTCTTCTGTATTTTATTTATTTAATAATTTTTTAATTCATCTGGTTTTCTAAAAAGTCATCTCCTCTTTCTATATTTCCCATTACCTTCTTTTACTTCTTTCGAGTGAACACTATATTCTCTGGAAGCTTGAATTTCAAGTCAGTGGCCCCTGTGGACTTGTTCCATATGAATAGGGTTCATCTTGTGAATAATAATAATGGAAATATAAAAAATAACTTAAAATATCAATTTACATTATATTGTTTATTCAAAGAATAAATAACTTTAATGTCAATGCTTGAGTTGTAAGCTCTTGAGCGCTTGAAGGGGATATTGGTCCGTAATTACTAGTATAGTTCGTGTCACCAGGCACTTATTATGGCCTCGGCCACAAATTCTTTGAGCTTTATTATCACGCCCTAGCAACCTACTGGTCAACAGTACATCCGATTTCTTACTGGAAGAATGTTCACGACACCTATTGGCTGGTGATATATTCAGTAAGAGAAGAAAAGATACTAAGGCAACATAATATTCAAGAAACATTTAGCGACAGTGAATTAAACATCTTCTGAAATGGTGAAAGAAAGGAAATAGGAAAATAAGCGAGATGAGGAATCTTTCGTAAGAAAAAAAAATAGAAATAGGGGAGAAACTTTCAGTGAGAAAGGAAACGAAAGAACAGGAACTCATTTTGTCTCTTCCAGGTGGAAGAAGAGAAAATGAATCTCACAGGAGTGAGCAGATGGAGGGATGTAGATAAAAATCCAAGAAGAATTCAGGAGCTGTGACTTTCTGTTGATTAATCGCTATGAGGAGAAATGCTCCTCTCAAGTTATATGGACAAAAATTTCTGTTGGATAAAAACGTGGTAATATTGAAACGGTACTGCATGCCCGTGATGGGGTGCAGTACAATTTTAATTTGGTACTTAGATACCCGTAATGTTTTTTGTTTTTTTAAGTCTTAACATTTGCGCTTTAGAAAATGATCTCTTCTTGTTTCGCCTGCTCATTACTCTTCATAGATGGATGTTAGGATTCATGCATTTCTTTGGTTTCTTAAAATATTGACAGTTTTATTTGACTTCTAGTAATATTCATCACATGGTGTTTGTGGAATTGTAGCATTCCTGAATTTAGTAAACCTACAGTATGTGACCGGATGTGTTCCGGGCTTCGATCATCGAATATCATAGTAATTTTTCAAATTGTCTTCAAAATAAATTACTTAACTTGAAAAGCTAGTCTGTAAATCACCTGCAAAATGTAACTGCAGCTTCATACGCGTGTTCACTACAAATTGTATGTCATCAACGATTAATATCAGTCACTGTAGCCACATTATGTTTTAGTAGTGATTATGTACAGATCTGTGGGAATGTAGACTAATGTACTTTAGTCCTACCAGACATATAACATTTTCCTACTAATGTCCATTACCATGAAGTCCTCTTAAGAATTTTGTCTTAAATTACTATTATCTTTGAACACTTCTCAGTGCCGTTCATTTACCATCTCAGTTACTCCAGACTAGTAAATTACCCACGCCCCTCCCACCCAACCCATCCCTCCCGTCTCTAATAGAAATAGTGTCTTTATTTGCTCTTGGATATGGCTCGAGTCTAGGTAGGTTCTTGATTAATAATGGAAAAAGGAAAATCAATAACTTTGCACTTGTAGTAGTGAAATTTTTTTATTAATTCCCCACCCCAAGTGTATTTCTTTATTAGCCCTATTCTGCAGCTTTTGTATTATTTCAGGTCTTGTCATTGCCTGAGTTTCAATTCATTAAGTGGTTCTTTCCCCCGAACTAATTTGATTTCGCAAAAAATAATATTAACAGTCGAACCAAATATTCTTTATGTTTACTAGAATAAGTAAATGACTCCTGTGCAGTAAACCTACAGATCAAAACGCCACGCTCCATACGCTTCCAGAAGAGACTAATCAGCCTTACTTCCATGCCTTTATTCTCACCTTATTTCCCAGGAGGCATACCCAACACTCCTGAACACTGTGCCTCTCTATTTCTGGCTTGTGTCTTACCCAGTCAGTCTGGGCAGTTCATATCCCACCTCACACAATTCCATCCCAAACCTTCGGATTGTGAGCAGTTTTCAACGTGTCTCCCCACTTTGTCTCTGAACCATATTTTCACTTTTGCTAATATGATCATCACATACTCATACTTGTGAATGTCATACCCTTCCTTGTATTCATTCTACAGATGCAGTTTGCAGATGAATTTCTAGTATTTTTGTTCTTACATTCATTGTCTCGCAGCATCCTAAACGCTTGGCTTATCATTTCATTCACCCATCTCAATGTTTTCTTAATCTTCGTCCTTTAATGTTTCACCTGCTCTGTGGTTAACTTCCTCCGACACTTAGCATCCGAAAACGTGAGTTTAGATGATGATACGTCCATGACCTCTATTTTTACACCATTCATAAGAATCCAGCGATCTTTCCGAATTCCATCAAAATACATACTTTCCAAATATATATATACTTTATGCTTCCACAAATGCGTCAAGACTGTTTCGCCGGTTTCTGCAAAGTCTCTGCAGCTTCCTGGGAACATTACACTATTCAAAAACAAACGGCACCGTCATCACTTTGGAGCGCTCTTAAAAAACTTTACCTAATTTTTTTTTCTGCCCACACACCATATACAGTACGTGAGAGAAAACAGAAAAAATGTACATATTATATTATATATATATTATATATATTATTATTATATTATTATTATTATTATTATTATTCCTTTTGTTTTCAAGTATATATATATATATATATATATATATATATATATATATATATATATATATATATATATATGTGTGTGTGTGTGTGTGTATGTATATATATTAGATATATATTATAATGTACACATATGTACATATACATCTATATATATACAGTATATATATATATATATATATATATATATATATATATATATATATATATATGTGTGTGTGTGTGTGTGTGTGTATTTTGTGTGTGTGTGTGTAACTCTTCCACTAGTAAAATATATACGAGGGATGCGGGTGCTATCCTCTTATCACAAAAAATGGTCTTGGGGATTATATGCCGACGCTGAGTTGTTGGCAGCTTTGAAATGGGAAACATATATTAATATTGTTTTTTTTTTTTTACGTGGACGTGTGTTGTATGTGTAAATTCCCTTCGAACTTTCAAACCTATTTCTTGCAATACAAGTTTCACTGTAAAGTATTTTCAAAAAATTTACCCTACCCCAATTTAGAGCACCAATTCAAAACGTGCTAATAATTTACGCTTTGATTTTTCTTTCATCTAAATCACAAGCCATAAACGTCAGCACAATTTCCTTTCTTCCCCGCCAACCTACAGATAGAGAGGAGGGAGTAGGAAGGAGGAAGGGAGGGAGGAAGGTAGAAATGCAAAATTATCATGGCCTCGTTCTGGTTGCATGAAGGACCTCCCAATCTAACCGCAACAAGAATTGCACGAAATCGCATTATATTAGGCAAGTATAGCTTGTAACAGCAGACCCATTGTTATGGTACACGCAAAATGTGTCACGGTAATTGCAGGCAATGTGAAAATTGGAGACAGGTACCACACACACTCCTGGAAACAGAAAATCATTAGAGTAAAGATGATTAACGCTTTGCCGACGAGATAAACAGAGGAGGAAATATGACAGTGTTCAAAACATATAATTTAAGAAAGCAAAATAGTGATTCCGCATGTGTTAGGAAAGGTTCAGATAAGAAATGGGTCATTGATCGTACATTGCAAGAGAAAAAATATTGCTGTTGGTAACGATAAAAGAATGAACAGTATACACGGATGCTTTTTTTTTTTTTTACCGTTGAAAAATGTTTTGTAATTGAACAAAACCAGCGGACACTTTCCGAGCTTTTTCCGTCGATGACATTAGGGAAAGGGAAAAGATTCTTTCTTCACAAATCTGGAATCGGGTCAAATAAAAGTGGCAGATACTGGAATTCCTACAAGATTACTGAAAGAAAAGTTGGTTACCTGTAGAGCACTTTAAACGTATAGGCTTAACTGATATGATTGTTCACACATTTTTGAATATCATAGTGAACTAAAAGTACCCCGAAATTTTATCTAACATTATAATTGTTCCTTTTGAGCCGTCTGGAAGACCAACGACGTAGGTGAAAAGTAGTTTTGATTTAGGCGTTCCCTTACCGTTTTTAGTCTCATGTTATGAATACTGTGCTGGCAGGAAATTTGCGATTTTATTGGAGTTTTTGTATCACTGGCTATGTGTTTACTGCCTAATTATACGTAGAAAATATGGGTGTCGTATGAAATTATTTGCACTTTAGGTCTAGGAAATTCTGCTCAAGTCTATCAGAATTGTAAATGATGAAAGCAGTAAGTTTTGTCTTTTAGACGTGACCAATTATTAAGACATAGTTTATGTTACTGCAATATCGTTCACACCTGCTGGCGTAATTAAAAGTAAAAGATCAAATTATGATAATGTAACAAATCTTATTCAGTGTAGGGACGGTTGAAGGCAAAAAAAAACATACCAGAACTGCATGGGGAGATGATCAATGCGATAGTCAAGAATTAGTCAGTGATTGACCGATATCACTTTAGAGCATAATTGCTGTGTTACATTTTAAGAAGCGTGAGAAACAGGTCGAGCTCTTCTTTGCTTGATAAATGACGTGAGAATCTGGCTCAAGGTGTCATTTCTCGTGCAGCGTGAGATGATAAAACATTCACTCGCCTTTTATACCAAAGGCAGAAGGCCAGAATATAATCAAGATTACACATACACACACACACACACACACACACACACATATATATATATATATATATATATATATATATATATATATATATATATATATATATATATATATATATATATATATATATATATATATATATATATATATATAATATATATATATATATATATATATATATATATATATGTGTGTGTGTATATATATAATATATATATATACAGTGTATGTATGTATATGTATATATATATATATATATATATATATATATATATATATATATATATATATATATATATATATATTATATATATACATATATATATATATATATATATATATATATATATATATATATATATATTAGTACATACGTATGTAAGTATGGGAAAATTAATATTTGATGTTAATGTGGCTTAATTGTTGACTTTCTGGTTCTCTAAGACAGTTATTAGGTTGACAAGTCATTGTTCTGTCCGAGACTTTCATTGTAACTTCATACATAATCAGCCAGGAAACAGCAGATCTTTCAGATACTTCATTTATCTATAAAAACTTCCAATCGGTATCAACAAAATTACCTTTTATACCGTATATATCCTCGACACCCTACAAGTCACTTCAGTCGGGTCCATATTCTATTGGAAGTGTTTTTTGCCTTCATGCGTGCTGCGTGCAGTTTTTTTCCCTTTATTCCCAAACTTCTCGCACACCTTTTTCAAAACGAACACTTGAGTCACTGAACTCCATCCATGCCTAAACCCACACTGTTCTTCCTCCATCAGTTCTTCTTTTATCTGTCTTACCCTTACAGCAAAGCCTTACTAATCTCCTCCCTGGATGCACTGAGTAATCTTTCTGTCATATTAATCATTCACTTACACTTACTATTATCATCTGTTTCCTTATAAAAATGAACAATTATTCCTCTCATCCATTTCTTTTTAACCTTTTTCTGCATCCAGATAGCCACACACACACACAACAAGATTATCTCTACCGTGGCAATGAATCGCTATCGTAATCATAGCTGCTAGTGATGCTGTTCCATTTTTCAACCTTTTACGTGTCTTATTAAAACCTCAACATTCGCTTTCACAAACCTTCTGAAATTAAATTTTATTCCTTCTTGACTTGCATTATTTAGATTGACTCTCTTCTCTAGTCTGTGTTGAACAACTCTCAGAAATATGCACTTACTGGGCGCTAGATTGTATTGTTTTCAAACAATTTTCCTTTTCCGTCTATTTTTATCACATTCTGTTCTTTATTAACTTCTTTTTCTGCAATGGATTCACTCCGGTACAATTTTTTTCTTAGAGTTGTTACATTTTGCTCTCAGTTCTCAGTATTACAATGTTTTTTTTCTCTCACTTACAGCAAACTACATAATTTTTGTTGTACATCTGCTATAATCTTTATCGCTATGTTTGCAGAAGCACTCGTGTCGTTATCTAAGCTTTTAACCTTTTTATTTATCGATTTTCATGGTTGCTAGAGCTTCTAACAGCATTGAGAGTGTCATGTGAAAGTCATACGAGCTTTCTCAACTAATTATTGAACGATAAACTTCTTAGACGTCAATATTTTGGTATAATACACGTCGTCTTTGACCAAATTCTCTCTCTCTCTCTCTCTCTCTCTCTCTCCGTATATAATATAACACACACACACACACACACACACACACACACACACACATATATATATATATATATATATATATATATATATATATATATATATATATAATATTATATATATATAAATATTAATATATATACACGTAAATATATATATACGTACATACATACTTACATACACGGTACTTATATAGTAGGTAAAGTTAGGCATAATTAATTTCAGGGGTTACATTGCCCAAAAATCGTTTTTCTGCAACTCTAACGTATCATATACACATCTTGCTCACTCACTATTCTACATTTACCATTGTTCAAGCTCGAAGAGCAGGTAACTTGTAATGCAGCCCGATATGCAATTCAAAAGGTAATGTTATGGTCATATTAATCGTTCACTTAGACTTACTATTATCATCTGCTTCCTTATAAAAATGAACAATTATTCCTTTCATCCATTTCTTTTCAACCTTTTTCTGCACCCAGATATGCCACACACACCCAGGTCAGTCACTCAACAAGATCATCACTACCATGGCGATGAATCG